>NW_020664540.1:5284948-5308355 GCF_002925995.2 Terrapene triunguis
GAGCCCAGCAGGCCATTATAAGAAGAGTGTTCCACACTGCCAATCTAGGTAGCTTGGAGGACTCTACCCTTTTCTGGGGCAGGGTGTGGCAGGGCCATGAGGCCTGTAGCAGGGAGCCTCCAGACCTAGTCAACCCCATCTCTCACACACACACTTCATAATTCCTCTTAGTCTAAATGTGCAGGGAAATAGCAGTATGTACTGTAATATATCAATGATTTTGTGGTTTAAACCTTCAGGGGCATTTTACTTCTGAACAAAGAATGTAGGGAGCCATCTTTCTCCCATGAAAGTCAATGGCAACACTTCCAACTTCAGCAAGCGCAGACTCAGGGCCCTATTTATCAGCTGACTCTCATGATGCTGAAAAAGTTGACAACACAACATAGGATGTAAAAGCTTTTACAAGAGCCCAGGTGCTGCCAGTGGGGAATGGAAGGTAGTGGCAGGGAAGAGCCGACCTCTTCTCAATTGTTTGCTATTTAAGATGTGGCTCCAGGAAGAGAGCTCACCATTTCCTTTACCGGAGATGGTTTTTGCAGTGAAAAATGGGCAATATTAGGAATTATTATAAAATTTGCCCTGGCTGGAAAGTCACCTTTCCTCTTCCCCCCCAAAAAGGTAACCCCATTTTGATAGCTAAGCAGCAGCTTTTCATGAGAAAATATTTTTTAAGCCTCTCAAAATTCTCTTTCATTTTTGCCAAAAAGTCCAGGCTGATGCCATGTTTCTTGTTCTCCAGTGGTGAGAATCTTTCACACAGCAACAGTTACATGGAGGGGAGAGTGAATTTTATCATTCATGTCAGGTTGCTAGAGGGGGAACATACGGTATAGGGACTTAATTCTCCCCTCCCTCTCTGGTGCACCAATTTAACCCCAATGTACAATGTAATGCTTGAACAGATATCATCTAATCCAAGGTTGAACTGTGGATATTTCCATATGATAGTGGAATGTTTCCAAGTCAGCATTCCTGCATTTCAAACAATTAAACACAGCTGGGTAGCAGCTGTAATTTTTAATTTGTAACAGTATGGGGTCAAATTGTGAGGTCCTAACTCAGGGCTGGCTCCTACTCCCATTGAAATAATTGCAAAATGCCCATTGCCATCAATAGCTCAGTCAGTGGATCAGGCTCTTGGTTTTTTAATTGGTCCTTTTGCAGGCAGGGGACCATTAAGTACCTCAGGTTTTGGCCCGCTGGGCATTAAATCTATGTAAACGTATAGTAGGTACATAGACCTTACTACGGCAAGACCTACCCTCAGAAGAAACTTCTACCACTGAAGCAGTGAAAGGTTATCCATGTAAGTAGAAAAAGACATTATCAGTCAGTTTACTATTTACTGCATCAATTACATTCTATGTTTGTACAGGGCCTAGCACAATGGGGTCCTGGTCTGTGACTGGGGTGCCTGGGTACTACAGTAATACAAATAAATAAATAATTGATGTCTCCCTGCTGTGAGGCACCTGACACTTTCGTTTCAGTTCAAATGCAGAATGTTACACTGTACGTCAATATGCTCCTCCCCCTTTATGGGGACCTGCTATTTGTTCTTTCTTGGTGCTGTTTTCCTTACTCTGAAATAAATACATTTTTCTCTTCGTGTATGGCAAGGCAATAGTTTCTAATCATTCTTCCAGCATTATTTATACTGTTGGTGTACTGAAAATGGAGTATAGGATTTCAGCTCAACTCCCATGGTCTCTTGTCAGCTACCCTCACTAAAACCAGAGAGGATGTGATTTTAGAGTTCACTGATAATCCAGAGGCAAGACCTCATCACTGCAGTTACTGGGATTTTTTTTTTTTAAATTGACATCTTCCTGGTATGGTCTCAGTAGAAAGGAAAATCCAATTTTAGGTTTGATCCCTTTGAGAGAACTAGTTAAATGACATCCCTTGTATTTGCATAAGAGAGATGAAAGCCAACAGAATACCAGTCACTTAAATTGTCTAATCCTGGGCCAAATTCATATCTACGGTAGCAGGTCCAATTGCATTGACATCAGTGGACTTGCACACACTTACATGAGATCGAAATTTGTCTCTCTCCTCCTGGGGTAACACATTTGCATTTCTTCATTAACAGCCTGGAATGAGGCAGAGATGAGAAAAGTGGACCCGATGAAACAAAATCAGAATTTATCTGAGGCTCAGAAAAGTTCTAGACACTTTTTAAATTTTGTGATTTACATGGTTGTGTTTCTCCCCACTGCTTGCTTTTTGTCTAGGAAACACTGAACTACTACATGCAGGGCTTTTTCCTCATCGTATTTCCTACACAGCCCAAACTAGAAAATATTAGGTATGAGAGCCCCCATTTTGGCACAATTTCCACACCAAAAAAGGATCTCAGTTCACATCTTTGCTATAGGCAACACAAACACCAGTCCACTATAATGCCTTTCTATTAGCTGGCGCAGACATAATCTGAAAAACACTAACTCTTAAGACTTGAGGTATTTTACATATTCAGAATGGCCATTTCTGTGGGTTGGGTGGTGGTGGTGGTGGTGGGGTGGGGGGGGAGTATGGCTGAGAGGTTGGTTGGGACTTCAGTAGGTAGAATGTAATTACACACCTTGGAAAGTAGCGAGGACACTGGGATGCCACGAGAGTTTTAATGGCTACAGTGGGTCAGGAGCTTTGTTTTTACATCCCATCCCAAATATAGCACCACAAGGAATAAAGGCTGTTTATTCCTGACTCAGAAGGAAGATTGCCACCTAGTGGACAATACAACCAAGTGCTTCAGGAAGTGTATTTCAGAGGTCTCCTGTCCCAGTGCTAACTTGGCCTAGGATGACCAGATAGCAAGTGTAAAAAATCAGGACAGGGGATGGGTGGTAACAGGTGCCTATATAAGAAAAAGCCCCCAAAATCGGGACTGTCCCTATAAAATCAAGACATCTGGTCACCCTAACTTGGCCCAACTTTGCTTGGTAGATCTATCAGGATCACAGCAAAAGGCAGCTTGGTTAAAGGTCAAGAGGGTGAAAGATGTAGTGATCTGGTTGGATCCAGAGAAGTGGGAGTGCTGACCTAACTAGCAGAGCCTTGTTCAGATGTTCACCATTTTGCCAAGAAATTTGTCCACTGCACTTATTGTATTCATAGCTCCAAATTTCTGAGCTTTTCCTTTTTTAAAATAACCTTTGGTTGTTGCAGTTAAGACTAGTATGAGAACTGTGTAGCAATAATTCATGCCTATTTATATTGGAACTCAATTTTCCCTTTCATGCCTAATACATATTATGGGCCAAATTCACACATGCAGAATTTAGTTCAAAGTGTCAATTAATACCTGTCAAGTGTTCCTTGCTTCAGAATGTAGACTCAGATTTTCAGACAGGTGCATGCTAAAATGTGCTTGAAATATTGGGCCTAACTAGAATTAGTTGGGAAAAAAAATCATAATGGGATTTTGAAAACAGCTTGATGGCTAGAGGTCAAGAGAGGAGGTTATATTTGACTGCTTAGCACTAAGCCAGGAGTTTCTTGAATGCTACAAAGGCATCACTTTTAAAAAACGGTTTCCCAATGAGCAGCAGCAAAGAGATTAATATGCATTCAACACATGCTTCCTAGGAAGAGTGCCAGAATGGGGCAGTTCTAGTGGTGGTGCTGTGAGATAATTAAGGCCCAACATTGTGCCCTTATTCCATACCAACGTTAGGAGCAATAGCTGACAAGAAAATTCAGGGAGAGCAGCTGCTCTTTTCACTGTGGTACAATAACTATCTCTTTAACGGGAAGGGATGTGGGGGAGGGATACAGCACAAGTAACAGCACCTGCCTTCGTAAGTGGCACAGCCAGCTCTGAAACAGTACGACGAATCCTCACTGCCTGTCACATTCATTGTGATGAAGCTACTTTTGATAAAAGTATTTGTCCTTGGACTAAAATAAATCAGAGTTTAAGCACTGTGTTTATCTCACTATAATTCAGGACAGAAGGTGAGCACACTATGAAGAGGTGTATTCCGGGAGAGTCACATACATTTTGTACTGTTACTATATTTATGGTCTTGGGATCTTTTCCTCAAAAAAAGCAGCCTGTTGATGTTGTTCACTGCTGAAAGTGAAGTTCGAATGCCATCTTTTCCATGTTGCCAGGATGCCCTATGTTTGACATTAGCAGAAGATAAACAATAAATAGTACATGTACTGATTGGTTTTAACCTGTGATGCAGTTAGGTCTTTAGCTGCTTCCATAGGACCTGATTCAGTAAAGCACCGAAGCACGTGCTGAATTTTGCGAACAAGTAGCCCCATGGACTTCATTGGGACTATTCACATGCTTAACGTTAGGCATGTTTTAAGGGCAATGCTGAATTAGATTCATAATATTGGAAGTGTGCGTCGACTAGATCCTGATAAATAAAAGTCACCTGAAAATGTGCAGTATAATTGTACATATTAAATATATTGAAAAAAAATGCAAAGATACAAGGGGAAATTTTCAAAGGGATGTACAAGGAGTGCACCTGCAATGATGTGCATTCCTTCACTCTGCCTGTAAAATCCAACAGTTGTACATGGAGACAGGGCCTTGTATGTGCAAAACAGGGTGCAGACACAGTCGTCTGTGTGCTCAGGTGGCTAGCTTTGTGGGTACTGTGGCTGCAGGTAGATCCACCGGTTGGACTCTTTTGAATATGGGGATCACACAATCAACTGAAATCCACACATACACCAGTGAAACACAAAGACTGTATTGAAAGCAAAAAGGTTGTGCAACACTGCTAGCCTCTCAGACACATTGGTTATGGGGGTAAGGGATGGGACTCCGAGTCTGAAACTTATACTAGTCTGAGAGGGGTTCTGTGCTGCAAAACATGTACACATTCTATTTATATCCTTGAAAACGACTAAGGGCATAACATGAATGTTTTGGGGATTTCTATTGCAGAATATATACACACACACCTGCCTTATCAATTTAACTAGTGATCACTGTATTATATTAGCCACATTCTCTTCTCACATACTCTGTGCAACACCATTGACTTTACTGAAGTTGTGCTGGTATAACTGAGAAGAAAACTTGGTCAAGTGGGTTTGCAGTTGTGTTACTGAAGAAAATTTGGACTCATGTGGACAAATTAATGGGTTAAATTCACCTCTGCTGTTACTCCTTTAACAGTCCAGGAGTGACTCTGGCTTATCATCACAGTGAAAACTACTGAAAACCTCCATATAGTCTGCATGGAAAAACAAAATGCGTCATCCACGATCCTAGAAAATCCTGTTAATCTTTAACATCTCCTAAGAGACACCTGTCCTCTGTCTTTGTTGCTCACGTTACTAATGGAAACAGAATGCTCTAATTTTGTTTGTGTAATTTTCAGTCCTATGTAGGTGTTGCACTGAAAAATTCTACCGTTAAAAGATAGTCTCTTGTAAATGTATTTCTGTCAATGACACACAGGACTTGAGCATTTTGAGTGAGTGGGCCAGTCAATAGCACAGAAGCAGGTGTGCATCATGATTCTTCTCTGTTGGGGGCTGAAGGACAAAGCCCTTCATGACTGTCACAATTAACAAATGAAGTCAGGATATTTGGGCTCCCATTTCCTGGCCCTTTCCCTTCTTAGACCAAGCTTGTACCCTCTGCCAGAGTTTTATCTGGGGTTCTAGTGTGCACTCACTAAAGAGAGAGGAGCACCACTCATGAGGAGAATATCACACTCTCTCCATTCCATGCCTGTCTTGCTCCAAAGCATACACAGAGGGAAAGGTGGGACACCAGCCTCCTATCCTCACCACCCTTAACCTTTTCTGACAGCTAAGGTCTACCTGGCGGCTCAGAGGAAGCCAGGAGTGGGCTTGCCATCCAGGGCTGTCTGGAAAATAAGAATTCAATTTTACAAAAAAAAAAAAGAAAAGAAAACCCAAGATTTCAAAATGTGTTTTCTTTTTTTTTTTAAATGGAGATATCCCATCTCCTAGAACTAGAAGGGACCTTGAAAGGTCATTGAGTCCAGCCCCCTGCCTTCACTAGCAGCACTAAGTACTGATTTTGCCCCAGATCCCCAAGTGGCCCCCTCAAGGACTGAACTCACAACCCTGGGTTTAGCAGGCTAATGCTCAAACCACTGAGCTATCCCTCTCCCCCTCCCATTCTGCCTCAGGATAAAACAAAAAGCTTTTTAATAATTGTGAAAAAACAAACAGAGGCACAAGAATAGCTGATCAGCCTGCTGGTTAGGGCACTTACCTGGGATGTAGGAAACCCAGGTTAAAGATCCTGCTCTGCCTGATTCTCTCTGTGGCCCAACTAATATTTAGTTATTTGTACAAAGTGGAACAGCTCTAACAGGAGATATTGAGGGATATCAGTTCTAGAGGCTGGTGATTAAGGGTACGTCTACACTACGAGATTAATCCGAATTTAGATAATTCGAATTTGGGAAACAGATTGTATAAATTCGATTGTGCGCGGCCACACTAAGCACATTAATTCGGTTTTTAACCACATTAATTCGGTGGTGCGTCCATGTACCGGGGCTACCGTCGATTTCTGGAGCGTTGCACTGTGGGTAGCTATCCCATAGCTATCCCATAGTTCCCGCAGTCTCCCCTGCCCATTGGAATTCTGGGTTGAGATCCCAGTGCCTGATGGGACCAAAACATTGTCGCTGGTGGTTCTGGGTACAGCCTCACCCCTCCCTCCCTCCCTGCATGAAAGCAACGGACGGCAGACAACCATTTCGCGCCTTTTTTCCTGGGTGAACACTGCAGACTCCATACCACAGCAAGCATGGAGCCCGCTCAGCTCCAGACAGCAGTCATGAACATTGTAAACACCTTGCGTGTTCTCGTGGAGTTTATGCTGAGCCAGGACCAGAAAAACGAGGCGAGGAGGCAGCGGCGGCGGGAGCGCAGCGACCAGCGTGATGAGGACATGGACATGGACACGGACACAGAATTCTCTCAAACCACGGGCCCCGGTGCTTTGGAGATCATGTTGTTAATGGGGCAGATTCTAGCCATGGAACGCCGATTCTGGGCAAGGGAAACAAGCACAGACTGGTGGGACCGCATAGTGTTGCAGGTCTGGGACAATTCCCAGTGGCTGCGGAACTTTCGCATGCGTAAGGGCACTTTCATGGAACTTTGTGACTTGCTGTCCCCTGCCCTGAAACGCCAGAATACCAAGATGAGAGCAGCCCTCACAGTTGAGAAGCGAGTGGCGATAGCCCTGTGGAAGCTTGCACGCCAGACAGCTACCGGTCAGTCGGGAATCAATTTGGAGTGGGCAAATCTACTGTGGGGGCTGCTGTGATGCAAGTAGCCAAAGCAATCATTGAGGTGCTGCTACGAAAGGTAGTGACTCTGGGAAATGTGCAGGTCATAGTGGATGGCTTTGCTGCAATGGGATTCCCTAACTGTGGTGGGGCGATAGATGGAACCCATATCCCTATCTTGGCACCGGAGCACCAGGGCAGCCAGTACGTAAACCGCAAGGGGTACTTTTCAATGGTGCTGCAAGCACTGGTGGATCACAAGGGACGTTTCACCAACATCAACGCGGGCTGGCCGGGAAGGGTTCATGATGCTCGCGTCTTCAGGAACACTATTCTGTTTAAAGGGCTGCAGCAAGGGACTTACTTCCTGGACCAGAAAATAACCGTTGGGGATGTTGAAATGCCAATAGTTATTCTTGGGGACCCAGCCTACCCCTTAATGCCATGGCTCATGAAGCCATACACAGGCAGCCTGGACAGGAGTCAGGAGCTGTTTAACTACAGGCTGAGCAAGTGCAGAATGGTGGTAGAATGTGCATTTGGCCGTTTAAAAGGTCGCTGGCGATTGCTACTGACTCGCTCTGACCTCAGCCAAAGGAATCTCCCCATTGTTATTTCTGCTTGCTGTGTGCTCCACAATCTCTGTGAGAGTAAGGGGGAGACCTTTATGGCAGAGTGGGAGGCTGAGGCAAATCGCCTGGCTGCTGATTACGCGCAGCCAGACACCAGGGAGATTAGAAGAGCACACCAGGAAGCAGTGTGCATCAGAGAAGCTTTAAAAACCAGTTTCATGACTGGCCAAGCTACAGTGTGAAATTTCTGTTTGTTTCTCCTTCATGAAAACCCGCCCCCTTTATTGACTCATTCTCTGTAAGTAACCCACCCTCCCCCTTCCCCAGCTTGCTTTCAAACCAAATAAAGTCACTATCGTTTAAAAATCATTTATTCTTTATTCATAGATTATAAAAAGAGGGAGGGAACCTGGGTGGGGTTTGGGAGGAGGGAAGGAAAAGGCCACTAAAAAAAGGTTAAAAAAATGACAGCCTTTTGCTTGGGCTGTCCACTGGGGTGGAATGGGAAGGTGTACGGAGCCTCCCCCCCCCCCCCCCCCCGCGTTCTTACACGTCTGGGTGACGAGGATATGGAACATGGTGAGGGGGGAGGGGGGTTATACAGGGGCTGTAGCAGCACTCTGTAATCCAGCTGCCGTTCCTGAAGCTCCACCAGACGCCGGAGCATGTCTGTTTGCTCTCGCAGTAGCCCCAGCGTTGCTTCCCGACTCCTCTGATCTTCCTGCCGCCACCTCTCATCTCGAGCGTCTCTCCTGTCCTCACATTGGTCCCTCCTGTCCTCACGTTGGTCCCTCCTGTCCTCACGGTCACTGGCTTCTTTCCTATACTTTGAAACCGTGTCCTTCCACTCATTCAGATTAGCTCTGTCACTGCGGGTGGATTGCATGATTTCTGCAAACATCTCGTCTCGCGTCTTCTTCTTCCGACGCCTTATCTGTGCTAGCCTTCGGGATGGAGGAGGGAGGCTTGAAGAATTTGCAGCTGCATGAGGGAGGGAAAAAATGAGAGAATTTTTTAAAAAGATACATTTTGCAGAACAATGCTTATACTCTTTCACGGTGACCAACACTATTCACATTACATAGCACATGTGATTTTGCCTCTTAATATTGAGTGCCTGTGGCTTTGGTGTTAGAGATCACAGATGCAGGTCCGGGCAACAGAATTCAGCTTGCAGGCAGCCATGGTAAGCCATTGTCTTTCGGCTTCTGCGCCCTCCTTTCCCACATAGCAAGCAAAGCCTGTTGACTGCTGCGGTTTTCCTGTTAACCTTCAGCAGCAGAAAACAAACTAACCCCCCCACCATCCAATTCTCTGGGATGATCGCTGTATCCCTCCCCCCACCGCGTGGCAGGTATCAGGGAAGATCCCTGCAGAAACCAAACTAACCCCCCCTCTCCGCCCCCCCCCCACCATGAATTCCCTGGGATGATCAATGTACCCCTCCCCCGACCCCGTGGCTGGTAACAGGGAAGATCCCTGCTAGCCAAACGCGAAAAGCTCTGGGCCAATCCCCCCTCCCCGCAGTCGCCTAACTGCAGGGAAGGATTTCTTTTCAGCCACAGGCAAACAGCCCAGTAGGAACGGCCACTTCTGTCCCCTTAATTAAATTCCCGTATTTCAACCAGGTTACCATGAGCAATATCACTCTCCTGAGGATTACACAGCAAGATAAAGAACGGATGTTGCTTGAATGCCAGCAAACACCGGGACCATACGCTGCCAGGCTTTGTCAGGCAATGATACCAGATTACTTGCTGCAAGCATGGCGTGGTCAAGTGTCCTACCATGGAGGACGGAATAAGGCTGCACTGCCCAGAAACCTTGTGGCAAGGCTTTTGGAGTACCTCCAGGAGAGCTTCATGGAGATGTCCCTGGAGGATTTCCGCTCCATCCCCAGACACATTAACAGACTTTTCCAGTAGCTGTACTGGCTGCGAATGCATCCCAAGTCCTCAGGGCAAAATAATCATTAAAAAACCTTGCTTTTAAAAAAAGCTTTATATTTTAAAAGGTAAACTCACCTGAGGTCCCTTCCATGGGGTCGTGGTCTTGGATACTGGCTTGGGAGGGTTCGGAGGGTACTTCACTCAGGCTGAGAAAAAGCTCCTGGCTGTGGGGGAGAACGGAGCGCTGGGTGCTCTCCGCAAGCTCGTCCTCCTCCTCGTCCGCAGAATCCTCAGGTGTAGCTGAGATTATCCCCGCCTCGGAATCAACGGTCAGAGGTGGGCTAGTCGTGGCGGCCCCCCCTAGAATTTCATTTAGCTCGGCGTAGAAGCGGCATGTCCGGGGCTCTGACCCGGAGCGACCGTTTGCCTCCTTTGTTTTTTGATAGGCTTGTCTGAGCTCCTTCACTTTCACGCGGCACTGATCTGAGTCCCTATTGTGGCCTCTCTCCATCATGCCCTTGGAGATTTTTTCAAAAGTTTTGGCATTTCGTCTCTTTGAACGAAGTTCTGCTAGCACTGAATCCTCTCCCCATATAGCAATCAGATCCAGTACCTCCTGAACGGTCCATGCTGGTGCTCTTTTTCGATTATCAGCCTGCATGGTTACCTGTGCTGATGAGCTATCTGTGGTCACCTGTGCTCTCCATGCTGGGCAAACAGGAAATGAAATTCAAATGGTCGCGGGGCTTTTCCTGTCTACCTGGCCAGTGCATCCGAGGTCAGATTGCTGTCCAGAGCGGTCAGTGGTGCACTGTGGGATAGCTCCCGGAGGCCAATAACATCGAATTGCGGCCACACTACCCCTAATTCGAATTTACAAAATCGATTTTGGCGCTACTCTGCTCGTCGGGGTGGAGTACAGAAATCGATTTTAAGCGCCCTTTAATTCGAAGTAACTGGCTCCGTTGTGTGGACGGGTTAAGGATTAATTCGGATTAACGCAGCTAAATCCGAATTAAAGTCGTAGTGTAGACCAGGCCTAAGGAACTTGCCAAACATGGCGGAGACCCAGATTCTAGCAGGGACCTAAACCTGAGTCTCCTACATCCCAGACATGTGCTGTAACCACTGGGCTATTGGCTCGTTTGAGGTAGAACTCGCTCTCCTTTAGAGGAGAGATTTCACTCTGGATCTGAGACACCTTCAACAAAAGAATCATCAAAATTGACACATTTCTGTGGAAAGTTTTGTTTTCAATGAATTGGTATTTTCCAGTGGAAGAGCCTTTCATAGAAAAATTCCCAGCCATCTCAACTGCCAACAGAATTCTGCCCAGCCACTGAGCAGATGGCCAGGAATGTGGGGAGCCTTACCCTCTTCACCAATGCAGGGATCAGCCAGAATACGGCCTCAATCGATTTATTCTGCATTTATCCTCAGCTTTTCTGGTATTTCACTTGTTCTCTATGAGTTCTCCAAAGTTCAAGTAGTTTCTCTGCCAAGTTTTTAAGAACCCTGCCATTTGGCTGGGCTGGTCAATGTTATTCCACCTGCCTCAGTTTACTTTATACATCAGTGACTCCGAGTCTAGAAATACATATTGTGGGGGAGTTAATCTGAAAATATGGTGTTCCCATGGTAAATTTACTACAGGACTGAGAGGCAGATGATCTGGGAATGATGCACCATACTGCAGGGCAACTACACTCTAGGATTAGCTCCACTGTATAAACCTTACCAAAGTGTCAATGACAACAGAATTCTGTCTTGTAGACATGTGTGGCCCTCCCTTCGCTGTCAATCTCCAAGGGAGGCCACACCTCCTTGCTGCCATGCCCCTGTAAGAACAGTCTAAGATAATGGGGAAGAGCCTGAAGAGGGGGAGTACTGCCACCCAGGGGTGAGGTGTCAGGGGTAGTCCCCGGGTAGGGGGACGCAGGCCAGCCCAGGGCCCTAACAGTGGCAGAGTGGTCTGCTACTGGATCAGTGGGGAATCCCACCGCAACATGCTGACCATGTTTTGGATGCCCCTGCAGCCTGACTACAGTCAGCTATCCCTGGGCTCCTTCGTACCCTCCCCTCAGGGTGTACCTGAACCCCGGGCTCGTCCTCAGTCTCCTCGGGGTATACTGCCAGTGGTAATCCCAGCAGCTCTTCAGCGTTGGTTGGCTTTGGTAGCTTGGGTGAGTCCTCAGGGTAACTGAAGTCTTCTGTGGCCTCCTCCCTCAGCAGTGGGGAGAACGTGTCCATCTCCTTTGGCAGCTGCCTCCCAACTGAGCCAAAGGGCCTGCCTTTTATACTTCCAGTTCCTGTCCTGCCCCTCTGCTTCCGGTGTGGTAAGCATGGTCTTCCTGGTTCTCCCCACCAGGGGGCATCTGGCTCTCCCTCGCTGTCAATCTCTGAGGGAGGCCACGCCTCTTTGCTATATGTCTATTCCTTAGTCTTCAACTGTATCTTTTCTTTAGACTATAAAGGTCTAAGGGACAGAGCTACTGTCTTTTTATATAATAAAGGATTGTTGTAAAGTGCCATGTGAAATTAGTGGTATATAAAAACACCTTATTTTGTAAAAAATAATCATAATAAAAATCTAATAATAAGTGCGATCTGTCAGTATATGTATTCTTACATCACCCCATGGCTCAAGGTATACTAGATCTCGGGTGTTAATACTGTACGATGACTGATAGCGTACCACAGGCCGATCCTTACATTGTATACATGGCGGCATTGCCGCAAACTCTTCCAAAAATGAATTCAGTATAAATAACTGAGCATATAACATTAAGAGTGTCTTCTCCTCTGGATGTGGTGCATTAAAAGTTCTAAGAGAAAGTTGTGCTTTATGTTTTCATTACAGCCTGCATGAGGCTGGGGAATTGTTTAGCATTTTTGTTTTAACACCATTCTGCAAGACAGGATGCGTTTTCCGTGAAAAGTGCTGTTCACAAATGGTAAAACTATGTTCACTGACTGCTGAGAGTTTGAATTTTAATTTGTTTATTCTTTGACTCAGACTTCGTTGCTGAATTAGCATAGATATTAATGCATCTATTAGTTTTCATTATTGTTGCAAAGTTTCAATCAATGGCTTTCCTAGCAGAAGTGAAAGCAACGAGAACTGGGAACAAGAATTTAGGGTGGGTCAGTACAATGCGTGTGCCCACATCATTCTAGAAGAGAACCATTTGCTTGATTTCTAGTGTGCCTTTTGCTTTCCCACACTCACATTGCAATGCCATCTTCCTGTTCTACCATTATATTTTCTTTTACTTATAAAACTCTAGTTTCCTGTCAATATGTAAAAAAAAAAAAAAAAAAAAAAAAAATCAATCACACCCACAGCTTCCATTAGCACTAACAGGAGTTGCACATTTAACCACCCACCCACACCCCTGATGACAGAATAATAAACTACTTTGGATATGCCTGTAAAGATTCCCTCACTGTTTACAAACAAGTTACAGTTGCACATTGGTCCCAGCTTTTCAAGCTGAGCATTTTACAGCTAATGTTGATTTGTGCTTTGATTTGCATTCAGCAAATTCACTTGATGGTTTTTACTACAAAGCTGTGGGGGGGGGATTTCAATCTGGATAATAAGTTTAATAAAATAATGTTTCTTTGCAATATGGAGTATTAGGAGGTGATACAGGAGTTCCTTTGGGGTAAATGGTTTTAAAGATTTTGGCAAGTCACAGGCACCTTGGCTACTGCTGAAATATACATTATGAGTGCTATTGCAACATATAGCTCCATAGACAATGGCAAAACTTCTGTTGACTTCAATAGGGCCAGGATTTCACCCTATGTAAAGTTCTTTTCAGCAGTGAATATTATTATAGCAATGTATTTATTCAGTGTTATGCATGATGGGTTGCTAATTGTTTTCTCCCAGTGCCCCTCAGAAGAGTATTGACATTTCTAAGAGTATTCATCATTCATTTAAATTGTTACATGTCCTGGTATAGTTATTTCTCTTTAAATGGACAATGGTTTTTCCCTGATATGTTTCTTCATCATTACTGGCTAGGCAAATAGTTATTTTATGGGGCAGAGGGGTTGTCCTCTGTTCCCAGTGGCTTCAAATGAGTCAGACCCTCCCTAGTCATTAGGGACAGTTAGCGGTTTCCCCAATTTCACAATAGTGTCTTTTAATAAACCCACCTAGGAAAAAAACAAACAGCAACATGTTTGTTTAGTGCCAATGCTCTGATATTGCTTTGAATGAGATGATGTGCAAGATGACATAAATAAAGGTACCTCATGGCTAATTAAATTTCACTTTTAATTTTGGTATGGTTTGCAGACAGCTTGGATTATGTTTTATATTTAATATTTAATTTGGCGACTATCTGCTTCAACTTACTCTCAAATGAAAGCAAATTAGGATTCTATTTTTATTCAGTTCTGGTCAAACCTCTCCCTTCCCCCAATATCACACACACTCCTACCCCAAGTAGGTTGTGCTATACTTTCCTATGTACTTCTGGCTCCTGATGTACCTCTGAATTGACAGGGAGCCAGCATTCCTTGGACAACATAGGTTAAATGGAAAAGCCTTCAGTTGATGGACAAATAATTACAAACCACCCAAGAGACACCACATTTCAGAAAACAGCTGATCTACATGGTTATAAAAGATCATATTTGAAATAACTTTGTAACTGCCTCTTTTCTGTACCATTACTCAGGCCTGGTCTACACTAGGCTTTTATGTCGAATTTAGCGCCGTTATATCGAATTAACCCTGCACCCGTCCACACCAGGAAGCCATTTAGTTTGACATAGAGCTCTCTTTAAATCGATTTCTGTAATCCTCCCCAACGAGAGGAGTAGCGCTAAATTCGAAATGGCCATATCGAATTAGGCTAGGTGTGGATGGAAATCGACGCTAATAGCTCCGGGAGCTATCCCACAGTGCACCACTCTGTTGATGCTCTGGACAGCAGTCCGAGCTCGGATGCTCTGACCAGCCACACCCCCGGGAAAATTTGAATTCATTTTCCTGTCTGGGCAGTTTGAATCTCAGTTCCTGTTTGGACATCGAGGTGAGCTCAGCAGCAGTGGCAACGATGCAGAGCTCTCCAGCAGAGATGGCCGTGCAATCTAATAGAAAGAGGGCCCCAGCATGGACTGATCGGGAAGTCTTGGATCTCATCGCAGTGTGGGGCGATGAGTCCATGCTTTCAGAGCTGCGCTCCAAAAGAAGGAATGCTAAGATCTACGAGAAGATCTCCAAAGCCATGGCAGAGAGAGGCTACAGCCGGGATGCAACGCAGTGCCGCGTGAAAATCAAGGAGCTGAGACAAGGCTACCAAAAAACCAAAGAGGCTAATGGACGATCCGGATCCCAGCCCCACACATCCCGTTTCTACGAGGCACTGCATTCCATCCTGGGTGCGGCCGCCACCACTACCCCACCCCTGACCGTGGACTCTGAGGATGGGATATTGTCCGCGGCCGGTTCCTCGTCGGACATGTTAGCGGACGGCGAAGATGAAGAAGGACATGAGGAGGACGAGGCAGTCAACAGCGCTGGCACCGCTGATTTCCCCGACAGCCAGGAGCTCTTCATCACCCTTACCGAGATCCCGTACCAACCGTCCCCATCCCTTACCCCGGACACAGAATCAGGGGAAGGATCAAGCAGTAAGTGCTGTAAACATGTAAACATTTTTTTAAAACAGAACGGGAATATTTATACTATTAACAATGTATGTTTATAAAAGTGCTGTAAACTAGTAAAAAATAATCAGGTACAAAACTGGAATATTTACAATGGTAACAAATGGGTTTTCATGATTTGTCTGTCTTAGGCTCTTCTCAATTTAGTCCCAAGTATTTTAAAAAATTTTCACTATGTCCGTTACTACATGATTCCGAGGCCCAAGACGCTCCACTCCATAGTCCCAGTGCACCTAGGCGAAAATCCGGTCAATGTGGCCGGGGATTGACGAGAAATCCTCATAGGAGAACTCCTCGTAGGTCTCGTGGAGGTAGATCTCAAGCCTGTTTATCAGGTTCCGGGGTAGGGCGATCTTAGTGGGCCCTCCGTGGTAGCAGACATGTCCCCGCCACGCCACAATCAAGTACTCGGGGATCATGGCCCGACATAGCATGGCGGCATACGGCCCCGGTTTCTGCATGCTTTCCCGCAGCATGCGTTCTTTCTGGGTGTCCGGCATCCTCAGGAGGGTGATGTCGCTCATGACGCCCTGCTTTGAATTAGGGAGGGGAATGTTAGTATTGGGACAGCTTTACAGCCACGCGGTGGAGGGAGAGGGGCAGCATACAGGGATCTTTCCCTGGGACAGCCGCGAGGGGGTGGGACAGGGGCAGAGTTGATGCTGTCCTGATTGCTGGCAGCAGAGACTGGCATTGCTTTCAATGTGAAAGGAGGCCAGTGCTACTGCTGGAGTTTTAAGCAGCCACAAGTCTACGGCTTACCATTATTGCCCGCTCCAGAAGTTCAGGTCTCCAGCCACAGTTCTCTGATCACTCCAAGACCACCGCAAGTCCACAGGCACTGAAGGCGAGGGCCGAAAATTCGACCTTGTCCTGAGTGCGCATGTGAGAGGTGCAGTGCATGGTCTTGTTCACAGAGAAAGACTAGGTTCTTTGTGTACAATTTCATTTATCTGTCTCAGGAATTCACTCCCTTTTTACAATTCACACAGACACATCTGCGACTGTCTCCCAACCCAGCCTGTCAGCACACTCCCAGAGGCTAGCGCAGATTAGGCGGAGGAAGAAGAAGACGCGTGAAGACATGTTCTCAGAACTAATGGGCTGCTCCCGAGCCCAGGCAGCCCAGCAGACACAGTGGAGGGAGAACTTGTCACAAATGCACCGAGCAGTCATGGAACGGGAGGAGAGGTGGCGTCAGGAGGACCAACAGGCTACTGAAAAGCTGCTTGGACTAATGAGGGAGCAAACGGACACGCTCCGGCGCCTTGTGGATGTTCTGCAAGACCGGAGGCAGGAGGACAGAGCCCCGCTGCAGTCTATCTGTAACCGCCCTCACTCGCCACCAAGTCCCACACCACCCTCACCCAAAGTCCAAAGAAGGAGGGGCGGCAAGGGCCGTTAAAACTTTCAGTCAACCCCTGCAGACTGCTCTAGCACTAGAAGGCTCTCATTCCCCAAAATTTCATAAGTCCTTTCCTACCCACCTCACATAAGCCCCCGTCCAAGTTTCACCCCCCACGTTTCATGTCTGGTTCGCAATGTTTGTTTCTGTTCATTACTGTTTCAGTCAGGTTCTTTTGAGGGAGAGTCTGTCTGGAGGGGGGGGAAGGGGCTTGGTAATTGGACAGGACAGTGACCTTTAGCTGGGTACAGAGGCGGTGTCAGGTCCAGCATCAGGACACATACACAGTGCAGTCACTGGTTACCCTGGTCAGTCTGGGAGGTGTTTTTCATGTTCTGGGGGGGGGTTGCTCTGTGACTTTGTGGCGGGGGAGGGCAGTTACAGATCTTATGCAGCGGTCCTTATCCTGGCTCACAGATCCACGCACCAGGGGATATGTAACCCTACCCCCCCTGCCAGAAAGTCACATAGCCGACACATACACGCAGTCCCCCCTAGGAGTGCTGGCAGGCTCCATTGAAATAACCAGTGCACCAGTGCGGAGCCTGTCATTCCGGGAGTTTAGAAGCATCATTTGCATCAGAACACTAAACCCGCCCCCCGCCACAGTCTGCGTCCCCGGTTTAAAATATTCCCGCGAAAACAGCAATACAGACAACGGTGTTAATTAACAAAATAGAAATGATTTTATTTTTTGGGAAAGGGAAGGGGGTGAAGGGGGTATGTAACTGGAGAGGATAGTCAAAATGAACTGGGTAAAGAAACGGGGGCAGGTTCAGCTTTTCTGTCCACAAACTGAAAAGTCACTGGTTGCCCTGCTCACTCAGGAACCGGATGCACAGGGCGTCCCGCTGGGATCTTCTAATGGCCCGGCTGTCTGGCTGGACGTAATCAGCAGCCAGGCTATTTGCCTCTAGCTCCCACCCCGCCATAAAGGTCTCCCCCTTGCTCTCACACAGATTGTGGAGCACACAGCAAGCTGCAATAACGATGGGGATATTGGTTTCACTGAGATCACAGCGAGTGAGTAAGCTTCTCCATCTCCCTTTGAGACGGCCAAAAGCACACTCCACCACCATTCTGCACTTGCTCAGCCGGTAGCTGAACAGTTCTTTTTCTGTGTCCAGGGCGCCAGTATAGGGCTTCATGAGCCAGGGCATTAGCGGGTAGGCTGGGTCCCCGAGGATGACTGTAGGCATCTCCACATCCCCAATAGTTATTTTGTGGTCTGGGAAGTAAATACCTTCCTGCAGCCGTCTAAACAGACCAGAGTTCCTGAAAACGCGAGCGTCATGAACCTTGCCCGGCCATCCGACGTAGATGTTTGTAAACCGTCCCCGATGGTCCACCAGTGCTTGCAGCACCATTGAAAAGTAGCCCTTTCTATTGATGTACTGGCTGGCCTGGTGGTCCGGTCCCAGGATAGGGATGTGAGTCCCATCGATAGCCCCACCGCAGTTTGGGAATCCCATCGCGGCAAAGCCATCTATGATGACCTGCGCGTTTCCCAGGGTCACTACCTTTGGGAGCAGTACCTTCACGATTGCGTTGGCTACTTGCATGACAACAACCCCCACGGTAGATTTGCCCACACCAAAGTGGTTCGCAACCGACCGGTAGCTGTCCGGCGTTGCAAGCTTCCAGAGGGCTATGGCCACTCACTTCTCAACTGTGAGGGCTGCTCTCATCCTGGTATTCTGGCGCTTCAGGGCAGGGGACAGCAACTCACAAAGTTCGAGGAAAGTCCCCTTCCGCATGCGAAAGTTTCGCAGCCACTGGGATTCATCCCAGACCTGAAGCACTATACGGTCCCACCAGTCCGTGCTTGTTTCCCGGGCCCAGAATCGCCGTTCCACGATATCCACATGACCCATTGCCACCATGATGTCCTGGGCGCTGGGGCTCGTGGTTTCTGACAGCTCTGTGCTACTCTCCGACTTCAGGCCATCACGGCGGTGTCGTAGCCTCCTCGCCTGATTACTCTTCATCTGCCTCAGGGAAAGGTGTATGATAAGCTGCGAGGTGTTGAGAACGGCCAGAAGTGCAGCGATGGTCGCAGCGTGATCCATGATCGCAGTGCTGTGGCGTCCGCGCTCTCACTGACCAGAAAAGTGCGCGAACTGATTTCCCGCCGGCGCTTTCATGGAGGGAGGGAGGGCGTTAGTGACGGACGGATGACGACAAATTTTTTTTACCCAGAAGGCATTGGCGGCTCGACCCAGAATTCCGATGGGCAGCGGGGACTGCGGGAACTGTGGGATAGCTGCCCACAGTGCACCGCTTCCAATATCGACGCTCGCCCCGTTAGTGTGGACTCACAAAGTTGAATTACTGTCCTTAGTGTGGACACACACGTTCGACTTTGCAATATCGATTCCACATATTCGACTTAAGTAAAATCAAACTACCCTCGTAGTGTAGACATACCCTCAGACTATAAAGTAGTTTACAGTACATGCATGTCATGTGATCTCATTGTGTTACAGGAATACCTAGAAATCTCAACCGTCAGGGTCCCTTATGCTAGGCACTGTACAAACCCAGAGTAAGAGAAAATTCCTGTCCCAAAGATCATACGGTCTAAATAGACAAGCCAGCAAGTGGATGAGACAAAGAGGTAGGAAGGAAAGTGGGAAGAGAAAGATGGGGTAACAAAAATAATATGCTTTAGCACTGATCAGCTGGGCGCACAATTCTTAGCCAATCAGTAGCAGTAATCACAGCTCACAGCCTTCCTAACGATTATCAGTAGGCAGTTTTCTGTATTTGTTATGGCACAGATGAGTGTTGAGGAGGGACTTTATGGAAGATGCAATGGGCACTTTATAGATTTTGACTGGGAGCTCTTCCCAGACATCAGGGGTAGTATGGGAGAAAGCAGAAAGGTCCCTTGGGGAGAACTGGGCAACTGAGACAGGCATCCTTGGCAGAGTGAATGGGGCGTTGGCCTGACAATGAGATAAAGAATAGATAAGTAGGGCAGGGAGACACTGTGGAGGACTTTGAAGGTTAGTCTGAAATCACACTTTGTGTACATGCAAATTAAGAATGTACACAGGCAGTTTCAACTTTTCAGCCGCTAACATACCTGTTAGTCTAAAACTTTGAGCATTTTCCCTTATGGTTACAATGGCATGTTAGAGAAGGGATCGTTAATTGGAAAGTGATGTATTCTATGGGCATTTCTGGACTTCATTCTCTTTTCCTGCCACCTGTAGCTGTTGCTGGTGCATCTAGGGAGGTGAAGATTTTGCTGGGATCTAGAAGCTAAAAAACACACACACACACACACACAAGCTGTCATGACAACAGTTAAATTTGCCCTAATTTGTGAGGATAGACAATAATTAGATGGTCCGAGAGTCCTGGCCTGAGCATACACGAGGACTAAGCTGGAAAAGTACAGATGTTTCCGATATAGACAAACCTATAACTTTATATAATTTGTCATTTGATTTGTGCTGATTTCCTTCTCTTAGCAATACCTGGTTTGAGGCAGCAAGAGCTCATGCTTCACAAATGCACAGACCTCTACCAGATCATTATCTGTACCAGCAGACTGGCAAAATTAGCTAACGTGACACTGATTTTTTTTAAAAAAGACTCCAGAGCCAACCCTGGGAATTATAGGCCGGTAAGCCTAACTTCAATACTAGACCAATTGCTTGAAACTAGACTAAAGAACAGAATTATCAAACACAGAGAAGAGTCAACATGTTTTTTGTAAAGGGAAATCATGCCTCAATCTATTAGAATTATTTGGGGGGGGGGGGGCAGGGTCAAACAAACATGTGAACCAGGTGATCAGTGGAAATATTGCACTTGGACTTTCAGAAAACCTTTTGACAAGGTCACCAAAGACTCTTAAGCAAAGTAAGGAGTCATGATTTACAGAGGAAAGTCCCGTCATGAATCAATGCCTGGTTCAAAGACAGGAAACAAAGGGTAGGAGAAATGGTCAGTTTTCACAGTGGAGGGAGGTAAATAATGAGGTCCCGCAAGGACAGTATATTCATAAATGATCTGAAAAAGGGGGTAAAGAGTGAGATGGCAAAGTTTGCAGATGATACAAAATTACTCAAGGTAGTTAAGTCCAAAGCAAAGAGTTACAAAGGGATCTCACAAATCTGGGTGACAGGCAAAAAATTGGCAGATGAAATTCAATGTTGATAAATGCAAAATAATGCAATTGGAAAACATAATCCTAGCTATGCATACAAAATGATGGGGTCTAAATTAGCTGTTACCACTCAAGAAAGAGAGTGGAGTCATTGTGGATAGTTCTCTGAAAATGTCTGCTAAATGTGCAGCAGAAGTCAGAAAAGCGAACCATGTTAGGAGCCATTAGTAAAAGGATAGATAATAAGACATAAAGTATCATAAAGCCACTATATAAATCCATGGTACAACCACGCCTTGAATACTGCATGCAGTTCTGGTCGCCCCATCTGAAAAACAGATATATTAGAATTGGAAAAGGTACAGAAAAGGGCAACAAAAAAATGACAAGGGATATGGAACAGCTTCCACATGAGGAGAGATTTAAAAGACTGGGACTGTTCTGCTTGGTAAAGAGATGACTAAGGGGGGAAATATGACAGAGATTATCATGAAGGGTGTGGAGAAAGTGAACAAGGGTCACCCAATGACATTAACAGACACAGGGCCGGCTCCAACGTTTTTGCTGCCCCAAGCGGCAAAGAAAAAAAGAAAAAGAAAAGAAAAACGCAATTGTGCTGCCGCCGAAGTGCCGCCGAAGAGGAAGGGACGGAGTGAAGGACCCACCGCCGAATTGCCGCCGAAGACTAAAGCAGAGCACTTGAGCTGCCGCCGAAGACCCGGACGTGCTGCCCCAATAACGGACGGAGTGCCGCACCTTTCTATTGGCCGCCCCAGGCACCTGCTTCCTTCACTGGTGCCTGGATCCGGCCCTGAACAGACAGCAGTTGTAAAACCAACATGAGGAAGTACTTCACACAACACACAGTCAATCTGTCAAACTCACTGCCAGGAGATGTTGTGAAGGCCAGAAGTATAACTGGGTTCAAAAAAGAATTAGGTATGTTCATGGAGGATAGGCCCATTAATGGCTATTTGCCAATATGGTCAGGGACACAACCCCATGCTCTATGTTTCCCTAACCTCTGACCGCTAAAAACTGAAACTGGATGACAGCGAATGGATCACTCGATAAACTGCGCTGTTCTTTTCACTCCCTCTGTAACATTTAGGACCAGCCACTATCAGAAGACTAGATAATGGGCTAGATGGCCCATTGTTCTGACCCAGTATGGCAGTTCTTCTGTTCCTATGGCCTGACTGCTTAGCCCAAAATTTTAAACAGCAACACACATTCTCAACAAATCTCTTGGTCTTTCCAAAGCATTTGAGTTGGTTTTCTGCCCAGCTCCACAGCTGGGATATTGCTAGTCTTTGCAGCAAAGGCAAACAGAAAAGGCTGACGGTTGTTTCAGGGCATCAGAAATCAAGCAGCAGAAGCAGAAAAAGCTCCTCTTCCTGCCAACTTCTTCAGGGCCAAATCAGACTATTTATCAACACTGCCAGTGAGCAGGTGTTGTGGGAGTAGTAAAATGCCCAACTTTCTGTGGCTTTCCAAACATCACAAAGTTCAGTGATCCTGAATTAACCAAATGATTTTGGATTCTCTCTAGACAGCACTATTTAAATTCTAATAGACTGAGCCTGTGTGCAGTTAATGCAGACCCACAGAGCAATCTGTAACCATAAAGCACACCAGTAAGACTACAACCGTTCACTTCCATTGTCTGACTGGTGAGGTTTATCTTCTCAATTCCATTGATCTGCATGTTAATCGCCTGTGACTGAGGCCATGTTCAGTTGTAGCTGTACCTCCCCTCTGAACAATGGGCAGGTCAAACATCTGCTCCGGGCAGCTGAACCATATTACCATGATTGTTTGTGGCCACACACTAAACTAAGTTAAGTTTCCAATTGTCTCCCTGCTGGAGGAACATTGCTAATGCAGTTAGCTAAGAGCTCCGGCACATGGGAATAGACTAACGTTGGTTCACACTGATCTGCTGGCTCAATGTCACACAAATATTTGCAAAACAGAATTGTCACCCAGAAGTAGAAATAAGATTTGACACAAACAGCTTGTTACAGCGGTATCATTTGGGGAAAATTTGAGGGAGAGCAGTCAGGATGGATGAGAAAAATAAGAACCCCCTTTTCCTTGTGTAAGGGGACTGTTGCCCCCTTACTAACATTCAGTGGGGGTGTTTTGGTTGGCTAGCTCCCAACACTAAAAGAATGGGGAGAGGCCAATGCTCCAGGTCAGCCTCAGCCTCTGAGCCTGATTGACAGGGCGGCCAGGCTAATCAGGGAGTCAGGAGGCCAGGCGGGTCCCGTCTTCCATGTGAGCTGGGATTGCCTGGGTCAGACAGAGTGGGGCCGAACTAAGGAGAAAGCAGGGGTCCAAGCTGGGCTGGGGAGCAGAGCCATGCCAGATGCAGAGGGGCCAGAAAAGCAGCCCAGGAAGCAGGTCAGAGTTGGGAGCAGAGTCACAGAAGCAGCCCAGGGAGAGCAGATCCTGTGCTGGGAGCAGAGCTG
>NW_020664540.1:5308365-5377977 GCF_002925995.2 Terrapene triunguis
GGGAGAGCAGATCCTGTGCTGGGAGCAGAGCTGTAGCCACAGAGCCAGGTGTGGTGAGCAACTGGGGCCAGCCAAGGGGGGACTTTGGGCAAAGGGCCCAGCGCAGAAAGACGCCCCCAGCCAAGGGTCCTTGCAGGCCAGACTGGGAGGGGAATCTTAACCCGGCGGGGGGCTGATGCTGGGAAGAAGGGTCCCACCACCCAAAGCCCAGAGGTGTGTGGCCACCACCAGAGCAAGTGTCCAACCCGCAGCATCCCTGCAGCACAGCCAGGGCCTGCGAAGGAGACGGGGACCTACAAGGACCAGACTGTGAACTGCTCTGATGTTCCAGAGACACTGTTTGTAATGTTCCCTGCCACAGAGCGGGGTGATGTGTTTTCCTTTAACCTTTCCCATTTTTCCTTATTCTTTTTTTAAATTAATTGTTAATTAAACAACTTGTATTTCTTTAAATTGTATGAAATGATCAGTGGGTCAGGGAGGTGCCCAGTGCAGAGAGGGTACCTTGTGGTGGGGACACCCTAGCTCCTGTCGTAGGTGACCACAGCAGGGTTGGGGGTTGAGCCCCCCAAGAATCGTGGGCCCAGCCTTGTTGGGGTTACGAGGACTCTGCCAGACAGGAGAGTGGAAGGGGAGTCCTCGAGGGCAGGGAGGCCTCTGGGTAAAGGAAATGGGAGCGAGGACTTGGATCCTTTCGCTAGCCCACTTCACCGGGGTAGTGCAGAAGGCAGGAAAGTTCCCCACAATAGCGGGACCATTCCCCCGTTTACACTTGGAATATTGCTTGGGTTTTAAAGCTTTCCAGTTTATATTCTTTTCTCCATTACCAAACTAAAGTTTCTTCCTCGCACCTCCACAAAAGCAGAGACCCTAGAGAACCATTGTGAATACCAGGGTGAATTTCAGAGATATGACTTCTAGCAGCAGAAAACACATCAAATGCAAATTGCTTATGACAGAGTTGCCACTGGAATATTGGGCTCTACAATCCCTCTTTAGTATTGCCCCTGTTCTCCAACCCCTGCCTGATTTAATTGCCCCTCCCTTTGGCATTGCTCTGATCTTCCCACTGTTCTTACAGAACTCACTTCTCGTTTCCCCAGCACTCCTGAGACTGTTTGTTTTCCTCTTCCTGCCTACTTGCAATAGTGCTAATGCACCCCAGGAGGGGCTGAGTGCTGCTTCCCCTAGGAGGGCCAGGAATAAAGCCTTCCAGCATATGTCAACACTGCTTTGAGTGGGGAGGACATGGATAGACTATAGACAAGCTGAAGAGTTTTGGCAATGCCAGCAGAGCTGCAGACAATCATGCTGTGTTACCAACTCCTATGATTTTATAACTAGTCACGCAATATCTAATATTTTTTCTTAAAGCCCCAGATCCTGGAGTCAGGTGATTACATTAGAATCTGTTTTCATTAAAAAAACAGAAATAAAATTCTAGCCCTCATGGTTGTGGAGAAAAGCTTGAAAATGTGATCTGAGTGTAACCTAAAGGCTCAAAAACTTGAAGGCAAATGATAAACAATATATATATATATATTATATATTTATTTTAAATCATGATTTTTTGGGAACTGGCTCATGACTGTTGAATGCCTGGTGTTGGCAATACTGAATCAGGAAGTGTAAAATTAACATAGATGAACAGTATTAGCATAACCCTTCTGTCAGGCATTTTTGGTAGCAAAAAGGGCCAGGGTCAGTTATTTAGTGGTAAATTAATAAAGCAACAATATCTATTAGGTAAAACTGCCAGCGTCAGGGTGTCTTGGCAATAGTCATAACTTCCAATGCATTCTAGCACTAACCACTTCTCTCCTCCTCACTGCTCCCCACTCATAGTATGTTGTCCACAGTTGACAGGAGTTCAAAATATAGCCAAGTCAATCTCCAGCCCCTCAGGAAGTGTTTCCTAGTCTGCTCCAAGGCTCTACTGCCTGTCTCAGCTGGAATGACTACAGCTTCAATACTGAATAGGGAGAGCTTCCTCAGAAACCCCCAGCCAGGATGCTCCTCTCTGGCTTCAGCCAAAGCTGCCTCAGCCTTCTATTTAGTCTGGTAACAGAGTCAGCACCTGCCTCTCGTGAGCACCCCCTTCTGGTCAGGTGTAAGTCTGCTGTTTCTTAGTTCTTGGAATAGGGTGGCACCCACTTCTCACGAGCATACCCTCCCCCAGCTGATGGTTTCTTTGGTGGGTATTCAATGACTCGGCCCTCCAGCCAAGTCACAACACTATCTGTAAGTGGAACAAACAGAACAAACAAATCCCTTCCAGGATATACAGTCTTTACCTGCCACCTAGGCTTCCTCCCTGGAGACACTGCCCTCTATACCAGACCAACTGGCTAGGTTCTGGGCTCAGTCCTTGCTTGGTCCCCACAGCCAGCCAGGAGCTCCTTTTTAGCTCCCCTGGCCTTTGGCAGCCCTCTCTGAGCTCAGCATTGCCTGCACTGAGCAGTCTATGGCCCTGCTGCTCTTCCAGCCAGCCAGGAACCCAGCCCTCTCTTTTCCAGCTCCAGGCAGCATCTTACTGTTCTGGCTCTGCTACCTCTTTTTATATGGCTCTCCTGGTTCCTGATTGGCTGCTCCAGAAGCTCTTCTGATTAGCTATTTCCTCTGCAGCCATGCCACACCACCTAGAGGACTTCTCCTCTGCTCTTTTCTGGGGCAGGGTGAGGCCATCACAGGAGGTAACTCTCTAGGCAACTCGCAGATACAGAATTATACCTTCAACGTGAGGGTGTCCCTTTAACCTAGAAAAGTCCAAATACCTGGGTGAGGTTCAATGCATTAGAGAAGTATTTTCCAAATAGGTGAAGTAACAGAACTAATGTCTTTATGAAACAAATGTTCCATGTAAGGGGCTCAAGGCTGCATTTAAGTGACTAAACAAACCATTGTGCATGCGTGCAGAAGCACAGTAACTGAATACATGTGATAGGTAGTGATGCTCACCTGTGTGTAGCTACCAGATGGGTGGACCCTTAAGTACATAGGTTTTGTACCTGAACCCTTTGTGGAAGACTTGTGAAGCTTGGTAACAGGAAAGGTGAGGTTTATTCCCTTCGCTGTTTCCTAGAGCTCACATTCTTCCTTTCTTTCTCCTCTTGCATCTCCGCCTCCCCTGGTGTACCCTTGGAATTGTAGTTCCTGGACTCAAAGCTATAGGAACCACTTGGGAACAAACTTACAAACACAAACTGGGGTAGCTATGTGGATCTGGCTAGATATAACAATAGGTCCATGGTCACAGCTGGTGGAAGATCATTGCTGTCCACATAAATTGAAGCTGTGAATTGTGTTTACCATTATTTGTTAGCAATAGCACTAGGGAAATATGAGCTCGTTTTGACTAATCTGAAACCCACTCCAACTCTAGGTTTCAAATTAGGCAATTTTCCTAATTATTTTAATAACATTTGTAGCTATGCAAGCTAAGATCACAAATAAAGTTGATTAAATTTCATATTTCAGGGTGCAAGCTAATCGCCTCTGATGTTCAGGGAAGATTTTTTCCCCTTTAAGCACAGCATTGTACAATGTGTTACACACATTCAGCTTTGATGCTTTTGTCTGTTTACCTTCTTCTGTAGCTTCAGGTCCTGGCCAAAGGCAGCAGGCCAGATTGGATGGACTGGTGGATTGATTTAGAAATGCGTTTCCTACATTGTTTTGCTTTGAGTAGTTTCCCAGGCCCATCATGACAAATGCCCTGTCTGCTCATTAATCCATGTTATGAAATAGCTTTAGAGCAACAGACACTAAGGGAGGTTTCCAACTGTGAGTTAGTTAGCCACACCTCGGGCCGACAAGGGGGAGGGAAGCCGGTACAAATTACCGGGGCCCGGCGGTCCAGAAGAGAGCCTGGGGCCCGGCTTCCCCGGCCTTCTCCCCCCCACCCCCGTTGGCCCTGTTTAGCCGGTCCGCCCTTGCTGGGGGGCCCGAAAAAAAATTTTCACCAGGGCCCGAACCTGCTCTTGGCAGCCCTGGCCACACCCATACCTGTATTGCCCAATAACGACTGATGGATTTCCTTATTCTATTGTACATGTTCTATTAGAAAATCTCAGCACCACATTCAAGGCAACACAATCTTGTAGTTGGTAGGCAACAACTTGACTTCCAGGGTCTGCAGTGGTTAGTAGAGATCATCAATATTTTTCAAACTAAATCTTTTTAAAGGGAAAAATTCCTTTTTTGGTAACAATTGTTTTTCCATGCAAATATTATGCTTTTTAATGTTATGTTTATTGAAAACAATCAAAACAGTTAGACATTTTTGTTTACTAAAAATGAGTTTTTGTATACAAAAATTTCAGTAGCCATTTCAATACTGTTTTTGACAGTTCTCTATATTTTAATAAAAACGTTGCAAATTTTAAAAGAAACAATAAAAGCAGTCAGTTTCAAAGATTTTAACTTTTTGAAATTATGCCTGAAACGGAGTTTTTCAGTTTTGACCATTTCTGCCATTTACTGTATTCAGTTTAAAAAACAATTGAATATTAAGAACACATTTCATATAAAAATAGTTTGGCAAATTTGATTTCTGTTAAGATTATCACTACATATCGATCTTGCATAATGTATCAATTTATTTTATATTCAAATAGAAGGTAAAACATAATAAAATAATCATGATAATTTCTTTCATGCCTCATAGGGTGTGGTGAGGATAAATATATTAATATTTGAACAGTGCTTTGAAAAAGTAAAGTACTACCTAAGTGCAAAGCATTATTAATATATTTGTTAATGTTTAAAGATTCAGTCGATATGGATGCAGTCTCCATATTATATATGCAGTGGATATGTTTATTAATCATTAATATTTGTATCTCTTAAAAGCCCCAATAATGATTGCAAGCCCATTGTGCCAGGCACTATACAAACAAAGATGAAGAGACAGTCCCAGCTTTGGAGATCTTATGCCTTATGGGACAAACCTGGGCCCATTAAATTAATGAGAGCTTCCCTCCCAGAATCTAGTCCTATATGCAATAGACAGATTTAAATACAGGTTGGACACACAGAATATTTAACTATGCTGTAGACTTTATAAGCATCAGGAAATATGTATTGAATAATAGGTTTGCATACAATTTTCATGCAATAAAATATGTTTAATTAAATATGTATTAAATTCTTATGCAATATAGCTACATAATGGACAGTAATTTAAAGGGGGAGCAAAAAAATCTTACCGGACAAAGCCTGTATTATTTACTTTGAAGGCCTATTATTGAGCTAAGCTTCCCTCCTAATCACCCTTTGTTTCTCACTCTAATCTAATTGCCTTCTATATCAGTCCTTATGCTTGCAAGTTTCTTCTTCTCCTTGGGTCTGATTCAGTTTCCACTGACTCCATTAGACATAGGATTGAGCCTACCCAACTCACTCCCTTCCTGAAACCCTCCTGGAGCTGTTTTGTGTGAAGGAAGGATCACAGGATTGGGTATAAGGAATGGCAATTCTAATACAAAAATTCTGAGCCAGTGCAGATGGGTACAACTTACAAACACTCATAGAATCATAGAACCATAGGGTGAGAAGGGACTGCTAGGATCATCTAGTCTAATGTCACTTCTGGAACTGACCACGCCAGGGGCAGGTAGGGGAGGCTGGGGGAGGCGGTGCCTCCCCAAACAGTGGCCCCACCCACACTCCACCCCTCCCCACCCCAGGGCCCCGCTTTGGCAGCGCCGCCAGCCTTCCCGGGGCTGGGAAGGCTGTGGCGGCAGTGCCGTGTGCTCTCCCTCCCGGCGCGCTTTCCCTCGGGTGGAAGGGGCAGGGCTGAAGATAATGTCCCCCAGCCAGCGGTTCACCCACCACCCATGCAGCACTGGCCAATAGCGTCAGCCCACGGGGCCCCCCAAATCACAGGGCCTAGAGTGGTCACCCCGATTCGCCATCCCTTAGGGACGGCTCTGGCCTAGATGCAGGATTTGTTGTGTCTAAACCATCCAACCATACCGAACACACTTATAAAAATGAACAAACACTAGTTCTTTCTAGCAGTGAAGATCCCAACATTGCAATATCGGTACTGTGAGACTGTTATGGGCTATTATTTGAGACCAGATAAATATTGCATGTCACCCTTACAAATCTAGTCTCAAATAATGGACCTCACGCCTTCATTGGATTTGGTCCAGTGCCTCCAGAAGCAAGAGGCAGCATGCAAAGTTTTCAGCCGGCAGGGTTTTCAGAAAAGTTAACTGTAAGAAATTTTTTTTGTAAAAGGTGGTAACAAGTGTTTTAAAAATAATTAGGGTGTGCTGAATCCATATGTGGCCGTTACCAAGCTGCATGTGGTGTACAAAGAGAACAAAGCAACGCATGGAAATCACTAAATCTTTATTTGCTGTTCGTTTAGGATTAACATACTTTAGTTGGATCTTAATGAGCTGTAGGATGTAATAAAAGTGATCACATAATACTCACAACTTTTTTATAACCTATTGAATGTCAGTTATTTGCACGAGGTACTAAAAATATTTTAATGTTATACAACTGTGAAAGAGCATGTTTACATGGCTTTTGGAACTTGAACATTAGAACCTTGAAACAAAAGTATAGAAATGGATTTAATTATCAGAAATACAACACAATGTGAAAGTACGTTTTTAAAACAAGTAAAGTACAAACTGACAAACTCACTGTAAGAATGTGACTGATCAGCTTTGACAATATTCTCTTTGAGTTCTTGATCACGTGCGGTTATAAAGTCCAAGAGCTGTGGAAGAAGCAGGCACCACAGTGCTTGAAATGACAGTTTGTGAGCCCATGTTACCCTGGCATATGACTTGCCATTCACAGCTTGTTCTGTTGAGTTTGGTCCAAGAATTCCATTTTCAATCCAGGCATCTGCTGTCTCTGAAGCCTGTGTGTGCTGGCCTATACATTTCTGAAAGTTCATTGGGTATCATGGAGTCCTTCTAATCATGGAATAAGCCACTCCCTGTACTCTGGTATTAGTTCCATCAGTTTACAGTACAGAGTTTCACCAACAGTTAGAACAACATGCTGCTGCCCAAGCACTGATGACACATTTGCATACCTATTGAGAGATTGGCAAGTTTCCTTTGATAGTTATTTCTGGTTCTGTTGTCATGTACAATGGCTGAAATGTGTCCACCATAAGGTGGGTTCTAATTTTGATGTGTAATGACAAAGGCCATATCGGAAGCTCTTCTCTGCACTGTAGCTTTGCAGTTGTCTTCAAATTCAAAGTATCACTGTTTGCGAACACAGTCATTGAATACAGGTCTGTCGCATCTTATGCACATTTAACATGCGCGATTTCAACTTTACGCGGTCGGTAAAAACAAAAAACAAAAAAAGGGAAAAATAACAATTTTAATACTATACCTGTAGTGCGGGCGATTTCGCTTGCCATTGAACTCAATGGAATTTTTGCTTTACGCGCTAACCGCGGAACGGAACCCCCACGTAAGATGAAACAGACCTGTACTGGTTTAGCTTTACTGTTTCTTACGCTGGCTGGTATGATTGTGTTGATTGCATCAGGAACATTGCATGTGCTGTTGGTTGATGGCTTTAGAGCATTCAGCATCAGATCAGGGCAGATCCTCTTTGCCAAGCAGTGACTTGAGTTGCATGGAATGTATTTGTGCCATCCAGAGAAACATATCATTATTGTTGGCTGCATAGTGAACAAACATCCTGGGGACCAGGTTGGGACAAATAACAGCACCATTCTCAGCATTCATTGTCTGTAGGGTTGTGTCTACCTTTAGGATTCCTTTGTAGCTGATGCAGTTGACAGCCTTGTGGAAAAGCTGAACGAGTTGTTTTGACCTTGTTGCCTGATTGAGGGTGCACCCAAGACCAATTTGCTTTGTGGTCCATTTCTTTCCACCACTCGCACCATATACTATATCTATGCACCATACATTTCACTGATCCTTGTTTCTCAGCATCGCCCTCAAGAAGAGATTGTCCAGGCTATCTGAAATGCAAGCAGCTGCATCATCCTCACTGACACTGAAACCTTTGTGGCCAGGATGTGACAAAGTATCTCCCTGAATTTTCAGTGCAACGTGTACCAGTGACAGAAATACATCTTCTTGGGGAATGGTAAATGGGGATGGCTGTCAGCTTGGCAAGAATCCATTGCCTGTGAGATGGGTACATATTTATATTTGGCTGGAACTAAGAATGTTTGTCTCTTAGCAGGAGACCGATGAGGCAATGAAATGAACTGCAATAAATCCCCAATATGAGCTTGGAGTTTTCCTTGAATGATGATCTACAACGGATGTAGGAGTGTGGAATTTCAATGCCAGTTTCCTTTGTCAGATTGCAGTAACAATGCCACACCTCAGATAGCTCCAAAACATGGCCTTGATTGGCTGCATGCTAAAACTCATTGCTGTGCCAGTAATAATTTTGGTGCCCTCACTCTTTTTCATCACAACGGGATATAACAAATCAGGTAGTACTTGCTCTCAGCAGTTATGAGATCATTTACTTCTGCTAAACGGATACTCATTTTGTGGTCAGATATAGCTGCTACATTATCTGTTCCCTCATCTTAAATATAGTTACAGAAATGAGTCTGCTTAGAGCAGACTTCTTGATGTAACACGCAGCATCTCCAGTCCACGGGTTTCACAGAACTGGACAGTCTTGTATTATGGACACCAGTGTCTTTATTGGGATGACCACAGCTTCCCACACGTGATAAATCAGGGGCCAATGCTCTTGTCTTCTGTAACCTCTATATTTTGCCTTTGTCAGTGTATGGGTGTAGCAATTTTTGGGCCACGTGACTGATACAGTTTATTCTAAATGAAAGATGGACTCAATTCTGTCCAGGGCCTCTCTGTATTTGACATATTGCAATTTCTTTCTAATGGCTGGTGTCTTCCTTATTCTATGCAATCCTTGTTCACCTGCTTCACATCTTGTACATCTTCTTTATTTGATTCTTGGGAAATAATGCAAAGACTGTAGGAAACTGGCATGGATCTCGTGAGACCTACTACGAGTTCCATGGTCTACTTACAACTGCAATCAATATGAGAGTCATAAACTACAGCCTCATTTAATCACTGTTGCTCTCTCTGTTTGCATCACCATCATTTCTATGGTAATTCTACTCTAACTACAGTGCATGATATACTAGAAAACAAATACTAAGCATGCAAGAAAAGGAGAAAATGATTCCACATATTACAGGAAAAATAACTTCTGTGTTATGATTAACTTATTTCTAATATTATGCTATATGAATGACTATATGCTATAAAACGCTGAATATTAGCGTACAATAGGTGTTAAAACCATGATGTGTCTTTTCCCATTTCTGTTCTTAATAGACTGAAAAGGAATTATGCCAAACAGTCTGATTTTGCTGACAAGTTCATGCACACGCTGTTGGCATATCAAACATTTCTGGTGAATTTTGGTGGCCATATTTATTTGCAAGTTTGAGGAGCTAAATGTCAAAATTCAGTTTGGTAACAACCATTTCGAAATCAGCAGGCTCAAAGTGTGTTAGAAAAAGTTACCAACTTTTAACAAAACACACCTCTAGACCTCTTATAGACTGGATTGATTCTGAGATTTCTGCCTACTTAACAGAGTGAGGTGTCCACAAACCAGCTCGGCTTTGGGGAGTCTAGTGCCATCTGTAGTGCAGGACACCCTCAAATCTTTGCACATGCACAACACAAGGACCAGCACTGTGCTTGCCTTTACAACCCCCCCCCACCTGCTTGTGAATCTGTACAGGACCATCCTAATCTGGGGTTACATTAAGGAGGAAGTCCTCTTCTCCTCTCTATTGGTCAAGGAGCATCTAGGTCCATTTCACCCATGTGGATTGAAACTTTCCCATTAAACATACAGAGGCATTTTTTAAAGGCAGAGTAGTTTCTTACCTGTGAGAAAGCATTATGATTGGTCCGGTTAATTCATATGCACATTCCCAGTGTCTCCGTATGCTAGAAATCTTTATTCAATTCTGCTGAGGGAAAAACACGGTGTGCATGTGGGAAAAATGTGTTTATAAACAAAATTGCTCTGTCATCCGTATCCCTTCCCCCTCCTCCAGAACCATCAAATAACTCAGTCTACGGTACGGAGCAATTTATTAGCTAGGAAGTTGCAGTGTCATAACAAAGCTGTTTTGCTTTATGGTTATTCTAGGAGATCAAGAAGTGTCTAGCATTTAACAACACTTGTTTTTTTTTAAATCGCAGCTTGAGGAGGATAGTTTTCTTGTTAAGATACTGGACTGGGCCTCAGGAGGACAACATTCAATTCCTCACTCTACCATAGACTCCCTCTGTGACCTTGGGCAAGTCACTTACTCTCCCTGTTTGTCAGAGCCCCATCTCTAAGAATGGCGATGATGGTATTTCCTTTCTCCCATTTTTTGCCTAGCTTGTCTGTTTAGACTGTAAGCTTCAGAGCAGGACTGCCTCTTATGATGTGTGTGCACCTCCCACAGTGCGTCCCTGACCTTACCGGGGGCTCTCTGAGTGCTACTGCAATGCCAATGAATACTGATCACAGTCAAATGGCTAAGAGAGATTTTTTGAAGAATATGGAGAACAACCTGCACCCTGCCTCCCAGATCTCAGGCTGGAATTAACTGTACTGATGTGCAGCTATAGATCCCTGAAAGTGGCAAGCCGAGCAGCACCATTAAGAGAACTAATTTCCCCCTTGTCCTCGCATTAAAATTAGAACGAAAATTGGCTCATTTCTCATACAAAATGATGGGGAAATTCCACTTTTTTCTTACCGTCTTTAAAAGTGTGTTAGTCTGAAAATCATTAATGCCATGTGTCACTCCAAGTGTCCCTTTCAGCAGCTCAAGGATCACCCCTCCCTATAAACTCCGATCTGATCTCTTTTCAGCTCAGATTCTTGCTAAACTATATCATTTAATAGGGTCTCTTTTCCTCTACCACATTTCCATAACTTGTTCTTTAATCTTCCTTTGATCCTGAATACTAGAGAGATTTACATGTAATTTATGCTTACGTTGTTGTACTTGTTTAATCTTTCATTTCCAGTTGGATTCATTTTCAAACAAGAGAGCTTGTTATTGATTCAATTTATTGTTGACAGTTGGGACCTGCCTTCTCATTCTGAGGCAAGTTTCCATTTTTGTTATTTTTCATCTTTATTGCTCACTCTCAACGTGATTTGACCCAAGAGATTCAGATACTGGCAAACAAGCCCTTCTCTGTGTTCAGATGGAAAGCAAGGGCTGGCCCTTGTATTTGCACATCAGTCTCAGATATGTCGTTCGACTGAATCGTCCCATGCACTGCTATAGACTAGGGACCGAGTGGCTAGGCAGCAGTTCTGCAGAAAAGGATCTAGGGGTTACAGTTGACGAGAAGCAGGATATGAGTCAACAGTGTGCCCTTGTTGACAAGAAGGCTAATGGCGTTTGGGGCTGTATAAGTAGGGGCATTGCCAGCAGATTGAGGGACGTGATCATTCCCCTCTATTCGGCACTGGTGAGGCTTCATCTGGAGTACTGTGTCCCGTTTTGGGCCTCAGACTACAAGAAGGATGTGGAAAAATTGGAAAGAGTCCAGCGGAGGGCAACAAAAATGATTAGGGGGCTGGAGCACATGACTTATGAGGAGAGGCTGAGGGAACTGGGATTATTTAGTCTGCAGAAGAGAAGAATGAGGGGGGATTTGATAGCTGCTTTCAACCACCTGAAAGCGGGTTCCAAAGAGGATGGATTTAGACTGTTCTCAGTGGTAGCAGATGACAGAACAAGGAGTAATGGTCTCAAGTTGCAGTGGGGGTGGTTTAGGTTGGATATTAGGAAAAACCTTTTCACTAGGAGGGTGGTGAAGCACTGGAATGGGTTACCTAGGGAGGTGGTGGAATCTCCTTCCTTAGAGGTTTTTAAGGCCCGGCTTGACAAAGCCCTGGCTGGGATGATTTAGTTGGGGATTGGTCCTGCTTTGAGCAGCGGGTTGGACTAGATGACCTCCTGAGGTCCCTTCCAACCCTGATATTCTAGGATTCCTGCTGATTTAAAAATATTTTATCCCCAGTGCATAAACATGACATCCCTTCCTCCAACACAACCACCCAGCCTACCCAACAAACCCTAGATCCTCAATCCCACCACTTTCCCCTTCTTTCCAACCACTGTATGATACTCTCTTCCCTCCTTTTGTCTTCTGGGTGACTCCAGTGGTCTCCAACCCCTCTCCCTTCCAGAAGCGCTGCTAGTCCCCTTCCTCCTTCTTTTACATCCAAAATATGGTAAAGTGCTTTTACAAGCATCAGCTGTACCAGAGGAATGTTCCCAGGTCCCCTTGCTGTTGACTGGAGAGACATGCAGGCCGTCTGCTCCCCTACAGATATTGCTTACATATGAGTCTATCCACCAGCTTATCCAAAACTAAGGCTGGGGGAGCAGGATGGCTGGCTGCCCCTCTGTGTTGGTAGGATGGCAGAGTACTGTGAGTAAATGGTTTTCCAGAGAGTCTGTTTGGATCAAAGAGGGGAGCAGGGAGAAGTCCTAGAATCCATTGCAGAGAGAGAGGCTCCCCAGCTGGGATGGGGCTAGCCCGGACCTCTTTGAAGTATACCAGCCCTGAAGAGCCTTAGCTTTGGAACCTAGGACCACTCTAAGCTCTGCCCCTATAAATGGTTTAACTTAGAAAACGATGGCTTACTCTAAAGCAGAGAGACATCCTCTGAGCAGTAGCTTCTGGAAGCAGCATTCAGAGCAGACATATTCTGAAATCACAGGCGTTAGTGGAGGATTGAACCAAATGCTAAGAAACCAGCATTCAGGCTTCTCCATAAATCCTCCCAAAGTCAGATGCCCTCAGCAGGTGCAGGACACTCAGGAGATCCCCACAGTTGGAACCTATGCTGAATCTAGCTCTGAAGCTGGAATGAATCAATTTTAAAGGAACAGCAAAGGAATTTGAACCCAGAATTATAGAAGCACTGCTTGCAACTCTGCAGTTATGGCTGCATTCGTCTTGTACTTAAAGCAAGGGATTCAAACTTTTTGTTTTGTAGGAAAAATACAGCGCATCATCCTCATCTCATAGTACTTACCCTCTGAGGAGAATAATTTCATTCTTTACTGTTTTTTAACAAACTCTTGTGACTTGCCCAGGTTCACTCTGCAAAACAGGGCAAGGTCAGGATCAAAACCTTGGTCCCATTTCCCTGCTCTGGCCACAAGGCAAGTGTGTCTGCAAAATCCACTGATGGCTGCAGAATTTCAAAGCATTTGAAAAAACCTCCCCTCTGTATTTGGGGGCAAGGGGCTTATTTAGCCCTTTCACTTGAGAAGTCTGGCAGACTCCAAGGCCCTGCAAGATCTTACAATTGGGCTCAAGAAAAAACAAGTCTTAACACTCACACTAGTCAGACCACCCTCCATCTGAGGAGCACGGTGCCACCTCCTTCTTCCTCTCCTTGCCCACCACTCCAGCTAAGAGCACACAGGTTTTATTACTGATTTACTGATGTCAGTTTCCACTTCTGTTGCACTGCCCCGGCATTAAGGGGTTACCCGTTTCTCTGGGAGAACAAGGGAGAAGTGGGGGGGAAGGAAAGGGATGTGAGAGAAGAGAAGGACTCAGCATCCATTCTAGTTTCAACTGGGCTTTGTGGCCTGCCCTAAATTCTGCAGCTGGTTCTTAATTGTAAGCAAAGGCATGGGTTGCAGAACTGGAGCAATCTCAGGGACCAGCCTGACTCTGGGTGCATTTAGGTTTCCTTTCAAAGAGGCAGCTCGTGCACCAGACAAGTTTCCAAACACTCAAAAGCCTCTGACTCTTGTTATGTTGTTGTCAATCTCATCAAGCACGCTGACAATGACCATCCACAATAGGGCTCTTGAATAACTCACACCTGCTTTTATTTGCCGGTCACTGCACCGTGGCACACACAAACACTGACGCTTGCAGGATTCCCAATTTCCTGCTCTCCTTATCCCAGCATCTCCCTGTCCTGTTTCCCCCTCCCAAGCATTTCCACTCAATTTAAAATTAGTGCTTCTCCAGTTCAAACACACTGGGCAACTTTAGGGCCAGATTACTAAACTGGCCTCCTGTTTTGGCACCCACAATTATTTGCAGGCACATTTAATGCCACTTGGATGTCAAACTTGCTGAAGGCTGCCCTAGCCCCCACAGCCCCGGAATAGGGAAGACAACTGCTGCTCCCCAGTCCTGCATGAATCTGGTCCATGAAATTTACCTGGGTGTAACCAGGTTGCTGGATGTCTCAATGACATTCAGTGGCCCCTATAGTTATTTTGGGGTGCAGAAAAGGAGAGTACAGAAGATCAGGCCATTGTGGTGTAACTAAATAATAATACTCAGAGATGAGAGCACTCTACTATTTCCCTCAGAGGTTGGTATGTGTGACTCAGACAGCATTCAGGTGGGCCTAATCGCAGAGAGAACACTACAAAAATTCTATATGGGCATGGAGAAATCTGGTGCATTCGTGCATTCTTATAGGGACTTTGGATAGCTCTTTATCCCCTTACACTGGTAATGCCCTCTGACCAGCAGCCATTTAGTGAATTATACAAGAAACACTCAGAATGGTGACAGAAGGAGAACAGCTTGATCAGAGCCTGCTGCTGCCACGAATCTGCCAGCTAGAACTTCTGTTGTTGCTATTTTGGCTGCTTCTTCTTCGGTATTGTCTTTTGCAGCTTCTTAAAAACCAGCCTATTGATCCTACACGCACACTTAGGAATTTCAAGTGGAGACATAACCAGGAAGATGCCAACAAAACATCAAACTGGAGTAAGAAGTCTGTGGCCAGGTGTTCTTTTTTTGGTTTGCCACAACAACATTACAGAATGGGTGAAGGGGGGGCGGAAATAGACCATTAAAAACAACAATACATGTAAAGAGTGCATAACATTTAGGACAAGTCCACACAGCGCAGGCATTGTCTCTATTTCAAAGGAGTGGGAGAACATGCGGTATTCTGTTCTTGCTAGGAGAACCATTGTCAAATCCAGGAATAATTTTGTATTGACAAGTCCAATGCACCAGGATCAATTAAGCCTTTGGGATGCAGAAAAAGCTGTTTTACTGGATTCTGTATTGCATCAAGGCCCCAATGGGTACTTAATGATGTGAGTAGTCCCATTGAAGACATGTTTAAAGCTAGGTATGTACTTCAGTACCTTGTAGAATTGGGTCTGCTTTTGTCCATACCGTACAGTTTTGCCTTTTACTTTGTTTGTTTCACTTATTATTGTTAAGTGTCAGCAGTGTGCACTGAACTGTATAAGAGCTAATCCATGGTCCTAGGAGCTTACTCAAAAGCAACAAAGGAATCCAGAGGATGCTTTTCAAAGAGGTAGGTGGGAGGGTGGCAGCATTTGTACTGGCATTGACTGGCACTGGTGGGCTATGCCTAAGTTTTTAAGGAGGAATTTGAATGTTGAGACAATGGATTCCTGGCATGCTGGAGATGCGAAGAAATTCCAGCACTGCCAGCAGATCGAGGGAAGTGATTATTCCCCTCTATTCGGCACTGGAGTATTGCGTCCAGTTTTGGTCCTCCCACTACAGAAGGGATGTGGACAAATTGGAGAGAGTCCAGCGGAGGGCAGTGAAAATGATTAGGGGGCTGGGGCACATGACTTACGAGGAGAGGCTGAGGGAACTGGGGTTATTTAGTTTGCAGAAGAGAACAATGAGGGGGGATTTGATAGCAGCCTTCAACTACCTGAAGGGGGGTTCCAAAGAGGATGGAGCTCGGCTGTTCTCAGTGATGGCAGATGACAGAACAAGAAGCAATGGTCTCAAGTTGCAGTGGGGGAGGTCTAGGTTGGATATTAGGAAACACTTTTTCACTAGGAGGGTGGTGAAGCACTGGAATGGGTTACCTAGGGAGGTGGTGGAATCTCCATCCTTAGAGGTTTTTAAGGCCCGGCTTGACAAAGCCCTGGCTGGGATGATTTAGTTGGTGTTGGTCCTGCTTTGAGCAGGGGATTGGACTAGATGACCTCCTGAGGTCTTTTCCAACCCTAATATTCTATGATTCTATGGATGAAGGCATGCTAATGTGAGTGGGAGAGGAAATGTAGTGAGCAGACAGGCAGGATTCACTGGCAACAAGGAGGAGACAAGAAGGGAGATGAGAGCAGAGATACAGGGTGGTACATAGAATCAGAATCTTGGACTGGATGGAGAAGAAAAGAAGCAGCCAATGGAGATTTTTGATGAGGGGTGTGACAGTGTACCCCATAAGGCTTTATGGGGAGGGGGTGCTTATAAATGTATGTATGGACATAACTGGAATATGTTTTGTGCTGCCTGTGCCATGTAATATATCTCCGTAAAGGTTATGGTCTACTATATCTATTCATCCTATTTGTACATATATATCATTTTCTACTTGAGGTTAAGAATATGGGCTGTATGCTTGCTTGGCTTCTAAGTAAGCTTTGGGAGGCATTTGGTCAGCTTCTTTAGGAAGGAATTTGCCAGGTTAAGTACCTGATCAGGAAACACTTGGAGAACAATGCATCTTGGAATGCTCTAATCCACATAAGAAGTCTTCCTGGAGACATGCAAAATACCATGTGGACAATGGCTTCGGCCTGTAAAGACTGAGTCATGCAGGGACATGTGACTTGCCCAGGTGACTCCAGAACTCCATCTGAGAGCTGGACTTTGCATAGGAGGGAGGAAGGGGGTCTCCACCCACGAGAGAGAGTCTATTTAAACCCGTGGGAGACCCCTCCATTTGGTCTTCAGCTGGCTAAAGAAGGAGCCTCTCCACCCCCCCAGGATACTTGAAGGAACTGAAACAAACGACAGTAACTACAGGGAGTGTGAGTGATTGCTGGACCCAGGCTAAAAGGAGATTAGCCTGTAAAAGGGAGCATTCTGGAACTGGTGAGGAGCTTATCTGTATTTACTTTGATTAGACATAGATTTGCGCATTTTATTTTATTTCACTTGGTGACTTACTTTGTTCTGTCTGTTACTACTTGGAATCACTTAAATCCTACTGTCTTTATTTAATAAAATCACTTCTTATTTAGTAATTTACTCAGAGTATGTATTAATACCTGGGGGAGCAAACAACTGTGCATATCTCTCTATCAGTGTTATAGAGGGCGAACATGAGGGCAGGGGACTGGACTCGATGACCTCTCGAGATCCCTTCCAGTCCTAGAATCTATGAATCTATAACTGATTATACTTTTCCAGGCATGACAACAGCTAATTCTGAGCACACTAGCAAGGTTTTTGGTTTTTTTTAAAAACGGACAATTGTACGGCTGAATGCAAAGCTGAGCACACCCGCAATGCTGATGTATATGGCAGGGAGCATCATGACTATTACCACTCCTCACCGTAGTACATCTAGAATGGATCAAGTGGCATTTTGAACGATTTCAGCAGTGCCATAATCAGCCTGATTTTTGGAACCTTGGAACTCCTCTCCGGTTTAATGTTTGTTGTTTGCCTAAGGATCTCTGAAGGAACTGGTCAGCTTTTCTCCTTGCAATAGATCAATGAAAATCAGACCTACAAATTATGGTCTGATTACTGGAGTCCTGCTAGTGGCACTTGTCTACCATTGCCAAGGGCAACTGCAATTCTATCAACATGCTGATTGCCTACCCAGTGTTTTATTCACCCTCACTGGCAAACATACCGCCCCAGTAATGCGCGAAACATACATCCAAAGACAGAGTCACTCTGTCAATCATCAATTGTCATAGATATTATCCTCAAGCTGGGTGACATGCATTTGTCACTCTTTCAAACGGATGATTCATGAAAACTTTTCTCCCTTTTTCCTATACAAGGGGAAAAAAGGGGCCTGTAACTGCTCAGACAAGCCACCCCAAGGGAGGATATGTGCCAATCAACCCAGGCTTTCAGCTTCACTGGAGTCAATAGAACAGGCAGAGCAGAAAGTCAAAAGTAAGTTTCCCAAAGCCTGGCACGAAGAGGCAGGGAAGCCAAGTGAAAGCACCACCAGCCAGGCCCAGAAAACCACTCAAAGTCAGAGAAAAGCACCCTGGGGTGGAGAATACATCCTGCTGGCTTCTGTAAAGCGTGGCAAAAACAGCTTGATTCCGCTTCTGACAGCGAACTTTGCCACTTGTTTGTGCCGCACCTGAGGAGTGACTGGCAGGGTGTAATGAGGAGGTTCTCACTTATCCATCTCTGTCAGCTGGAGCAGCACAGGGTGGATGCAGAGGGGAAAGGGAAACAGCAGATTTCTCCATCTGAAACCAAAGAGTCCCTTAGGTCAGCTAACAACACGGTCAGGCTTTCATGATAGCAAGACAGACAGGCAGGCTCTCCAGTAATGTCTGGAAGAGATTCATAGGGTATTATTTAGCATTTGATTTGATAGTACTCGAGATTATCTCCAAGGCCCAGGGAGGGAGGATTTCCCAACACTAATTATCACTTGGTAGTTAGCAGCAGCCGCGCTGAGCGCACTGCTGCCAAGGGATCGGGAAGCATCGTTTCTCAGTCAATAAACCCTTGCAACAAATGCATAATTCTACTGGGCATTGTGCACAAGAATTAATCCCCTTCAGCTTTTTCATTGTCGTCGGGATGTTTTCTAGGTGCTGCTCGCTGCAGCAGAGCGTCTAGCCTGGGAATGGGAGGGGGAGGGTACTTCTCCTACACGCCTGCCATGCAGTGCAGAGGCTGCTGTGCTTGTCTGTGGTCACGCTCAGAAGAACAGTCCATGGCCAAACTAGGTTTGGTGCAGAGGCCCAGAACAAAAGGTGCCTCCAGCCTGAGAGATATAGCCAGGAGGTGGCAAGTCCATTTTGTGGCCTCACTGACAGCTCTTGGTTAATTAGCCTGTGAGCGAGCTAGAGCAGCTGCTCATAAATTGCTCCCCGCTACATTTAACACATTGACAGAAATTACCCACAATTCCTTGTAAGGATGGAATCCTGACCTCTCTCTGCTCACAAGCCTATAGGGCCCTTAAATGCAGCTGCTTAACTTCTGTGGCTCAGCACGATGGGGGGTGGAGGCTACTGCGCACCACTCAGAGCGTTCCTCTGCAACAGCATCCTGGCGTGAAGGATGGGGACTAGGTGCAGAGCGTGCATAGTGGAGATCCAAAGTCTCTCATCAGAATGACTTTCTGACAAAGAACGCCCTTTTTGCGGCAAGCCCTGGCTCCCTGCCTGTCTGGTTGGGCCAAACTTTTTTGATTTTCCATTGGGAAAATGGAAAGGACAGCCCTCTGGCTACCCGCCCGGAAGGCTCTTGGCAGAAGCTTTCCAGGCGGGCTGCCAAAGTTGAATGCCGTGCTTCTCTGCATCCCTGACCCCCAGCCTGCCCCAGTTCCAGGGCCAGAGAGGCCAGCCTCCTCAGCTCTCCACCTGTCCAACCCTGCAGCTGGTGGGGAAGCCAAGCAGCCAGGCTCTGGGCCTTTCCACCTCCAGAGAGAGGAGGCTGAGCACCCTGGCTCTCTACCTCTGGAGAGGAGGGCCAGGCTGAGTACTCTGGCTATGCGTCCCCAGCAGCCAGGCTGGCACAAAGGGAACTTGTCCAGAACCTTCCAGATGGGCAACTGGGAAACCCAAACGTTCTGTTGTGGTTTTGCCCAGATTTAACTGTTGGGAAAATCCCTTCCAAAAGAACATTTTCAAAGTTTTGATATCCTGGTTTAGGATGAAATTTTTTTTAAAAAAAGTCAGTTTTTTCACAGGAAGGGATTTCTGTTTTCTGGCCAGCTCAGATCCAAACAACCCCCGAGTGGGAGCTTCAGGGCTTCACATGCTACTGCACCTCTGTAGCCAGAGTAGTGACAATGGGAGGTGTGATAGGATGTTCACTGTATACCAGCCTAGAAGGAGTTAATGAGGCTGAGAAGTGGCCAGTTAACGGATTAGGCCACAGCTGAGAGGAATTAGCTGGCCCAAGGCTACGTCTACACTACCACTTTTGTTGGTATAATTTATGTCGCTCAGGGGTGTGAAAAACACCCCACTGAGCGACATAAGTTACAAAGACAGAAGCACTGGTATGGACAGTGCTATGTTGGCAGGAGAGCTTCTCCCGCCGACATAGCTACCACTGCTCGTTGGAGGTGGTTTAATTATGCCGACAGGAGAACTCTCTCCCTTCAGCACAGAGCAGCTACACGAGCGATCTTACAGCGGCACAGCTGCATTGGTATAACTGTGCCACTGTAAGCTTGCTAGTGTAGACACGGCCTAAGTCACTCCCTGAATGAAGACGGAACCCAGCTTGGAAGGAACAGGCAGGGCTAGAATAAAGCCAGGATGCTAGCAGCAGAAAGAGGCTGCAGTGAGAGAGCCTGTAGCCACTCTCTGGACAGTAGTGAGGGAAAGAAGGGGAAACTAGGTGGGAAGGGTATAGCAAAGGGCTCAGGGAAAAAGGCAGCAAGGTTTAAGATGGTGCAGACCTTGGCTGCTGATTAGAGGGTCCCTGAGCTGGCTGGAACCTTAAGTAGAGGGTGGGCCTGGGTTCCCCTACCAGCTCCTGGGGAAGTGGTATAGTTTGGGCAGTGAAGGAAAGACTGCCATCTTGGAGGAAGAGACTTTGATATTCCAGAAGGGGGACAACACATGGTGATGTGGCCAGTGGGCCAAGCCATGAAGACAGAGCACCCTGAGACGGAGAGAGGGAAAGAAAGCGTGGCAACAGGGCTTGCAGCGAGCAGCAGAAAGGGGTGTCAGACCTGAGTGGAGCTAATTCCCAGACATGGCCAGAAAGAGGTGCCCTAGCAGTGAGTGGACCCTATTCTGAAGCCCGGTGGGGTGGGGGGGGGAAATATTTTGTCTCAAACTCTTCCGGGGGAGAAGCCCTGAACACAGCCCGTTTTCTCTGGCTTTGAACTGGGGCTGAGATCTGGTCCCAAGAAATATGTTTTTCTACTAAGTGAATATGGTCTCCCTACAATTGTGCCTTCTGCTGTACAGTTACTGCTGGCTGGAGGGTCAGAGCAGCTCTCCAATGAATTTATCCTCACAAACGCTCCCTGTTCCCTAGCAGTCATCATACAGACCCTGAGTGGCTTCCTGCTGGATGCTAGGGCCCAAGGGGTAGTGGAGAGACACTTCTGCATTTGGCAGATGAATGGCACAGCTGTAGTTGAAATTTTACCTAATGCCACAGCTGCCTTTTAAAACTCCCTGGGGCTCAGTGCTTAGCTCAGTTTTGAGTGTCCAGACAGCCACAGCAGGGGCCACATTTGCAGAACTTTTGGGACACACACCCACAACTTAGAAAATGCCCCCATTCCAAGAGCATCCATTTCTCTGCTGTGCAACCAAAGCGTGTTGAAAGTCTGTGGCAGAGCTTGGAATTGGACCCACAACTGCTGAGTCCTAGTCCACTGCTTTAACCACACAATCTCCTCTTTCGCCTCCCTATCAATCCAAATCCTTTCTAAGCAAGCAATTCATTCTTAAAATGAAAGCATTACAGAGAAAACATGTGGAAACTATAGAATAACCTACATGATTGCAAATAAGCTTACCAGAGATCACCCCAGCTCCAGCCAAGGCTCTGGTAGGGGCAGTCCTTCAAACTCCTCCAAGGGTTTCTTTTGTGGTTACAAATTCATAACAGCCTTCAATCAGGAGAAGCTTGCCCAGGAATCATTCATTCTTTCGTTTTTACAACTGGGGCCTTTGATCTTGCCTTGTGTGACAGATGATCAGCAGACAAAGATCCCTTCCTCAGGACAAAGCTTCAAAAGGCTGAATTGCCTAACCAGAGAGGGTACATTTGTACCCTCCCCGCTCAAGATTTCCTGAAAAACCCACTTAACTTTGTTTGTCCCATAAGTTAATTCTTGTCTGGCACATTGTTTCAAATAGTCCTTTGAAGCTCTTATCACTTACCAAGGTTTACATGTCTTCCCCCATAGAAGTTACATACGATTCCACAGTAATACAAACACTTTCCATTTGTAATACAATGGACTCCAAAACTACTTAAACTTAAACACAATACAGTTTTTCAAAGATATTGCAGGAAATCACCATATCTGTCATGCTGGGTGCAGCTGGTGGGGAATTTTTTGACATAATGGTTTTTAATCAGAAAATGCCAGTTTGTTGAAAATGAAAGGGTCCAGAATGGAATCGCTGGTCAAAATGAACAAGGAAGAGAGACCCCACCAGGCAATTGGCTATGCTATATGCTTTCTCTCTCTCTTTTTTTTTTTTTTTCATGAACGGTCTCAAGTTCTTCCTGCTGTGGAATGTGCAAAAAAAATTTAAATCTTCAAAAAATATTCATGGGATGGGAAAACTGTTTCCTGCCTAATTCCAGTGCTAAGTAAAAAGCCTCTGAAAAATAAAGCCATCAGGCTCCTCTGTGATCATGAAAGACTCTACTTTTCCCCTCCACAACGTAATAATCAGCAGCATCCTGATCTTGCTACAGTTCAGGAAAGGGAAAGATCAACAAACAAAGATGGATGACAGGTTTGTTTGTCTGAGAAACAGCATAAGGATGTATAATAGACTGGGCCTGTCTCTGGGGTCACACACAGGCAGTTTCAGTGTCTCTTCCCCTTCCCAAGTCCTTTCCTTTTCCGGGGTCTCTGCTGTAGGGGATCTTCTGCTTAAGGGGATGATCAGTCACTGAGTCCTTATAAAGGTTTGGTTTGCTTGTGGTGGTCCAGCACAGCTGGACTGGACTCCACGTTGGGATTTATCTTCAACCCCTGCCCCACGGTGATCAGCTTGTCCCGAGTCTGTTAAGTCCTGGCAGGCGGCAGAGGCTTGTCAGCTGTTTCCATGTCTGCTGCTCCGTAGCAAGAGCCAGCTACTGCTGAGGTACAGAAGCCTTCCTCCTGGCTGCTGCTGCTTCCTGAGACAGGCTCCCCCTTTTAAGCTTGCTTCCTCCACCTGCAGCAGGCTCTGCAGTTTGGCCTGTTTGGTACCAGTGGGGCCCAGAGGAGCTCATTAGCCTGCTCCGGGCAGGGCCGGGGGGCGTACCCCATCATAGAATGAAATTTAGCCCTTGTGAAACTCCACTGATGTCCCTTGGGTTGTGCTTCTGGCCCTGTACATTCAACAGCTAGGCTGAAGTAAAGAAAGTCTTAGCTCATTTACAAGATATTTTAATGCGTGTGTTGAAAGGCACTGGGGGATATTCCCGTCTCCCTGTGCCTAGTGTTAATGGAAGTTGTATAAATGCTGGCTTATTGAGAAGGGAACAGAAAGTTGCCCTTCTAATACAGCCCATGCAAATGTCTAGAACGATGCACCTGACAAATATAGTTAGATTAGAATAAAATCAGCTGTTCATTTCAACCTTCTCTAGTTTTACACTCTTGTCCCAGTGGCCTGTTTGAAGCAGAGTCTGGATTTTGCCTGAGTTGACAGAGGAAACAGATATCGCAGTGTGTTGTGCCTGCTAGCTGCTGGCAAGGCATGAGAGCAGACAGATAATTAGCAGAGCCCCCACCCAAAGGCTGGACCTGCTGTCTAGCTGCCCTGCCAGTTAATGCCACTGAGACTCAACCTCCTTCAGTGCCCTCACAATCTATAGACAGCAGCTTGGCCCGGTGACCAAAAGGGAGCCTTTCCCCTGGCCAACATGGTTGGAGTTGTGTTGCTAAGTCTATCTCAAGCCAGAAGCTCCTTGAATTTCTCACATAAAAGTTGACATGGTTGGTTAGGCTCTAATATATCACGCAAACTCCAGGAACTGAACTCTCTTTAAATGGCAATTGATTAACCATTCCAGCTATATAAAGTAGCACGTATTGTAAATACATTAAAAAACGACAGTTCACTTTACCTTCTCTTTTAAATTATTTAGCGCAGAATCTCAGCTCCATTAAAGTCAGGCTTAATGGGCTTGTTCATCTATTACTGAAAACATTCTGCTTTTAATTGCTAGCCGAAAGGTGCCTGCACCCCTCCCTCTCAACTCAACAGCAGTGATGAATTGGAGGCCAGGAGCCTGGCTCAGCTCAGAGGTCTAGCCACAACCTACTGGAAGGCAGAGCGCGGATGCACACACTGCACAGCGGTCTGGGGAGCAGTTTGTCCCTTGTGAGGCACTTGCAGGTGAATTTATTTCTGTTGCACCTTCTCTGTTCGGTTACTGTTGGGGGTCAGTCCAGCCCCATCACACCCATCCTGTCATTGCTCCCTACGTGTCTTGCAGCAATGGAGTATTCACCACGGTGCAGAACGACCCTGGTCACGCCTACTCCTGCCCTGACTCTTCTGGCCTGCCTCGAAATGGTTCCTGCACAAGGAGCTTTTGTGAGGAGAGGACAAGGGCAGATCCGGCTCTACGCCGGGTGGTGAGACCCCCGGCACCGGTTTAATACGGGGGGCTATGCTTCTGCCTGCCCTATGGATCTTTGGCATGATGTAAACCAGCGCAGAGGAGCCATAAAGCGATGCTAGACCTGGCCCTGGGTGTATAGTGGAATGTGATGTGTTGTTAACGAGATGATGCAACATTAAGAATTATATTCTTCCTTTGACAAGTCCCTGAACATCAGGAAGGGAATATGACTGAGTGATTTTTAAGGATTCCTGGAGGTACTAGAACATACTAATACATAAGTAGACCTTTGTGGGCTGGGATTGCAGAATCTGAGCAAATAATCCATTAAGAAAAAGAAACCAAACTGTAAAAGGCGGCTCACATCTGGCACTTAGGCCTGAAACAACTCTACATTCATAGAACCATAGAACTGAAAGGGACCTCGAGAGCTCATCTAGTCCAGTCCCCTGCACTTAAGGCGGGACTAATTATCTAGACCATTCCTGACAGGTGCTTGTCTAACCTGCTCTTAAAAATCTCCAATGATGGAGATTCCACAACCTCCCTAGGCAATTTATTCCAGTGCTTAATCACCCTGACAGGAAGTTTTTCCTAATGTCCAACCTAAATCTCCCTTGCTGCAATTTAAGCCCATTGCTTCTTGTCCTATCCTCAGAGGTTAAGAAAAACAATTTTTCTTACTCCTCCTTGTAACAATCTTTTATATACTTGAAAACTGTTATCATGTCCCCTCTCAGTCTTCTCTTTCCAGACTAAACAAACCCAATTTTTTCAATCTTCCCTCATAGGTCATGTTTTCTAGACCTTTAATCATTTTTGTTGCTCTTCTCTGGACTCTCTCCAATTTGTCCACATCCTTCCTGAAATGTGGTGCACAGAACTGAACACAATACTCCAGTTGAGGACTGAGTAGAGCGGAAGAATTACTTCTTGTGTCTTGCCTACAACGCTCCTGCTAATACATCCCAGAATGATGTTCACTTTTTTTGCAACGGCGTTACACTGTTGACTCATATTTACCTCGTGGTCCACTATGACCCCCAGATCTCTTCTTAGCATGTTAGCATCCCTTTTCCATGTTCAGATATTAAACACACTATGAAGTATTATGCATTGTAGCCTGAAGTACAATTACAATTACAACACCAGCAACAATGCTTACTCTATTATTGGTCCTGTTCACTGACGGAATAAAGGCAGATGCAGAAAATCTTTGGAGGGCTATGTGCAAAGCAGAGAATTTCAAAGGCTGCTGGAATCAAGTGACAAGGCTGTTGTGTTTGGGAATATCACCAGACGTGCCATATAAACAAGCTGGAGCAGAGACAGTCCCTCCTTTGATGCAGGCCAGCTTGAAGGGGGCTATTTCTTTGCAACCAATCTTCTTTTCTTTTTGGGGTATTTCAGATAGCGATGATTGGACCTGTCTTGTCTAGTTAGATTGAAAGCTCTTTGGGGCAGGGACTGACATTTACTAGGTGCACATACGGCACCTAGCCCAATGGAAGCCCTAATCTTGGCTGCGGCCTTTAAGCATTACTTTAATACTAATACAAATGACATTATAGGACGGGCTGGCCAATGACAGCTGGGGACTGGACTCTACGACCCAAGAATTCCCTCCCAGTCTTATGACCCTAAATAAAAAATAAATGTAAAGGATTTGGGAGAAAACGCTGAATGCCACCATTTTCCTTTCTAAAAACAATTCAACTTCCAAAGGTGCATTTGCAGACTCAAAAGCAAGTTCTTTGCAATGATTTCAAAGAAATGCCTCTAATTTCTTCAGAAGTTTGAGCCTAAGGTACCGTAACTTTGAGAGAAGAGCTGATGTCATAATGACTTTTGGACTTTGTGCTGAAATTACATTTTTGGCGCCATTAAATCCCACCGTGTGCTGTGAAGGATATAATGTAATACCCATCAGATGCAAGCAGCAATGAGGTTTACTGGCACTAAAATCAATAGGCACTGAATAAAATGGCTCTGAGTGATTTAGGATCATTCACACATCTTCTTTTTGTAAGCTTAAATCCATTTGGAGAGGCATTAATTCATTAAAGACCTCTTGAAGAATGTCATCATACTGTGTAGTCTCACTCTCTGCACATCAAGAACATCACAGATTGTGGCTTTTATTAGGAGGTTTGAGTATGTAATTCTTCCTGGAGTAAAAGATAATTCAAAATACTCTGCACTTTGAAACAACATTGTTTATTGCAATATAGTTGTTAAATATTTAACACATAGTGCATGGAGCATAGAGGAGCATTGGCTTACGTTACTGATGTAGCCACTAGAGTTTTTGTCAACTTTTCCATTATTAACTGCCATTTAGCATATTTTATTTGTTTATATTCAATATAGTTACTATTCTTTTTATACTATCTAGGGGCACCAACCCAGGATCAGCGCCCTTTGTGTTATGCACTTTGCAGATATGTAACCAGCACTATCACAAGGGGTATCTTATTTCCCTTACATTTAATACACCCATCCATATTAACATTGTGATGGGATCGTTTAGCAAATTGTACCCATCCACACAGCTAAAACTCTTCATCAGGCTCTCAACACCTTGCGTCTCAATTACTTACCATCTCTCTGCCCTTGACAAATGCAATCTTGCCCCGCTCATATCCATTCACAATGCTACTTCAAAGAGCATTTTCCTAGCCCATGACTCTGACCATGTCACTCCTCTCTTTGCATCCCTCTACTGGCTCCTTCTTCTCTATTGCATCAAACATAAGCTACTTGTCTTCACTTTCAAGGCCCTTTGCAGGCTATCCCTGCCCTACATATCACATCTCATTTGCTATCAACAGATCGTCTTCTACTCTGATCGACCCATGATACCAGCCACCATCATCCGCATGTCATATTTTCAAATATTACCTTTGCACTTTCTCCTAAGCTGCCCCCCACACTTGGAAGGAGCTCCCCATAAACATCCACAAAATTACCTCATTATCCACCTTCAAATCCCTCCTAAAAATTCGCCTTTGCTAAATTGCCTCCAAAATCTTGAGAACAGTTAGGTCACTGGTGATGCAACCGCCTACCATGCTGATCAATATTGTCTCCTCATCTCCTTGTTCTTCCCCATCGGTCTGTCTGTATCTAGCTGTTGTCTCTTGTCCTATACATAGATTGTAAGCTCTTTCAGACAGGGAATGTCTTTCTGTTCTGTGTTTGTACAGCACCTAGCACAGGGTGGTTCCTGATCCATGAGTAGGGCTCCTGGTTGATATTGTAGTATAAATAAATAATAATAATGCCTTTTAAAATTTCCCAAAAATATGTACATACAATATATAAAATATAAGGGACCAGTTCCTCAGCCAGTGAAAATTGGTATAGCTCTTCACTGTTGTCAATAGCAGTATGAGGAGGATCTGGCCCAGTGGATCAAACTACATTATAGACTAACCCTCTACAAAATTGTCATTGCAAAGTACGTCATCAAGTTTTAGCCACCATGTGTTTTTCATGGGAGTTTCACAGTTAAAACTCTACACATGGCTTTTAGAAACAGAGAGGAAAAGCCTTGACATAATCCCAAAGACTGTAATACTAGCCTAGGAACAATGGGAAGCATCAGGGATGGATCGGTGCAGACTGAGGCTAAAGGGCCCTTCTCAGCTCTACACAATGGACCCAACTCGATTATTCTGCTCCGCTGTGTGTGTGTGAAACTCATGCTAATGTCCTGGAGATGGAATTTCACACACATCGTATAGAGAAAACAGATTAATGGAGCTGACACAACCTCTTCACCCCGCACCCTCCTCCCCCCCCAGCAAATCACAGAAGGGAATTAAGGCTACTTTGCACCACAGACCAGAGAATCTGCCCCAAACTCACTTAATTTAAGGAGGATGCCATTTTTCTGCTACCAGGCAAGAGGATTTAGGACAGTTAAATCTATGAGCACTGATGGAAGGGACCATATATCTTGATGTTTACGGTATATTTGTTCTTAAAATCAGGTAAGTTTCCTTTGGTTTTAACTTAACCTGTGTTGCTTTATTTAGTTTTAGCCCTAAAGAGTGTTCAGGAATTTCAGATAAAAATCAGTAACCTGAGCCCTGAGAACAGTGTGCCTCCAAGTTTTGTCCCCCTTCCCTGCTTCCTCTGCTCAGTACTCTCAAGCCATAGCTCGCCCCCAGGCTATGCTTCCTCATTTCAGCACTTAGGACCAGATCCTGCAGCAAGGTGCAGAGCATCTCCGGGGACTCACTGCAAGCTTTCAACTGCAATGGGCATTGGAAGTGGGAGAGCCGGCTCTGTGCCTGCTGGAGAGACTGCCTGTGCAGGTTCTAGTCTATTCCATGGGCTCAGGGTCCGTACGGCAGGAGGCAAACCAGTGCAAAAGTGGCTGGCGATACTCTGCAACTCAGACCCCGCTTACAATCACAACCTGCAGCCTGACTTCAGCCCCAGACTCCACCTACCCTTTGAGCCTTTGATGGAGTGGTCTGGTCTGGAAGTAATAGGAGGATGAAAATGGGTATAGGAATCAGAGCTGCACCATTTCCCATGTGGAGAGAGGGGCTATTGATCTTCATCTGAAATTTCTGGGTATCTTCCAGCAATGAAAGGAATGAAAGTTAAAAGAAAACGATGCTTACCTGAAAAACATTGTTAAATATGCATTGAAACGTACCGAAAATTGGTACTCAAATTCCAGGCTTTTTCCACTGATTAAAATAGAAAACGAATTTCTGTCTGTCCTAATTTCTCTGCCATCTTCCCGGCTAGTAGCAAAATAGCAGATTCTGTGGAATAAGCTGTGAGAAATCCACTGCCATAGAAGAGTTGAAATGTCAGGGTTTATCCAATAAATATTAATATTGATTTGTCTAATATAGTTTCTCTCACATTTATTGGGTGTATATTCATGTCTCTAAGCACATGTCTACACTGTAAACAGAGGAGTGATTGAAGCACATGTAGACATACCTGAGCTAAATTGAATTGACTTAACATGGGTATAACAGTGAAGCTGCTGCAGCATGGGCTTCAATACAGGCTAGCTGCCAGAGTAGCGAGGTTCCTGGGTGCTGCATGGCCCGTGCTGCCATGGCTTCACTGCTACTGGTACCAATGCTAGCTAGGTACGACTACACGTGTTGCAATCACACACACCCCAATTGCAGTGGAGACATACGCTACGAATGGAAACGTTCTGGGATAAGAACACGGTGCCACTTTCCTTTCATATTGTTTTGATGTATTTTAACAAGTTGGGCCTAGATTTTTAGAGGCGCTATGCACTGCACTGGCTTGAACTGGAGATGGGCGCGGGGGAACTCAGCACTTATGAAAACCAGGCCCTTTATGGGTATGTGTCTGTGAGCAGTGTTCTTGGTGCAAGGTAATCACAGTTCAGACATTCAACATACTGAAATGAAAACTGCTGTGGGTGGGGTGGGGAGCACACCAGTCACATTTACTACAAGCACCTTTCTTTCTGTGTGTGTGTTTGTGGGGGGAAGAGGCTCTTGTTTATAAGCCTCCTACAAAAAATAGATTTTGAGAAGGGGCTCAAGGTGGAGGGAATCATCACGGGAGTCCCTGGCCGTCGAGCATTATGGGAAATGTAGTCCAGCCCATAGAGGAGACTGGGAGCATGAGGAAACTGAACGATAATTCCCATGAGGTGCCCCGGCAGCCTAGCCAAGTCAAAATATTTCAGGTTTTAGGGCATTTCTTTTTCCAATGAAAGAATCCAAATTTTCTGCGGGAAGCTGACACTTTTTGCAGGGAAAAAATGGTTTTGTTGAAAAGTCCATTTTTCATCAAAAAAACCATTTCAATGGAAAATTTTCAGCCAGTCCTAATGTTAACCAGCGTATCTATCCACTAGCTGTGTAGACTGACCTGCCATGGGACCACACAGCTGTACTGTCCTAGTCATCAGCCTTCCTTTCTCCTACCCACCCACACCTGTGCTACCATCTCTTCCTTTTGGTCTGGTCTCAAGTTAACCATCTGCTTCCCCAATCCACACAGGAAGGGGTGCCATCTATGCTCAGATCACACCCCTATGACATGGAAGAGAGTCTCAGCTGCCTCTGTGGCACAGTTCTCTCTCCTGCAGAGGACAACCTGTGAGCCTGGGGCCTGGCCTGCTGGGTGAGCACAGGGAGTTGAGGAGCCTGGGGAGACACATATCATCCCTCTATTGGCCCTGCAGACACTAGAGTAGAAGGATAATATTGCCCCAGGCATGATCGCCTCAAGGAGGGGGACATCCCTGGGCCAGCCACCAGCTTCAGAAGCCCTGAGTGAGAGTAGGGAGGCTGCCAGTGGGGACAAACAAGGCCTAAGCACAGATAGCCCAGTGATCCCTCCGGATCTGCATCAACACCAGGGAAGCTGCAGCCTTTGGAGGTGGCTCCATCATCCTGGGGGCAAACTTTGCACCCAATGGAATGAGCAAGGACAGATCTCAGGAAGGATTTTGCCCAGTGAGAAGGGGCAATCAAGCCCTTACTCTGTAAGGGCTTTGTAACAGGGCGTCTTCATCTTTCTCTGCAGTGTGAAGCGGCATGCTCATCTGTGGTGTTCTCCGAGTGAGAAGCAATAGGAGGACACTGTCTAATGAAATGCATAAATCTTTTTTTTTGTTTTGTTTTGTTATGGTGAGGGATAGCTGCTAAAGGTTTTATTGCCTTCTAAAATATTATGGGCAGAATCAAAAGAACGTGCAAAACACACCGTCTTTTTGAGACAGCCTATTTGCAGCTGTCTCTGCTACATTTAAATTTCATTGGGGCCTGCTGTAAACAATTTATTTGTGACATGCGTTTTGATATGGCATGCAAATTTCTTTGGCTTCCTAGGAGATTTTTATGGAGGGTGTGTCCTGTTTCATATCATCATCCAACCTTTTGGAAACTGAACATTCCTATTGTAATAAACTGACTCCTCCGTTACAATAAAGATATACTAGTGGGTAGAATGCTCAGCACACATCAAGGGCCAGTCGCACTTGGCACCAAAATTCATGTTGAGCCACTGCCTCTTGTGGTGGCAAGGTGTTACATGACAGGGAATAGGAGAAATCAGGGGCATGCACAAGCAGGGGAATGGGCCCCCACAATAATCAACAGGGGCACATAACTCCTCCTGTCCCAGGGCCACAGCAAGGGCACAGAACATGCCTCTGCAAAAGCAATCAAATTTAAATTCCTACACACGCCCCCCGAGAGTTCAACATGGGCATCTGAACTATTTTCAAAGTGAAAATATCAGTTGACAAACATTGTGTATTTCATCATTATAATATCCACTTGGCCATCCAGTTGCACCAGCCTTGTACTGCAGCATATCGGGCTGTAAGTAAAAGGATGATATGGTGAACCAGAAGGGACCAGAAAATGTAAAGTGATACTTTCATTTGTCTCACAAAGCATCTGTCACTCTTGCTATAAGCTTTGAGAGCTCGCTCAAAACAATATGGCATGAACAAGGAAAGTGATAGGACATATATTGCAAAATGAACATCAAAGTGCTTTGCACAGACCTACTGAGAGGTTTACAACCTGTATGTATTCCACTACGTTACTCTGAACAGACACAAGAAGTCCTACTAAAGGCATCCATTGAATAAGGGTCCAATGCAGCAGATCACACATGCTTTGAGGAATAAGGATGGATTTAAGCATGTGGTTCAGTGCTTTGTTGAATTAGGGCCTTGAATAGAACTACTTACAGTAATAAGCACTACGCTCAGGGCTGGGCCATAATGTGTCACCTTGCTTCATATTTAGCCTGAGATGAATCAAGCCACTTAAGGCCACATGTTAAGCTCTGCCTGCAGGACATTAGATAGCAGTCAGAGAGTAGTGTACTAGGAACTGTGAATGTAATTCTCAGGCACCACACTAAAGAGATGCTTGTTAAATATCAGCTATTTAAAAGATAATGAATGGCACTTATAAAATCAGGTAGTAAGTTGGCTCAAGGGCCCAGTTGGCTGGATCTTTAACATGTGTCTGAGACATCCAGATAGTGTATCAAAGAATTACAATGAAATGTTTTGAGGTGACAGAAAGACACAAGACAGTATTTTTTTCTTCAGAAGAATTTTCCAAAGAGAAAATTCAGTCCAAAGTCCCATTTGTTTGTAGCAGCAGCTGAGCCCAAATCACAATGGGAAATCAACATTTCCTTCAAGGGACAGAAAAAGCTCTCCTTCACACCTCCCTTTGATGACCTGCTTGTAGGCCTGAGACCTGAGCAAAAAAAAAGCAGTTAGTTACCATTTACTGTAAATGTTGGTGGGGCAAAATCCTTCAAATTGTTTAGCTGTTCAAATGCTATCTTATCCTGACATTTATAATGGAAACAATAACAGCTAGTATTAAAGGTAATTTTTAAGTCCCACTTCCCTGTTCCCAGAATAAAGACAATTGAATAACAAAAGGCTCTGAAAAGGAATGACAGCAGAAGTGTGTAGGAACACAGCAGGAGAATTCTATGACTTAATGCGCTCTCCAATTCAACCCAGGGCACAAAAACCGCATAGAAAGTGTCTGTCGGCATCAGCAGGGCATGAAGGCAAGTCTTGCTGGAGACAAGCCTGTGAATAGGGCCTGTCAGCGGTGCGGTGATTGAGGTCCGTGCAATGGCAGGGGGTGGAGGTAGTGTAGTAAACAGGGTCACCCTGAAGAAGCATCTGTTGAGGCAGGAGACATATGGAGTCTTTATTCCTTCTTGTGGAGGCACGAGTTTTTCCTCACCTTCTGCCATCCCCCTATTGTACAGGGAGAATGTGGACTACTAAAGGGGACAGCTGCTATCTCAAAGCCTTTTAGTGACTGACTACTCACAGTACTGCACAAAGGATATTACACCCCCCACCCCAGTCTAATTACTTAAGTAATCAATCAGATGTTCAAAGCAGCTGGGGGAGGGACAGCAGCTACCTTGATCCCAGTTCCTAGAGGCAGTGGAGGCAGGTTAGGGGTTTTGGTGTTTTTTTACCATCTTAGAAAAACTGATGGGCTGCGTCTTCAGTGAAGGGGAAAACCTCCTTCTCTTTCAATTGGGGTAAGTTTTGAAAAATGTGGATACTTAAAGATGTGGAGGAAAAGTAGTAATCCAGGGCTAATTACACAGCTGTTGAAAAGCACAGTAAATACGTTACTTAGGGATCTATAATACCTTTGATGTAGTTGTAATCCGACTGAAGTTATTATAGGTTTTCACAGCTGCAGAGCATTCCAGCTTAGTAGGGTGTTTTTTTTTTAATTTGCAGGAGCAGAAAAGAAATTGTGCTGCCAAAGCAAAATGGAGATCCTCATATAGACAGGGTAAAACAGCCTAAGAAAAATTATACAGATGCTGAGGCACATTAACCTGTTCCAAAGCTTAAAAGGGCTTATCGGATAATAAATTGCCTCGTTGGATCCAAAGGGCTAGATTTCAAAATGGCCTTTTCTTTAAGACAATTAAAGCTTTAAATAAAAGGGTGACTTGGCAGTTGGGAATTCTTGATTCCCTTCAAACCAAAGATAAGCATAGGTTGTAAATGCTCTGAAAAAGTGTGTTCCAATGTATGAAATGTACAAAGGGCAATAGTTGTATAGAAAATATTTGACATGCTAGTTGAAATTGATCAGTGAGGTAATAAGATCTCAGGGCTTTGTGGAGGGAGGGGTTAACAGCTGGAATTGATTGCTGTTTTCATCCCCCAGTGCTTCACGGTATAAAAAGCTTTCATAGAAACTCTCCAGCCATTGAATGGATTATTCACCACATCGATAGGTCACTCAAAGGAGGGTAGGCAAGGGCCAATATCCAACATTTTACAGTAGGGTACTGAATAGGCCTTATTTAGGGTAGAGCAGTATTACGTACCCGATAGCAGGATTGCTGGTCACCATCTCCAGGGTCTCTGTTTAAGTGATCTGTAGCTCTGGGAAAACTATAAAACAAGCTCAAAGTTTGCCTGCAGGAGAAAGTTGCACCAGTTAAACTTAAGGCGTGATTTAAAACTGATTGAGTTAAATCCATGAAGCCACTGCGTGGACACTCGTATTTCAGCCTGAGTGGCTTATTTTGATTTAGCTTCAACCAATCCCTAATCCACTTGGCTACGCTAAAATAAACCTGGTTTAAACTGAAATAGGAGTGCCCTAGTGGCATTTTGCTCAGCTTTAACTAAATCAGTGCAACTTCTGTGTGTAGACAAAGCCTCAGAGGAACTAGATTAGAGGAAAGAGGGGCTAGAAATACCTAAGTACATACAGCAGCTCAGATGTAAGTGTGCACTTGCTCCTATGTCCTCCTTGCAAACGAGAGAAGTGCGTGGGAACAATTTTTATAGTGCAGGTGTTGGAAGACACAGAACAAAACTGCAAAGCATTCTGTTGCTGTTATCACTAGTTCCAGCACCTGGGTGCTGTTTTGAGTTCCAGCCTGTGCTGAAGTTGCTGTTGTCATAATGTTTCAAATAAAGGGCAGGATCCTGCAGGTCTTCAATTTCCATTGGTTGCAAAGGTGACACAGTCCAATGCTGCGTGGCCGGTGGCAGATACATGCCCAGCATGTTCCTTTCTGCCCACTGGGCAGGATCTGGCAGAGTTTACTCCTTACTCAGGCAAAACTCCCCGAGGTCATCATTTGGTTTTTATTCAAGCAAACTCCCACTAAAGTCAATGAGGTTTTGTCCAATTATGGGATGAGTTAAAAACTAAGTAAAGAGCTGAGGATCTGACCCAGCAATGTCTAGGAGACTTTAGCCTAAGAACTTCATACATTCACCCGCTCTTTTTAAGGAAGTTTAAGCATGTAAGATTTAGCTTGTCATATTTTTCTTAGTATTCAAATTTTTATTTTGTTGGGAAGAATAAAATATAAAAACAATCTAGTGAGGACAGGGTTGGATGGCTTACAGAGGTCGGCAATGCTCTAATATAGCCTTTCACCTTTATTTCATCAGTTCAAATCCTCCAGGATACGAGTTATCCACAGTTATTACCATCTGACAGCTGTTCAGTGGCCTTTGTGAAATGATTTAGTAGTAGCAGCCCCGCTCCCAATGGACAAGTGCCAGTATCACAAAAACATCATCCCAATTTGCACTCATTGGTATCTTTGTTGGTCGCCTTGGAAAAGAGGCCAGAAACTGAACAGCTATGGAAGCTAAACTGCCCGCTCAGTCCTAGCAATAACCCCAGCTGTTCAAAGCTGAGACATATTGGTGGGGTATTATGGGGAATCTTGCGCTGATGTTATCTGTGCTGTACCTAATCTATAGAACATAGAGGGCTTCAGGTTCCAGAGGAGGCGACAGGAGAGCACATTACAAGAACACAGAATTCAGACAGGCTGTGTAGTCCAGTGCATAGAGCACTGGCTGGGCATGCAGGAGACCCAGCTCTATTCCTGGCTTTGTCTATCATATACCTCCTGTGTGACCTTGGGCAAAAAAAGTATCATCTCTCTGGTCTCCCTCCCCCTAAACACACACAGTTTGTCTGTCTTGTCTATTTAGACTGTAAGCTCACTGGGACAGGGGCTGTCTTTTACTATGTGTGTGTCCATACATTGCATGGCACAACGGGTCCCTGATGTGCTTGGGGCCTAGAGGTGCCTCCGTAATACAAACAAATTAAAAACAACACTATCAAATACAGTTTTAAAATGCACAGAGATTATGATGTAGGTAGAAAACAAGGAGAATGTCCAGAAAACAAGTTCTTTGTCCTTGGTGCCTCTGGGACTGATGAATTAAGTGTTCTGAAGTTCCAAAATACAGGTTCTGTTTTTTCTCCTCTCAGGGTAAAATCCTGCCCCTATTGAAGTCAATGGGAAAACGCCAACTGACTTCTAAAGGGACAGGATTTCACCCCAAGTTTTCAGCAGGGTGCTTTGTTAAAGAACCAAATTGGCCTTGTTAGGTGACATGGGGATAAAACTGCCAGCATCTGGTCTACGCTAACACTACATCATCATTGCTACCATTGAAGCTGTACAAGGGAGAGGGATAGCTCAGTGGTTTGAGCATTGGCCTGCTAAACCCACAGTTATGAGTTCAATCCTTGAGGGGGGCCATTTAGGGATCTGGGGCAAAAATCTGTCTGGGGATTGGTCCTGCTTTGAGCAGGCGGTTGGACTAGATGACCTCGCGAGGTCCCTTACAGTTCTCTGATTCCCAGAAATAAAATGGAAAGGAATTCTAAACTGTATTATATTGTTCAGCCACTAGCTAGCACTGTGTGTAAAATATCTTATTTAAGCTAACCTTAGCCATACCAGAGCATTAAACCATCCTATTGTGAACACATCTGGTGTACATCTCTCTGAGAAATAAGCTAGGTAGTCAGTCTCTATCTGATATAAAAGCCAGACTTGCTAATGCCAGCCTGCAATCTACCATGTACAAGAGGTACATGGCATAGTATCAATAGTAGGACAGTGTCAGAGGAGAAACAGAAACAGAAGGAAAACAGCCCAACAAGAGTCACAAACAGAAGGAACAAAGATCTCATCAATATGCTACTCTTCAATACCCCCAGAGAACTTCAGCTTGGCAATCCTTCACAATGGACAGACTGGAGGCAGTATTTTGCAAGAATTCTAATTGCAAACAAGCTCCACAAGGAAGCTGGAGATATATTGGTATCTTCTTTAATTTATGCTATAGGGAAGAAAGCAAAGTATATTTTTAAATCCTTTGATTTTACTGAAGACAGTCACAAAGATGACTATGAAAGGGTTCTGGCTATGTTTGATGCATACTTTATACCTCAGAGAAATGTGTTTCATAAAAGAGCATGCTTCCGCCAGAAAATTCAAAACCAGGGGGAAATGTTGAATATTTTATAAGAGCTCTGCATGCAGAGGTTGGAATCTGATTTGGGGATTGTAAAACATGAAAATATCAGAGACAGGCTGGTTATTGGATTAACGGATACAAACCTTTGACAGAAGCCTACAAATGAAGATGGACTTAACCCTAGACAAAGCTATTCAAATAGCAAAGCAGTCTGAATTGGTGAGACAGCAAAACCAAAAGCAACTTGCCAAACTTAAAGAAACAAGAAACTAGCTTAGAAGCAGGAAAGAGACTCAGCATGACTGTTAAAAGTATGATAATAACAGCGCTCAGGCTAAGAAGGACAAATTTCAAGCTATATGTACAAGGTGTGGAAAAAGGCATATCCCAAGATATATGGCTAGCTAAGGCACATGGTGTAATAAATGCACAAAATATGGATATTTTGCAGGTGTTTGCTGCACCAGTGCAGCAGTTGATTCATATTACAGACAATCAAGAGCCATTGTTTCTGGGATCTATCATGTGTGATGACACAGAAGCCTCCCTGGAGAGTGAAACTGAATATTCATGGCAAGACTACTGATTTTAAAATTGACTCAGGAGCTGATCTCACAGTCATCTCAGAAGGGACTTGCAATCACCTGCAACCCCTCCCAGAGCAGAAGTCACCTGACACAGCTCTGACTACCCCTAGAGGTATTCTGAACTGCATGGGCCAGTTCACCACAGAAACAACTTACAAAGACAAAATCTATACATTCAGAATGTCTGTGATCAAAGGACAACAGACCAACAGCTGTCTCAGCCACAGTGTAGCAGCCAGGATGAGCCTAGCGAGAAAGATGGAAGATCTCAATGGAATATTTGGTGATATTGGATTTTTGAAAGGAGACCAAGTACAAATAATCTTAAGAGATAATGCTGAACTATATAGTGCTCATACACCTCGGAGGATTCCTATCCCATTACTTCATAAAGGGGAAACTGAGTTAAAGAGAATGGAATGAATTGGCATAATGGAAAAAGATCACTGATTCAGCAGAATGGTATGCTTCAATGGCACCAATTATAAAGAAAATTGGAAAAATATGACTCTATGTGAATCTTAAAAGACTTAATGAAGCAGTTGTGAGAGAAAACTATATCCTCCCAACAATGGATGACTTTCTCCCCAAAGTGAAAGGAGCTAAAGTTTTCCCCAAACTGGATACCTTGATCGGATGCTGGCAAATTTCATTTGCCAAAGAAAGTGCTAAACTGACTGCAATTATCACGCTTTTGGGGAGAATTTGCTTTTGAAGATTACCACTGCACCTGAAATTTTCCAAAGAAAGATGGCAGAACTATTAACAAACAAAACAAAACTCTCAACAAAGTCCTAAGCATAATCAGTCAGTCTAGACTGAATCTAAACAGGGAAAAGTATGTTTTCTGCCAACCCCAGATCAAGTGTTTGGGACAGACGCTAAACAAAGATGGAATCAGTCCTAGCCCTGAGAAAGTGAAAGCAATTCAAGAATTGAATGCACCAACAAATATACCAGATCTGAGACACATATTGGGGCTGGTATTTACCTTGCTTGATACCTACCAGACTTTTCTACAGTGACAAAACCACTGAATGAACCAACACATCTTGGCTATGGGGAGCATATCAAGACATTTCCTTCAGAAAGATAGAAGCATTATCTCAATAGCTCCAGTTTTCAAGTACTATGATGTGAACAAAGCCTCAGTGGTCAGTGCAGATACAAGCAGCTATGGCGTAGGTGGTGTATTATTGAAACAACATGGCTCTAAGTGGAAGCCAATTGCATTTTGCTCTTTCACACTCAGAGAAGCAGAAAAACTATATGCACAAATTGAAAAGGGGTGCCTGGCAAGTGTGTGGGCATGTGAGAGCTTTACAAATATCTTTGTGGATTGGAGTGGATTCTCTTACACTGATAACAGACCATAAACCACTTGTAACCCTCATCAATGGAACCAATGAGATGCCAACTTTTATTGATAAGATTAATGCAATTTAACCCAATTGCTAAATAAGTTCCTGGGAAAAATCTGGTAGTAGGAGACACTCTGTTATGGAGCCCAGCATTGCACTCAACTTCCCATGAGCTCAAAGATGACAAAGTCATACATGGAGGCTGTGGATGCATACAGACCAGTATCATAAAAGAGACTACATCAACTACAAAAAGCAACTTCGACAGACATGCAACTTCAGGAAGTTCTAAATTACATGAGGGCTGGCTGGCCCAAGTACCAAAAGGACACTAAAGAATTTACAAGAGACTACTAAATGAGTCAAATGGACTCATGAATAAAGGCAATTGCATCCCAATTCCAAATGAAATGAGAAGAGACATTCTGAATCTCATCCATGAAGGACATCAAGGATTAACTAAATGCTGTGAATGGGTAAGCCAGTAAGTGTGGTGTGTGGGCATCAGCAAAGACATAAAGAATACAGTTTCTGCATGTGAACACTGCAGAACTAACAGACCAACACAACACAAAGAACCTTTGATAACACCTCTACTAGGCAGATTTTGGAAGATACTAGCTGCAGATTTATGCAAATTCAGAGGCCATCATTACCTGGTCATGTTTTTCCAGATATGTCTTTCAAGTACATTTATTTCTATATAACAAGTTACAATGTTAGTGAGAAACAAGCGTACTTTTGCTCATTCTAATATTACAGAACAACTAGTGACGGACGACAGACCACAGTTCACTACAGCAGAATTTAATTCATTCTGAATAAAATATGATTTTGATCACATTATCAGCAGCCCACGTTAGCCACAAGAGAATGGAGATGCTGAGAGAGCTGAACCCACAGCCAAGAAAATCCTGTAGCAGGAAGATCCATTTCTTTCTCTTCTGAGTTACAAATCAACACCAACAGCAGCTGCCAGATATAGTCCAGGGCAACTCCTGGTGGGAAGACAACTCAGAACTACTGTTCCACCTTTGAAAAAGAATCTATCCCCAAAGCGGCCAGACATGAAGAGAGTAGCCAAATTGGATAAAAAGCCAAAAAGGGCCTACAAAAACTTTTACAACAGATGACACTCAGAGAACTTCCAGGTCCAGAACCTGGTGACTCTTGGTTTCAAATTGGATAGAGAAAAGGGATGGACAACTCCAGCTGTTGTACAGAAAAGAATTCAGCACCCAGATCGTATGTGATTGAGACCGCAAGTGGAGAGTTCAACAGAAACCATCAACATCTACAGTTTGTTCCTCAGAAAGAACAACCAACAGAGCAAACTCTACAGATGCCAGATGCAGAACAAGAAAAAGTCTCAAAGATTCTAGACCAACCACAGCCAGTCATTGCAACTAAGGGACAGCCACATGACCAAGTTGTTACACAGTCAGGTCATGTAGAACACCAATGCAGTTCAGACACTCTTAGCAGACTGATAGGTACTGAACTTCAAAGATAGTGTGAGAGTGTAAATTTTGTAAATGGTAGGAACGTAGAATTCAGAGGGGGAGATATAATAGAACACTAAACTGTATTATATTATTCTGCCATTACTTGGCACTGTGTGTAAAATACCTTGTATGCTAAACTTAGCCATACCTGGCAGAGCATTAAAGGACCCTATAGAGATACACACTAGATGTGTTCACTGAGAAGTAAACTCTGTAGTCAGTCTATAGCTGATACAGAAGCCAGACCTGCTAGTAACAGCCCTGCAACCTACCATGTACAAGAATTACATGACATGAAAAGCTAGTGCTCTAACCTGATACACATTCCCATCTTCCGGTACCCTTATCTAGCTCCATACAGTTTACCTTTTTAAACTAGTATACACCTCTACTTTTTCTAAAGCATTGTGGTCCTGTTTTCCTGATTCATTCTGGAAGATAGGCGAGGCAGTGGGGATATTGAGAAGTTCAGGGATCATTTTTGATCATAAGGATTTGGGTTTCAGAGGTAAGCCTGAGCTTCAAAATTCAGCTCCTGCTTATGGATTCCCCCGAAAGGAAGGCATGGTTCTGACCTGGGGTTTTGTGTGACTCATTATACAAATAGGAGGCCAGCCATGAAATTTGGATCCAAAGTTCAGCTTGGAGAGGGAGGAAGAAAGGGAGATTAGATCTGGGGGGTTGTTTTGAAAAATGTATTAAAAAATTAATGGACAGAATTAGTAAAAAAAAAAAAATTGGAAAATAGGAAAATGTTAAATTAGATGAAGTCTGAAAACCATCAAATTTAGTGCCCCCTTCAGCCCTGACACACACATTAGGAACCCCTCTAGCCCATATCCTTACAACCATCCATAGTGATTAAATACACTTCTACAGCCCATAGCATGGGATAGAGAAAAGCATGTGATATAATATATACTCAGTACGATACAACCCATGTAGGAGGCCTGATCCTCCAAATGCTCATCACTGACTTCAAAGGGACCACATCCAGCAATACTTGCAGGATCAGCTCTTTAGTTTGTACAGTGGGTTAGTCTATGAAGAAACCCAGCTAACTGAAGCATATTAGCATGGCTTTGGTGGTACTGCAGAGTGAACATAAGAACGGCCGTACTGGGTCAGACCAAAGGTCCATCTAGCCCAGTATCCTGTCTACCGACAGTGGCCAATGCAAGGTGCCCCAGAGGGAGTGAACCTAACAGGTAATGATCAAGTGATCTCTCTCCTGCCATCCATCTCCACCCTCTGACAGAGTCTAGGGACACCATTCCTTACCCATCGTGGCTAATAGCCATTAATGGACTTAACCTCCATGAATTTATCCAGTTCTCTTTTAAACGCTGTTATAGTCCTAGCCTTCACAACCTCCTCAGGTAAGGAGTTCCACAAGTTGACTGTGCGCTGTATGAAGAAGAACTTCCTTTTATTTGTTTTAAACCTGCTGCCTATTAATTTCATTTGGTGACCCCTAGTTCTTGTATTATGGGAATAAGTAAATAACTTTTCCTTATCCACTTTCTCCACATCACTCATGATTTTATATACCTCTGTCATATCCCCCCTTAGTCTCCTCTTTTCCAAGCTGAAAAGTCCTAGCCTCTTTAATCTCTCCTCATATGGGACCCTCTCCAAACCCCTAATCATTTTAGTTGCCATTCTCTGAACCTTTTCTAGTGCCAGTATATCTTTTTTGAGATGAGGAGACCACATCTGTACGCAGTATTCAAGATATGGGCGTACCATCAATTTATATAAGGGCAATAATATATTCTCCGTCTTATTCTCTATCCCCTTTTTAATAATTCCTAACATCCTGTTTGCTTTTTTGACCGCCTCTGCACACTGCGTGGACATCTTCAGAAAACTATCCACGATGACTCCAAGATCTTTTTCCTGATTAGTTGTAGCTAAATTAGCCCCCATCATATTGTATGTATAGTTGGGGTTATTTTTTCCAATGTGCATTACTTTACATTTATCCACATTAAATTTCATTTGCCATTTTGTTGCCCAATCACTTAGTTTTGTGAGATCTTTTTGAAGTTCTTCACAGTCTGCTTTGGTCTTAACTATCTTGAGCAGTTTAGTATCATCTGCAAACTTTGCCACCTCACTTTTTACCCCTTTCTCCAGATCATTTATGAATAAGTTGAATAGGATTGGTCTGACCCTTGGGGAACACCACTAGTTACCCCTCTCCATTCTGAGAATTTACCATTAATTCCTACCCTTTGTTCCCTGTCTTTTAACCAATTCTCAATCCATGAAAGAAGCTTCCCTTTTATCCCATGACAACTTAATTTACGTAAGAGCCTTTGGTGAAGGACCTTGTCAAAGGCTTTCTGGAAATCTAAGTACACTATGTCCACTGGATCCCCCTTGTCCACATGGTTGTTGACCCCTTCAAAGAACTCTAATAGATTAGTAAGACACGATTTCCCTTTAAAGAAACCATGTTGACTTTTGCCCAACAATTTATGTTCTTCTATGTGTCTGACAATTTTATTCTTTACTATTGTTTTGACTAATTTGCCCAGTACCGACGTTAGACTTACTGGTCTGTACTTGCCGGGATCACCTCTAGAGCCCTTTTTAAATATTGGCGTTACATTAGCTACCTTTCAGTTGTGATCTGATAAGAATATGTATTTTGTACATTACAGTGTTAAAGAGGGTTGCCATTTTTGCTTGGACATATACCTGGAGGTTTCATCATGTGACAATCTTTAATTCCTGGAGACTCCAGGACAATCCTGGAGGGTTGGCAACCCTAGTGTTAAAGGCCCGATTCTGGCTTATAGAATCTGCTCTGTGCTAGAGTCATATTGCCACAGGGGAAACTGGCAGGCACAATCTCTCAGAGAGTCCCCCTACTTATACACAGAGTTTGCCTGTTGCATTACTCCTTAGGAGAGGGCAGTGTCACCTAGCCACGTGTCTGGCCACTCCCTGTCCCCTGTAGAAGAGAGCAGGGAAGTCAGTTGTGCCTGGGCCCAGCACAGAGTGTTCAGGGGGAGCTCTGGGCCTAGTTAGCAGGGATACTCTTGTTGCAAGTAGCAATTTTAGGAAACAAAGATGGTCTGATGAATAGGGCACAAACAGGGACTTACCATATCTAAGTTCAGTGTCTTGCTCAGGCACAGATTTCCGGTGGAGAGCTGGGCTGGCAATTTCCCACCAAAATGTTCTTACAACAGAAAATCCCATTTCTGCAAACCTGATTCCCTCCCCTCTCCCCCCCCCCAATTTTCCCTCAGGAAAATCTAAATGAAATATTGCATTTACAGTTAGGTTGTCTCAAGTCAAAATATTTCCGTTTGTTCAACCAAATCTAAATGTGTCGTTTCAGGTCAATTCGATATTAATCTGCATCAGTCTGAGTGGCTGTTGTGCCTCATGAGAGCTGTAGTTGGGATGCTTCGTGCCTCCTTTCTTCTCCATGGAGCAGGGTGCCCAACTGGACTACACCTCCCCAGAGGCACCGTAGTCCCCTTTCTGGATGATCCGTTGTGGTGCATCTTGGGAGATGTAGGCCAATCAGGGAGCTGGCCCATAGAGGAAAATGGATGTATGAGGCATCTGAACTACAACTTCCCAGGGGCACTCGGGCAGCAGATAAATATCAAATTAGTCAAAACAACATATTTCAACATTTTAGAACTGAAATGTATCTAAACTTCTTGTTCTGTTAAAAATGTCAATATTTTAACTTTTTGTTCAGTTCAAAATAAAATTTCAAAATACTGACTTTCCCAAGGCACAGAAATTCTGATTGTTAACCCATTCCATTGCTGTGTTACCTTCAGCAAGTCACTTAATCCATCCTGAACCTTTCCATTTTAGACATTTACATGTTACAATAGTATCTGAGAACCTCACAATCTTAATACATTTATCCTTACTACACCTCTGTAAGGTAGGGGGAGGGATAGCTCAGTGGTTTGAGCATTAGCCTACTAAACCCAGGGTTGTGAGTTCAATCCTTGAGGGGGCCACTTAGGAATCTGTGGCAAAATCAGTACTTGGTGCTGCTAGTAAAGGCAAGGGGGCTGGACTCCATGACCTTTCAGGGTCCCTTCCAGCTCTATGAGATAGGTATATCTCCATATATTATTATTTTTTAGGGAAGTATTAGCCTCCTTTTACAGATCAGGGGCCAAGGCATAGAGAGGCTAAATGATTCTGCCATGGTCACATGGGAAATCTGCAGGGAATTAAACCTGCATCTCTGAAATCCCAGGCGAATACTCTAACCATTGGGACATTCTTCCTTCCTACCATAGTTCCCCATCGGTGGAATGTGGGTAATACTTCCCTACCTCACCGGCATGCTGTGAGGCTAAAAATCTGTTAATGACTGTGAGGTTCTTAAATACTACAACGATGAGGGCCATAAATATCTAAATATATTATAGAAAATTGAAGAAAAAGAGAGTAACAAATACTTTATTGCATCATCTATCAAGTACTAACTTCCCCACTCCACTCTATATACTCTCATTCCTTTTGAAATGACATACTGGGCCCAAACTGTCTTGTCTTACTCCAATGAGTAGCCCCCTTGGTTGTGATACGTGAGTCAAGTTACCTTTTTTCAAGAATTTGCACCAGACGAGTAACGTTCAAGGAAGAGGTGGGGGGAAAAAAGTCAGTGGTGAGATACTGTGATTTATACACATTACTTAAGCAGACACTTTAGGCTGACTGATGCTTAAAAGGTTATTACAGTCTAGCTTCCAGCAGTGAAGTGGCCTGTAGCGTTATAAAATGTCTGCCCAGAGCACTTGAGATATTTTGGAAAGAGGAAAAGCCCCAGGAAAGAGTGGACGTCTCTGATAATCACAATATTTGTTTGTTTGTTGAGAAACATTTACAACTTAAGCATGCGGCTCCTGAACAAACCTGAAATATACATGTTTAGACTGGCAACTATTTTAAATATATTTGCACTTTCCCCCCGCAAAATATTGAGAGTTCTTCCAGTCACACAGGTACTCAACTGGTTTTCCTGTATGCTCTTAACATTACAATAAATTGATTCCAAAGGGTTTACTCCTGTTTCCAGTGATTGAATGTCAGACCAATTAGTTTATTGTGAGTTTCCAAAAGACTGCACTATACTTTTCAATCACCGGTACTGTAACAAGCAGTAAGCCTTCATTGTCAATACTCTTAAGCTCTAGAAGCTCTTGTGGAACAGCTGAGGTGCTGTTGTCACAAATAAAAAACAGAGTATCACACAGCAATTGCCAAAAGACACATAATTAAATTGAAACTCTGGCATATAAAATGTACAGCACAGATGTTCTAGCTTAAATAATTTAGGAACACATTCAGCTACATTTTTAAATAGTCCTATAAAATTGCAGGCACAACTTTCTGCACCTAAAAATGTTGGCATACAAAATTTTTCTCCTCCATCTTTTACACTCAGATTTGTACACACAAAACTTGGGTGTGAAAAATTGGATGTGAAATTAAAAGTTTGGCCTATGAAAGCCAATATGCAAAAGAAGGTGAAAGTGGAATTTCTCAGCCATTTTTCTTCACTCTGATTCAGGCTACACATTGAAAAGAAAAATAATGGGGGAAAAATCCCCCACACAAGGCAAAAGGACAGCTGTGTTTAACCATTGATTTCAGTCTGAAGCTCCATTTCGTAGCGCTTTATTAAAGGGAAATCTGTGTGTAGTCTAATGAATAGCATCAGTCCACCGGTGCTATATATTCCCTTGAACATCTCCACTGTTAGGACCTGACTGGAAACGCTGTCGCTGTTGTCACTTTATATGGCACCAACCAAGACACTCCAAGACACACCAACCAAGACATTCAACAGCTTCCTTTCTCGAATTCTTCTTTCACTTCTCTGCAAGGAATTGCATCAGATGTGTTTGGAAAATGCATGCCCGCTTCTGCTATTGCACTCTAATGGTAACATCTCAGCTGCAGATCCCTTCCTTCCTTTGTTTTGAAGAGAAGGACAACCACAGTGACCCTGATGTCCATAGCCAGGTTCAGTTATTCACCTTCCATAGCAGCACAAGCCACCGGGTCCAGATGAAGGCAGCTCTTTGTAAAGAAACTTGAGTTGCAAGATGCTGATAGAAGATGAAGATAGGATAAGGGATATTATGGTGGTATGGCTGTAAGGTTTGACTGCCGAAGAGCAAGTCTCATTGTTTTGGTTCCACCAGTAAATTAATATTTATCTGTAGTAACCCTCTGTTGCTTCCTTGGGTTCTCTCAACAAATACCTTTCACTTAAGGGCTTTAGCCATTTCCTTCACTCCCTGTCTGGCGATGGCTGTCCCGAACAGCACTGTTATTGTGTGTATGTTGTGCACAGTGTACTGGAGCCAGCATTTCCAAGGTTAGGTGCCTAAAGTTGGCTTGAACTACAGGTGCCTGTCTAAGGCCCCATACCAGAGGTGGTCAGAGGGAACAGACTCTTGAGGCCATCAGCACAGGTCTAACATTTGAACATAAGCTGGAAGCAGTTGTAGGCTTGTATCTCCTCTGTGGACCATCCAATAGAGGTCACATATGTAGCCAGCATATTGCATCAGGGCCTCTGAAAAAACAGGGCAGTTATTGGCTTACACAGGGCTTTACGGAGAATTTTAAAAGGTCCCTGCCCAAAATTTCACATGGAGGGTGATAGAAAGACAGTGAGGAGACTTGAAGAGGGGATGGATGAGGTCAGAGCAGGTCTGTTGCAACATTTTGGACTGATTGGACAGACGCAAGATGAGTATTTGAAAGGTCAGAGATGAGGAATTTGCAGTTGTCCAGTTGAGAGACAAAAACGGGGGGACTAGACAAGGTTTGGGGCTCTGGGGATGGAATAAAGTGGATGGATTTTGGAACATAGTAAAGAAAAAAGCTGCAGGATTGAATGATAGCATCAAAGGATAAAAAGTTAGGCAGAGGTGGTGAGGCTGGAGGGTGGGGATCTCAGAGGAATCACCACATGGGACTGAGAAGCAGGGAAGGGACAAGGGTTTAGCAAGAAACGCGGAGTTCAGCGTTAGCCACTCTAGTTGGACTGGATTATTCCTTGCCCCCTAGGAACCACTGGCAGAGGTGCCAGTCTGATCAGAGCAGAACAGGGCATTGTTTTGCTGTTTCTTACCCGTTGTTCTCTGGACTCTGGCTGAGGGGACTTAGTGGCTGGCTTAGTGAGAGATGAAATATTGGAGACCAGAGTCAAAGTCCTAGTCTAGTCCCTGAGTCTCTACTTGTCTGCTCAGAGGATGCTGCTTTGATAATATTGCAAAAAATTGATAAGGGAAATCAAGGACACAAGGAGAAATCTATGGCCATGTCAGAGCGGTGCCCCCAATCGCTCCCTTCAAATAGGAAGAGGAGAAAGCTGCAATCATGATCTCAAATTAGAGATTAACCAATTTTTTAAATTACTTTCCACTTAAAGTTTAATCATTTCAAAAATGGTGTGTTCTAGAACTTCTCTTGAATTCCTCATGCTAAGATGTCTCGTCCCTTTAAGAGTGGAATGAAATCATCACTGCTCAGCCCGGTCTGCTCTTTTAGAAGAATGTGCTGTATTGCGTTGGTTGTATTTTGCTGGAGTAGGTTTGCCTGGCTGCTCTCCTTGGGGGCTGTTCAGGAAAAATGAGACGTGTGTCTCATAAGGCCATCCCAGTAAGGGGCACTTTTAAATAAACAAACAACACTTTCAAATGCCCGCTCACCTCCCACAAAAGGCACAAGATAAACAAATGCAGGAACACGTGGCAGAGGGAAGAGGAACTGGCAGCCGAGCGATACAATGTTCACAAAGCAATCCCACAACCACATGAGCATGTGTAGTTTGACTTACTGGAAATCCCAGACGTCAGGAAAAGACCGTTCAAATCATGCTGTCCCTTCCCCTCCCAGTGCTGCAGGCTTCCTGAGGTCCCTGTTAAAGAGCCAATCCTAAAACCCTTCCCCATGCGAGTAGACTTCTCTCCTGAGTAAGGATTGCAGGACTGGGCCCTAACAGTCCCAAGCATCTTCCATAAGAACATAAGAATGGCCACACTGGGTCAAACCAAAGGTCCATCTAGCCCAGTATCCTGTCTACTGACAGTGGCCAATGCCAGGTGCCCCAGAGGGAGTGAACCTAACAGGAAATGATCAAGTGATCTCTCTCCTGCCATCCATCTCCACCCTCTGACATCTTCTAAGTTCTGCCTTGACTTAAAGCACTCAATAGTGGAACTGTGCAAATAACGGAGTTTTGAGTTTGCTGGCAATTTCGAAAAATAAAAACAATTATTTCATATCAAACTGAATTTTTTTGGTGAATCAAGCAAAACAGATTGTTTAGGGCTAAACTAAATAATTAGTTTAACATTTCATTTGATTGGCGTTTTTTTAAAATAAATCTTTGAACCAAAAAGCTGTTTTGAACTGTATATGGGCCAGCCACCTCCCACGCATGTCCTTTGTGGTCTGAGGTTGCACTGCAGGTGCCCTGCCTCAGTTTCCCCACTTTTCAAGGACTCTCTCAATCAAATTCTTCTCAAGTTCAGCCTCATGCCTCCATGGGACTTTTTCAGATCCCCATCAAGTCAATGCTCTGGTCTTCCTGTTGGGGATCTCCCAGGTCCCCCCGCCTGGAACCTTTTCCCTGAAAACTCAGAGTTCCCTGCAGGCATCTGCTTGCTGCCAGCCGCCATTCCCGGTCTTGGGAATGTCTCTTACTCCCAGCAGACTCCAGAGTCTCTGAGAATCCCTCTCTGTCTCCAACTCCCTGCTGCTCTTTATAGGAGAATCAGCTTCTCCTTACCCAACTGGTTCTACTAATTAAACCCCATGCCCCAATCCAGGTATGGCAGGTGCGGTTAATTGTACAGTTAAAGCAAGTGAAGTCAACTGTAAGTGTGTGTGTGTGTGTGTGTGCGCGCGCGCGTGTGTGTGTGTGTATACATATGGCAAATGAAAGAAAGGGAAAGATGATAGTAATGAATATAGATCATAAGCTAGGAATTGCAAAAAATTGATAAGGGAAGTCAGGGACACAAGGAGATATCTATGACCAACAGAGTTAAGGACAATAAGGAGTTTTTAAAGTATATTAGGAACAAAAAGAATCCTCCACCCAACACCCTCCACCTGGCTACAGGTGTCTAAATTCGGGCGCCAAAAAAACAAGGCAGCTAAAATTAGAGGACACTTCTGAAGATTTGGGCTTAAGTGACCAGTCAGAGATCACACAGATAGTTTGTGGCAGAGCTCCGAAGAAAACCCAGTTCTGCCTAAGTCCCAGTTCAGTGTCGTACTATGGCTATCTTTCCACATCTCTTTTGTGTGCCTCTGCATCTGACTCGATGACAAAAATTGAACCAAACTTGAAAAATAGACAGCATTAACCAATGCTAGTGTTTGCTGTGCTTTGATTCAGAAGTTATATTAAAGATTTGGCCTTTCAGCTCTTAGGCATTTTGAAATTAGTTCAGACTTGACAAACCAAATAAAATGTCCTCCTTCACTGCTTGACTTTGATAATTTACTGCCTTTGAGGGACTTTTTCCTTCCCGTAAATTGTACCCCTAATAGCTATAAAGTTAATCCTTAGCATAAAGTAGAAATCATTGTTAATATTTGCAAATCTTATCACTTGGATGGAAATGGTGACCTGTGGGACTGCCCCACTTTTCAAGCAATTGAAGCATTAAGACATAATTTATGCACTTGAGAAGAAATTTCCATATCACAGAGATTGGTTCTTCCCTTGTTATGACTTACGAAGGATGTTACTAGTAAATGAAACCACAGAGATCTCTATTACATAAGAACTTGTTTTGACATGTATAGTGCATCTTATTTATGGAGGTAGCCCAAATGTGCTGTTTTAAGGCAACCGAGCATTATTTCAAGGTTGTCTCGACACAACTAAAACAAGATCAGAGAGGAGTGTTTCACTATGAATCAAAACCCCAGCGAGCGCTGACAGTTTGGACAAGCAGGATCTGATGTGTTGAGTTTAATTTTATTTTGGATTATTTATATAAGAGAGCAATTCATGAACATTTGGGTGAAGGCTAAAAAACAAAGATGATAATTGACATGAGGAAGAAAGGAAAAAGGGAAGAAAAGAGGATTCTGGGGTTATACTGCAGGGCTCACTTTTCAGTTCTATCGAACCCTTCTTCCCCCTCATCTCAAACACACTGGAATCTTTTCACAAGAAGAAAGATCTTGAACTCCCCCCTGAAGTGCAGTCTGCATTAAAGCACTTTCCCACCCTCTACAATCCTGGGGCCAGCTGGGAACTGACTAAATTAGAGCATCCTCAGGGCGACTCTTTGGCCTTGTCTACACTGGCAGCAGCAGCGTGTAGGGTATGTGTAGCTACACGTCACAGCGAGAAGCGTTGCGTCCACACTGTGGTGTGCAGTTACACACTGCAGTGAAAGGCTCTGGCAGTGGGACACTACACTGCTAAAAATAGAGTGTGGTGGGGACTGCTTGGATGTGTGGAGAGCCAGGGAGGGTATAAAACTTGAGGTTCTGGCATGTCTTTGCTCTACTTATCTAAGCCATGCCTCACCATCCACACTGCTATTAAAAATCTGTGCCGGGGGCGTGCAGTGTGTATGTACTCTACACACACCCCGTAAGTCTAGACATAACCTTATTTATGCTAGCAAGGATGGCTGACTGTGCTGACTGCGTGCGTTCTGGCCCTGCTTCCCCCTTCTGCCAACCCCTGCACAGCCCATAGAGCTGTCTATTTACGCTGCGTCTAATTCCCCTTAGCTCCCCTCTAGCGGGACAAGACCGAGCACGCAGTCTGGTGAGTTTCTTAAGAGTCACTAAACCTTTTCTTTTCCCACAGAAGTCAAAGATTTTTTTCACACCATCTTTTAGTTTCTATTGTTTCACAATTCCCAGCAGACACTCCGTGATTTCATGCATCGTCTCTGGGGGTATTACTCATATTGTGATGATGAGAGCTAGTCAAACAATGCTATATATTTTCCATGAAACATTGGAAACTGAAATTAAAAAACAGAGAATCCTAACCCTAAATTTGAACATAAGATTCTATATGCCAAAACTCTTAGTCTTTACTATTTTAACTCTTGATGTTCTTATTACTCATAAAAGTATCCAATCCCTCTTGGAATCTTGCTGAGTTCTTGACCGGAATGACATCCGGTAGCAATGAGTTCCGCAGCCTAATTATGCATTGCAGGAACTCGTGAAAAGTATGCAAGTGTATAGTCCATGAGAAACTTGCCTACATACTCAGTCATCAAAATAATAACAGGTGAGGAGCCACTTAGTCATTTTCTTTGTGAATCAAAAGTAAACATCTCAGTTCTCCTTTGTACTAATACATTGTGTAAATCATTTTGCTGAAAACAAGACATTACGTTTTGCTTTTGGGGATATCAGAAGCCTATGAGATAAACCTTAGCTGTGTGCTGGGTTTGGGCCCTTTGGGGTGTCACCTGATGTGCTGGGATACCAGTGAGTCAGCCTATTCTGCCAGCCTGGGTCCCCTTTACCTGGCCTTGCTGGGCTGGGCTCACAAGCCTCTTCCAGCCAAGCACATAGGCAGGGCCACACCCAGCTGCACAGAGAGACAGATCCGCTCTGGAAAGATCCAGCCTTAGGGGCTCGCCTCAACACTGCCCACTCCCTTTAAGGGGCACAAACCCAAAGGTTTTATGAAATTTGCCCCCTCCCTCAATGTGAAGGGAGATATGCACAACGTCTTGCCCCTCCCCCCCCCAGTTAGAAATTACATAAACTGAGTTATATTATAAACAAGGAATAAGTGTATTAACTACAAAAGGTGAATTTTAAGTGAATATAAGTGATAACTGACAGAACAAAGCAGATTACTGACCAAATAAAGCAAAATACGCAAATTAAGCTCAATAGACTTAAGAAACAGGTTACAAAATGTAATTTCTTACCCTAAATATTGTTTTAGGCAGGTTGCAAAGTTTCTGTGGTTCAGAGTTCCAGTTATATTTCTTTTCAGACTGGACCCCTGTCTCAGTCTGGACTCCCCCTCACCTTCACTTCAGGTGGCTTTAGCAGCCTTTCTTCTTGGGTAGACAGCCATGGAGAGGAGGAGCCCCATTTGCCTTCCTCCCCACCCTTAAATAGGATTTACATAAGGTGGGAATCCTTTGTTTCCCAAACTTGACCCCCCCCACCCCTCCCTTACAGTGGAAAGTTACAAGAAATCCCAGGTAATGTTTAGTATCCGGTGACCAGGGCCGGCTCCAGGCACCAGCTTACCAAGCAGGTGTTTGGGGCGGCCACTTCGGAGAGGGACGGCACGTCCAGCTGTTCGGCGGCAATTCGGCGGACGTTCCCTCACTCCTGCTCGGAGTGAAGGACCTCCCGCCGAATTGCCGCCGCAGATCGCGATCGTGGCTTTTTTTTTGTTTGTTTGTTTGGGTTTTTTTTGTTTGGCTGCTTGGGGCGGCCAAAACCCTGGAGCCGGCCCTGCAGGTGACAAGACCACCTGACTCTGTAGGATCATAGCATCCATGAGTCAGTGGCAGTATGGAGCGTCCACAGGAAGGCCAAGCTTTTCACAGTCCATTGTCCTCGCTGATGGGCCATGAGCCCTGTCTGGCTTTTCCATTGTTGTACCCGAAGTGTTCACAGCGGGCGTCACCCAAAGTAGCATAGTTGAAATACAGATACATAGTCAATATTCCTAACTTCAGATACAGAAATGATACAGATATATGGATTGGATAATCCCATTCAGTAAATCATAACCTTTCCAATGATACCTTACAAGACCCATCTTGCATAAAGTACATCTCCGTTATGTCATATTCATATCATAAGCATCTTTTCATAAAGAATATGGAGTGAAACGTCACAAGCTGTATCTAAGAATAGGGCATTTTCTGATCTTAATGGAATGTTTGTTTTTTCATTTAAGTACACTTTTCGATGAAAAACAGAACGTAATTTAAGAGTGGTAGTAATACTGATGTACTTTGGTGTGTATCTCTTTTTATACATAGACATTGCAATTTAATCAGAATGATAGAATTTGTACTACACATAGTAGGAGTATGGTATAGGCAGCTACAGGGAAAGATACTAACAACCACGTAACTGCATGCGTCACTTGAAACATGGGGCTGCCAATTGCCACGTGGCCTCTTTCTCAGGTCAGTTTCAGTTCTGAAGGGTACACTATGTTCCACACCTGCAAGCTAGCTTGCATGTCATTAAGAGCTTGAGATTCTCTTCAGAGTCTAACGCTGCATGTAACATGTCGAGTGCTGACGTGCCAGTCTGATGTGGCACATTTGCATTGACACTCATGTCACAATGCACATGCCACAATGCTGTGAGCTGAAGACTTTGTCATGTAGGACAATGTTAAGAAGGTGGCAACATTAATGCCACTGAGGTGTCAGAAACACCTGGTTCTAAGCTATTTTAGTCGGTCGGGCACTAGAATTTTATATGAAAGCACTCACAATCTTCATTTAAATAGAATGGTCTCTTCTGCTGCATGTGGGGTCAAATCCCAACTGCTGGGGGAAGCAGAGGGGGAGAGAGAATGGACACAGCATGGACTGATCCACAAATAATTTAATATAAAAGAGCTCTATTTTAAAAAGCCATTAAAGACATTATAAACTATGCCTCTTATTTTGATCTATTCAGACTTACTACAAGCATCACAAGAAACACCGTATCAGTATTTTCCTCCAGTGACTTACAGTAATGTTGCCCAAGGCCCACAAGTCTACCATACTTGCAGATCAGTTTTTGAGGAGCTGCAAATGTGCAGTGTTATGTTCCTGGCTTACAGAGAAGTTTGAGTATTTTATACTTTTATTTTTCTGGAAGGTTGCAATGTAACACTACTTCATGGCTTCAAATTCAGAATGATAACACACAAAAATCCCCAAAAGAGAGTGAGACAAGGCAGGCTGCTTTCAAAAATAGAAGCACAACTGAACCCACCTTGCTCTAGGCTGGCTCTCTGCAGACTGACTGCAAGGACACAGATCACACACTTCCCTCCAGAGCCCCCTCGCCTGCAAGCAAGACCAGGAAACCCCTTTGGATTAAATGTGACAGCTTGTAATTTTTTACAGTTTTCAATCCACCGCAGGGAGAAGATCTCAGGTAGGCTTTATTTTCAAACTCATTTAACTCTAAATTTGCTTTTGGACTCTGAAGATGTTTCCCTTCATTTTAAACACATATAAATGATAAGAACAACAGTGTAGCATTAAGGTGAATATCTTACTGGGACGTGCAGGGGGTGGTGCTCTTGGGTAACATCAAACTGTTGTCAAGGGAGCACAGTTGAACTTGCCTAAGGAAAACAGGTCTATTAGTCAGGATTCCTTTGTCAGCATAAGCTTTTCATTTACATCTTAGTACAACTCTTGACATCTCTGGGCTACTTGTCAGATTAGATTCATCAGGTGTATAATTTTGAACAAAATGAGTAAAAAAGCTTGCTTATAAAAAAAGATTACAAAAGATTCAAATAGTTGCATCAAAGATTCTTTCCTAACTACACTTGACTAAAACGAGAAAAGGAACCTCGAACACAACCAGGTAAACATGTCTACTTGTGAGAAGACAATGAAATATTCCTACTCTGTGCAGTTAGTATTTATAATTTGTGGTAGTGTCCACTATGTGCTAGGTACTTTCCACACTTAAGGACAGTCCTTGCTCTAAGGAGTTCACAGGGACCATTTTGTGCCAACTGGGTAGAGGCCACGGGGTACAAAAAGCTTACACAATTCCCCTGGATATTTTTTTTTCTGATTCAGAAACAAATTTTGAAAATGTGAAATTTCCCACAAATCAGAAATCCTGCATTTGAGCCAGTTCTATTTGTTGTTACATAAAGACAAAGTATCTTCCATTATCACACCGAATACTACTCCACCAAAGTATTAAGCCACAAGAAACATTTTCTCCTTTTAACACTCTTTCAATAAGCCCACAGGCAAATATCATATTTAGGTTAGAGTGCTAGTCTTGTACCACCCAAAACCTAAATCTAGGTAAGACCAAAGCAGGACATCTTCAAATAGAGTCCTGTGTATATCTTTTGGACAAGAAAATAGTCACCACATTGTCAAGATAAACTCCAACAAAGCTCAGATAAACACACTGACAAGATGTTGATACAAACATATTCATCCTGCAAAACTGGCTCATGAAATTTCCGGTACTTTCCATTTCTCTTTGAGTCACAAGTAATATGAGAATATTCTTGCTCATAGTATTTCAGGCACTGTCTGATCTGAATGTTCTTATATTTGAGAAATACATCCAAAATATATCATCATTCTGTACCTCATTCCTTTTTTCTCTGACGAGGCGCAGGATGCATATGGAACCTCTGAAGCTATATCGCAGCCATGCTACTTCTGGCTCTGACCTCATCAGATCTGGTAAGATAAGCAAGATGAAGTCAGTACTTCGGTGGGAGACCTCCCAGGAAACCCCAGATGCTAGAGGAAGTGGTGTTGGTGACTTAGTAAGTGTCCCTCTTCCCTGAGTCATTTTCCAACCTATACAAGGATGCTATGGGGGAACTGTGCAGTTGAATACTGTCTTTCAGATGAGACATAAAATTAAGGCTCTGACCACTTGTGGTCACTCTTATTTATTATTTGTATTACCATAGCACCTAGGAGCCCCCCCAACATGGACCGGGACCCCACTGTGCTAGGCACTGTACAAATGCAGAACAAAAAGACAATCCCTGCCCCAAGAAACTTACAATCAATACCTTGTCACACTTTCTGCAAGAGTAAGGATGCTAACTCTGCTGTCCTGGCCAAATTTTAGCAAGTAATTACATTCTGCCTACCTAAAATTCTCCCTGTAATTTCCAAATGGTTCGGTTTCTGTCCTCAATTGTTGCTGTATCCTGTTAAATGGCTTCTGTCTTCCAGCTCAGAGGTGACTCTCTTTCAAATGTGTGAGAAGAGATTTGTGTATGCTGTTAAACCCTGAAAAGTGCTTTGGGATCCCTGGCTGATAGGTACTATATCAATCTAGTCTCATCATTCTGGGCTGTCATTTCTAAAGCATCCCTTTAATGAAGGAGTTGTTTACCGGCAATCGAGGCAGGCATTGCCATCTTGGAGATCATTTATATTTCACAGCGCTGTCAAATCCTGACATGTAGCAGATTGTAACAGGACGGCTTCTGCTTTCTGATGAAATGTTTGGTATTTGTTGCTTACATCTGAACGGGCATTCTGTTTGCATATTGTCAGATGAGGGGAGAAAAGTTCCAGAGGAGGGAGGGAGTAGGTGTTCCATTCAGTCTGACATGTCCAATTTACGTCAGTGATGCTCGCAATGGGGTGAAAACAATTTTCCTAAAAGGGGACACTAGGACTAGCAATGATATTCTCAGCCCCCTAATGACATGCTTTTGCAACAGGGAAGCCCCTGCTGCTTCCCAGCCTGCCGTCACTCACGTTACAGACAACCATGGAACATTTTGCTGCCATTACGCCTTATTTTAGGAGATGACCAGTGCAATCTAGGAGGTGATGAGGCTCCTCACTCCATACTGGAGCCAATGGGAGCTGAGGGTGCCCCAAGGCAGACACGCTAGGAAAGAGACAGCTCTAAATCTCTCCTAGTGCAATCTAGCAGGCAGAGGTGTCTTTCATCTTTCAACTAAACTGATGAAGAAAATTACGTCACATTTAAAATTGTACCAGCCAAACTCTTTCCATCTTAAGTAATTGCTTAAGTGTCAAGAATAGCGATAAAGAACATGGACCAAAATCATAGCTAGCATAAATTGGTGTGCCTTCTCTGAAGTCAATGAAGCGCCTACAATTTACCCATGCTGAAAATCTGACCCTAAGGTTTGCATTATTCACGGATTTTCCTTTAACTAGTGGGATAGTTTAAAACAATACAGCTTATGTAACAATCAATGAGGGATACACAAGCCTAGCTACATCCTACATTGTGGTGGTGTTGTTGTTAGGGGCAGAGAGGTCTGAACTTGTGGCAAATAGTCGTCAGTGACTGGAGACAACCTGCAAAACTATAGTTTTTGAAACTAAATCAAACTCTCAATAGTTACTCAGAACACTGAAGTGCAATATGCTAAAAGCAAACAGCGTGGCTGGGCAACTTTATACTTGCCAGCAAGAGCAACTATTGTCAAAGGACAAAAAATATTGTTCCCTCTTCATCATCATCAAGTTGCTAATGCTGGGAAAGCAGATTTTCTGCGGGGGCTGAAAAACTTTCACAATGATTTTGCAAGGCTGCCACGCCACATACTGGGGCGGCTACTGGTTCAGGCTCAGTAATACTGATATACAATGAGTCCAGCTGAGGTAATAGAAAAGTACAGATTTTACAGTATTGTGCGCAGTTCAACAGTTAGCTGGTGCATAGATGCTCCTCTTTCATTCTTAGCCAGTGCTGACAGAAGGCTTGTATTATGCCCTTTTCATTTAAGACAAAGGCTCTCACACTGCAGTCTCCTGTGTGGAGAAATCTTTTGTACATGCAGAGACAGTGGGAGAAGGAGCCTTCTGGTCTGTGTACTCCTTGTAGAGGGAGATTATAAAAACAAACTCTTCCTTCTGCACATGGTCCAGATGAAGAACTGAAGCCATAATGCCCTTCTACCACAGTAATTACAGTGCCCATTGTTTTAATGACAGTGTGGTTGGGAAACAGGAGAAGGACTCGGTCCCAAGAAGCTATTTCAGTGTACACAAATAAGCTATATATTATATTGTTGTCAGATTAGACAGAGAAACTGGGCCTGACTATTACTACTATTTTCCCCCACAATCCTTTGTGTATGTGCTGGTTTTCTTTAACCAGATTATGCAAACTAGGGTCCCAGAGAAGACAAAAGCTCCCTTTCTCTGGAGAACTTCCTTCAGGACGGGCAAAGAGATGCTGGACAATGCAAGGGCACCCATGTACAATCACAATGCTTCCCCATTTAATGTAGTTATTTACATGAAACTCATATTCTGTTAATAAAACAACATCAGGAGATAACGGGTTTCTATAATTTCTTAGAATAAAGCACTCCACCACTTTATATGTTACTGCGTTAATGTACTTGAGACCATGTGAAATTAGCATACCAACTCACAGTAAAACTGTACGTTGATCTCTAACCTACCAAATGAAGAACAACATGAAAATTAGACTTTATACTATAAAGGCTGAAAAAGCTGGGTTTTGCCCTAGCATTTATAAAAGAAATAGAGAAGAAAGGCAAAACTGAAAAATATGCTTTTGGATGACACAGTTCTCACAAGTTTAAATTAATCTTGAATGGAGTTATCAGTGACTGACTATGGGGATTTTTCCTACTGACGGACTGATACATGTGAGAAAGTAATTGAGGAAATATTTAAAACATGATTTTGATGTTGTCCCAATAGCAACCCTGAGAGTGAAATTCCCATGAGTTCCAATGGGTGGGACTTATTTCTAAATCTTATTTGGGTTTTGGCTGCAAAACATTTGCCTGTAGGAATGTAATCCTTCCCCCACCTTCCCAACCTTGAATCTGCAGAACCTGATAATGTGCACTCAAAAAGGATTTTCTGAGAAGTATTGGATTAATTTAGATGGACTATATGGACTAAGTGTTAACATAACGCAGTCACTGTCCAACATTCCACAGTGTTAAACAGGACCCAGTAATCAGAGACCTCAGCCTGCTTAGTACCATGAGAAACATGCTATAAAATTCATGCCAAAGGGTAGAAATGTATTGATTGAAACACACAAAAGGAGAGTAATCAAAACAAAGTAAAGAGCATTGACTCTGAAATTGATTGTTTATGCAAAATGAATTTAATCAAAACCTATTAAAGTCTCTTTTTGGAGACAGAGACTTTAACCAGTATTAATATAGTCTGTCAAACAGACTGTCTTGGTGGGGAAGAAAGGGTTAGTTTTGCTGTTCAATTCTGAATCAGGAATGACAATCATTTTCCTGCTTTAGACAACACAGACGCACACAGAAGGGAGAAGAGAGATAGAATAGTGAAGATAGGGAAAATACAGAACAGCTGGTCAGTCATGGACGGATGCTTTGGGGCTGGCAGGCCAACCATGACAGTCATAGCTCTGGACCCTGACTCACCTCCCCAGTCAGGGACATCGTCGGTTGGTCAGGTCCCTCTTCTTCACTGGTCCTTCTCAGGCTAGGAAATACTGGATGGGCCATCTCATCCCACCATGCTGGTGCTATGCAGTAGAGTGGATTTTGGGATCAGATGAAAAGCCAAGAGGAAGAGGACAGGAGGAAGACGGGATGGGGCAGAAAGGAGCACACAAGGGAGGGGAAGACAGAGTAGGATCTCACATGTATCAGGTTAGGTTCCTCGCTGGTTCCGAAATGATGGTCAAGTGTCCCCACTGATATATAAAGTCCGATGTCATGGCAACAATTCTGCTGCTGCAACTGGGGTGATAGTAAAACAAAGGTTCTTGTTTTCTTCTACCCCAAAGTCGATTTTAAGGGCCTCAAACAGACAGTGGGTTGAATAATCCATCCTCTCATTATTTTGTCCACCAATGAGGCCTAATTTCTGATGCACCAATTTTGGTTCATTGATTTTCAAGCCTCTACTTCTTTTGTTTACTAGTCATAATCTTAGCACAGCCCTGGAATGGGGTTAGTAGAGCCTTTCTGTTTAAATTAATTCAGTCTCTCTGTCCTCCTCACATCTTTTCTTAAACAGTTTTAAATAACCAATCATTGTGACAATTCATGAACCTTTACCCATTTTTCACTCGCTAAGCTAACAATTAAAGTAGGCCTGGTAGGCCCTAATCATTACCATAGGAGCTCTCTGAACCATTGATGTTGATTTTTAACAGATCTTGGAATACTGGGGAAGTTCCAGGGGACTGGCAGAAGCTAATGTTGTGCAGGTATTTAAGTACAGTTAATGGGATGACCTGAGTATTGATAGGCTATTTAGCCTGAAATTGATCCCAGAAAAATTCTTGGAAAGGCAGATAAGGGACACAATCAGTAAAGAATTAAAGGATGGTAGCATAATTCATGCCAATCAATATGGTTTTATGGAAAAATTAGTTTTGTCAAACAGACTGAAGAGAGATTTTTGATGAGATTCATAGATTCAAGGACTGGAAGGGACCTCGAGAGGTCATCAAGTCCAGTCCCCTGCCCGCATGGCAGGACCAAATACTGTCTAGACCATCCCTGATAGAAATTTATCTAACCTACTCTTAAATATCTCCAGAGATGGAGATTCCACAACCTCCCTAGGCAGTTTATTCCAGTGTTTAACCACCCTGACAGTTAGGAACTTTTTCCTAATGTCCAACCTAAACCTCCCTTGCTGCAGTTTAAGCCCATTACTTCTTGTTCTATCCTTAAAGGCTAAGGTGAACAAGTTTTCTCCCTCCTCCTTATGACACCCTTTTAGATACCTGAAAACTGCTATCATGTCCCCTCTCAGTCTTCTCTTTTCCAAACTAAACAAACCCAATTCTTTCATCCTTCCTTCATAGGTCATGTTCTCAAGACCTTTAATCATTCTTGTTGCTCTTCTCTGGACCCTCTCCAATTTCTCCACATCTTTCTTGAAATGCGGTGCCCAGAACTGGACACAATACTCCTGTTGAGGCCTAACCAGCGCAGAGTAGAGCGGAAGAATGACTTCTCGTGTCTTGCTCACAACACACCTGTTAATGCATCCCAGAATCACGTTTGCTTTTTTTGCAACAGCATTACACTGTTGACTCATATTTAGCTTGTGGTCAACTATAACCCCTAGATCCCTTTCTGCTGTACTCCTTCCTAGACAGTCTCTTCCCGTTCTGTATGTGTGAAACTGATTGTTCCTTCCTAAGTGGAGCACTTTGCATTTGTCTTTGTTAAACTTCATCCTGTTTACCTCAGACCATTTCTCCAATTTGTCCAGATCATTTTGAATTATGACCCTGTCCTCCAAAGCAGTTGCAGTCCCTCCCAGTTTAGCATCATCTGCAAACTTAATAAGCATACTTTCTATGCCAATATCTAAGTCGTTAATGAAGATATTGAACAGAGCCGGTCCCAAGACAGACCCCTGCAGAACCCCACTTGTTATGCCTTTCCAGCAGGATTGGGAACCATTAGTAACAACTCTCTGAGTACGGTTATCCAGCCAGTTATGCACCCACCTTATAGTAGCCCCATCTAAATTGTATTTGCCTAGTTTATCGATAAGAATATCATGCGAGACCGTATCAACTGCCTTACTAAAGTCTAGGTATACCACATCCACAGCTTCTCCCTTATCCACAAGACTTGTTATCCTATCAAAGAATGCTATCAGATTGGTTTGACACGATCTGTTCTTTACAAATCCATGCTGGCTATTCCCTATCACTTTACCACCTTCCAAGTGTTTGCAGATGATTTCCTTAATTACTTGCTCCATTATCTTCCCTGGCACAGAAGTTAAACTAACTGGTCTGTAGTTTCCTGGGTTGTTTTTATTTCCCTTTTTATAGATGGGCACTATATTTGCCCTTTTCCAGTCTTCTGAAATCTCTCCCGTCTCCCATGATTTTCCAAAGATAATAGCTAGAGGCTCAGATACCTCCTCTATTAGCTCCTTGAGTATTCTAGGATGCATTTCATCAGGCCCTGGTGACTTGCAGGCATCTAACTTTTCTAAGTGATTTTTAACTTGTTCTTTTTTTATTTTATCTGCTAAACCTACCCCCTTCCCATTAGCATTCACTAGGTTAGGCATTCCTTCAGACTTCTCAGTGAAGACTGAAACAACGAAGTCATTAAGCATCTCTGCCATTTCCAAGATTCCTGTTACTGTTTCTCCCTCTTCACTGAGCAGTGGGCCTACCCTGTCTTTGGTCTTCCTCTTGCTTCTAATGTATTGATAAAAAGTCTTCTTGTTTCCCTTTATTCCCGTGGCTAGTTTGAGCTCATTTTGTGCCTTTGCCTTTCTAATCTTGCCCCTGCATTCCTGTGTTGTTTGCCTATATTCATCCTTTGAAATCTGTCCTAGTTTCCATTTTTTATATGACTCCTTTTTATTTTTTAGATCATGCAAGATCTCATGGTTAAGCCAAGGTGGTCTTTTGCCACATTTTCTAGCTTTTCTAACCAGCGGAATAGCTTGCTTTTGGGCCCTTAATAGTGTCCCTTTGAAAAACTGCCAACTCTCCTCAGTTGTTTTTCCCCTCAGTCTTGATTCCCATGGGACCTTACCTATCAGCTCTCTGAGCTTACCAAAATCCGCCTTCCTGAAATCCATTGTCTCTATTTTGCTGTTCTCCCTTCTACCCTTCCTTAGAATTGCAAACTCTATGATTTCATGATCACTTTCACCCAAGCTGCCTTCTACTTTCAAATTCTCAATGAGTTCCTCCCTATTTGTTAAAATCAAGTCTAGAACAGCTTCCCCCCAGTAGCTTTTTCAACCTTCTGAAATAAAAAGTTGTCTGCAATGCAGTCCAAGAATTTGTTGGATAGTCTGTGCCCCGCTGTGTTATTTTCCCAACATATATTTGAAGTTGAAGTTGATAGTTGAAGTCCCCCATCACTACCAAATCTTGGGCTTTGGATGATTTTGTTAGTTGTTTAAAAAAAGCCTCATCCACCTCTTCCACCTGGTTAGGTGGCCTGTAGTAGACTCCTACACAAGTTTGGTTGATAAAGGTATTTTTGTTGACATAATAGACTTCTATAATGTGTTTAACTTAATACCGCACAACATTCTGACTAAAAAAATTAGCACTATATAAAAATCAATGTAGCCCATATTATATGGTTTAAAACCTGGCTATCAAAGACCTCGTAAAGCAATTGTAAACGGGATCTGGTCTTGGCCCTGAGCTATTCACTCTCTTTATCAATTATCTGGCAGAAAATATAAAATCATTGCTGATGAAATTTGGAGCTAATACAAAACTTGGTGGGGTGGTAAATAATGATAAGGACAGGTAAGTCAGGTTCACAGGCCAAACTGGATCACTTGGTAAGGTGGGTTCATTTGAACAATATGAGTTTTAATTAAGCTTGGAAGTTTAGATACGTAAATGTTAATAAACATTGGTTTCACCATATACAGGCAAACCGACGAAAAAATATTCCCATTGATATTCATCAAAATTTACAGATAGGCAAAGTAATAAAAATGCTGCTAGAGAAGTTATTAGAGTTTGATTTAAGGATATTTACTTTGTATATTTTGACGTGTGATGTTGACAATTTGTGTTTTAACAGTTACAAAGCTTTAATTTTTTGAATCTCAACATCTACTGTTACTAAATAAATATTGTCTGCTCCCTGCATAGTATCCCACAACTATGAAAATGTAAAATCAATTAAAAAAACCTTAAAGACTTAAAACATCAACATTATCTGTCCCAATGATCACAAAATAAAAATCGAATTCTGCCAAATCTAGTGATAATCCAGCCAAATGCAACATCTTACATCTAGGAACAAAGAATGTGGGCCACATTTACAAGAAGGGGACTATATCCTGAATAGCAGTAACTGTGAAGAGGACTTGCAGGTTACATGGTGGAAACCAGCTGAACATGAGCTCCCAGTGTGATGCTGTGATTAAGACAGCTGTCACGGAGTGTGGGGGAGTCAGGGTCCTGCACCCCCTCTTTCTGCCATTCACCATGACTCTCAGCCATCCAGTAAAACAGAAGGTTTATTAGATGACAGGAACACAGTCCTAAGCAGAGCTTGTAGGTACAACCAGGACCCCTCAGCCAGGTCCCTCGGGGCGGGAGGGGGGCAGGGAACTTAGACCCCAACCCAGGGGGGTTCCCTCCGTTTCCCCAGCCAGCTTCAAACTGAAACTCCACTGCAGCCGTCTCCTTCCACCCTCCCCCCGGCTCCTCCTCCAGCCTTTGTCCAGTTTCCCAGGCAAAGGTGTCACCTGGCTCCATCCCCCTCCCAGCTCAGATTACAGGCTCAGGTATCGTCCCTCAAATAAAGTCATCCCCTGCTATCTCGAATACTGCGTACAGATGTGGTCTCCTCATCTCAAAAAAGATATACTGGCACTAGAAAAGGTTCAGAGAAGGGCAACTAAAATGATTAGGGGTTTGGAGAGGGTCCCATATGAGGAGAGATTAAAGAGGCTAGGACTCTTCAGCTTGGAAAAGAGGAGACTAAGGGGGGATATGATAGAGGTATATAAAATCATGAGTGATGTGGAGAAAGTGGATAAGGAAAAGTTATTTACTTATTCCCATAATACAAGAACTAGGGGTCACCAAATGAAATTAATAGGCAGCAGGTTTAAAACAAATACAAGGAAGTTCTTCAGGCAGCGCACAGTCAATTTATGGAACTCCTTACTTGAGGAGGTTGTGAGGGTTAGGACTATAACAGCGTTTAAAAGAGAACTGGATACATTCATGGTGGTTAAGTCCATTAATGGCTATTAGCCACGATGGGTAAGGAATGGTGTCCCTAGCCTCTGTTTGTCAGAGGATGGAGATGGATGGCAGGAGAGCGATCACTTGATCATTACCTGTTAGGTCCACTCCCTCTGGGGCACCTGGCATTGGCCACTGTCGGTAGACAGGATACTGGGCTAGATGGACCTTTGGTCTGACCCGGTACGGCCGTTCTTATCCCATCCCCCATGCAGACAGTCCCAGTAAAACTAGACGACATTCCCAGGCCAGTCCGCCCCACTCCCTACTGCGTCACAACAGCTAATCCAGTTCTGGGAATTTTCAAATAGGTGTAAGGAGGTAGCACTACTATGAAATATTGCATCCAGTTCTGGTGTCCATACTTTGAAAAGGATGTTGAAAATTAGCAAAGGGTTCAAAAAACTACTACAAAAATTTGAGATCTGGGAAACATAGTTAAAGCCTTAAAAACTCAATCTATTTATCTTGTTCAAGAGAAGGGGATAGAAGAAAGGGATAGATAAGACAGAAAATATCATAATGCCACTCTATAAATCCATGATATGCCTACACCTATAATATTGCATGCAGTTCTGGTCACCCCATCTCAAAAAACATATATTTGAAATGGTAAAAGTGCAGAGAAGGGCAACCAAATGATTAGGGGAATGGAACAGCTTCCATATGAAGAGAGATTAAAAAGACTAAGACTATTCAGCTTGGAAAAAGAGACGACTAAGTGGGGATATGATGAAGATCTATAAAATCAGGACTGGTGTGGAGAAAGTGACTAGGGAAGTGTTATTTGCCCCTTCACATAAAACAAGAACCAGGGGTCACCCAATGAAATTAATAGGCAGCAGGTTTCAAGCAAACAAAAGGAAGTACTTCTTCACATAATGTACATTTAACCTGTGGCACTCATTGCCAGGGGATGCTGCGAAGGCCAAAACTGTAACTGGATTAAAAAAAAAAAGAGAGAGAGAAATTCATGGAGGACAGGTCTATCAGTGGCTATTAGACAAGGTGGGGCAACCCCAAGCTCTGGGTGTCCCTAAGCCTCTGACTGACAGATGCTGGAACTGGACGGCAGGGGATGGATTACCTGATGATTACCTGTTTTGTTCATTCCCTTTGACGCACCTGGAATTGGCCAGTGTTGGAAGACAGTATACTGGGCTAGATGGACTACTGGTCTGACCGAGTATGGCCATTCTTATGTTCTTAAGTTTTTAAGATGAGGAGGTGACTAGATCGGATCCTATAAGTACCTACATGGGGAGAAGATTTCTGATCCCAGAGGGCTCTTTAATCTAGGAGACAAAGACATATCGAGAGCCAATGGCTGGAAGCTTAAGCTAGACAAATTGTGGCTAGAGATAAGAAACAAATTTCTAACACTGAGGGTTATTAATCATTGGAACTTACCTAGGGATACGGTGGATTCTCCATCACTTGGAATCTTTAAATCAAGACACCTTTCTAAAAGTTCTAGTTCATCTGGCTTGATGCAATGATTACTAGAGGGGATTCTCTGGCTTCTGTTGTGCAGGAGGTCAGACTAGAGGACCATAATGGTCCCATCCAGCCTTGATATCTATAAATCCACATGAAAATGGAGAGTCTGGGACACCAGGGCTACCTTCAGCCACTACTGGGTATGGGTAGAAGTAGTGGGCATTGCCTGATCACAGAATCATAGGACTGGAAGGGACCTTGAGAGGTCATCTAGTCCAGTCCCCAGCACTCATAGCAGGTCTAAGTGTTACCTAGACCAACCCTGACAGGTGTTTGTCTAACCTGCTCTTAAAAATCTCCAATGATGGAGATTCCACAACCTCCCTAGGCAATTTATTCCAGTGCTTAACCACCCTGACAGTTAGGAAGTTTTTCTGAATGTCCAACCTTAACCTCCCTTGCTGCAACTTAAGCCCATTGCTTCTTGTTCTATCCTCAGCAGTTAAGAAGAACAATTTTTCTCTGATGCTACCTTCTGTCCCACGGAGGTTTGCCGTCACGTGGATCCACACTGTGTCCACATTCACTGGCTAGGCGCCCAACACACCAGCATCCCCCTACTCCTTGGTGTAGTCCAGGCACTAACGACACCTCTGCAGTGCAAGAGCTCCCCAGTGCAGAGTGTCTGCTGCTTTCATCACCCTGCACTGCAGACCCACAGCTGTGCTTGACCTACCCACAGGTGCAAAAAGTGCCTCAAGATTTGGCTTATTAATCAGCCATAGCAACAGGCCCTCACAATCAGGAATATATTTATAATACCAACCTCATAATAACTAGTGTCACTGGGATCAAATGTGTGTGTCAATTTCAAGGGAATTTAGACCCTATTAATTTTTTTTAAAAAACTGGGGGCCTAAAAATAATAATCATGAAGTGATTTGGTTCCAGTCCTCTCTGTGTGACACTTTCAGCTTCAGCACAGGAAATCTATTTTCCCTTTGCTGCTAACACAAAGGAAAGCAGCACAATATGCTTCTCACGCACTCCAGGGGGCTATTCTGGCATTAGCAAGTGAGCAACAAGTACAGCTTTTTGCAAGGTCCTGGTCAAATATGACTGAGATGTCTGATTATTATTCCAGGCTTTGCAAGAAAATGTTCCATCTAACGTTGTTAAACCCTCAAAAAGATAAGAAAACAGCCTTTGGAAGTGACACAGAAATAAAAGTAGTATCAGAGTCTGCTGCTTCTCTGATGGGAATGCATTTCTGGAAGTAGCGGAGAAATCAGTATGATATATATGAGACAAAACAGGTGTTTCTCTCCATAAGCCTTTACCATTTGAGCAGTGCACGTCAGATGTTGCCTATGTATATTATACATGACTGATGATGAAAGCCATAGTGGAAAGTGGACTCATGTCTGCAGTGGATCAGACAAAGAGGGAATAGAATGAGCTGACCTGTGGGAATGTCTCTGAGATCCTTCAGGCCACAGCCACTGGGCATTTGAAAGGGAACTGCAAGATGAAGTGATGACTGGAGAGGACCAGGGAACTTCCAGCTCTCACATGACCAGGGACAACACAGACCAGCTGTGATGAGGGAAAAGCACTCTTCTGTATTCCAGAGTTTTTGGGAGGAGCTTTCTAATCTTCCTCAAGCTTTTCCATACAGCACAAGGGCAACCGCCGAGATCAGAGATGTCTGCATTGATCTGTGAACGGACGGTTTCAGGGCACAGGCCCAAGTTTGATGTTTGGCTTTCCCTCAAGTGAAGCAGCTGATACAAGTAAAGTCAGTGAGCTCTTATAGCATGACTCCTGATGGCACTAGGATGGAAGCCAACCCAGAAACATAGTATTTAATCCATTTAGCATCAGTACCAGCTCCCATTGGTGCAGGAGCTCGGATGGGGGTCACTTGAGGCAGAAAGACCGACTGGAAGGGGGCAGAAGGGTCACAGCTATGTACAGTATCTGCAGTCCCCATTGCAGCCAGTGAAGCCTCAAAAGTGGGCACTGCTGCATCAGGAGAGCAGGCGAGGTATCATTGAATATGAGCACGTCCCATGGGCAGCCACCTGCAGTTGAGCTCCCACCAAATATTATGATTTGCACACTGCCAACCGTATGCTACGCACTTCAGTCAAAGTTGCCTATCTTAGCAACCCTCCCCATTGGTGGAGGGGAATACAGTATGTATCCCCGGCACAAACACGGGGGGAAGTGAATCCATTATACAAAAGATGGATACATTTGCATATTTTGCACAAGAATTATGTCAATGAAAAGAGAGGGCAGAGTGGAAGAGGGAGAAAATCATTAACGTTGACTACAAAAAAATAGTTCCTTGTTGCCAAGTCCTAACTAACAGTAAAACCTGTTTTAATTCTCTCTCATCCTTATCGATGACTTAGGTCATGTCTACACTACAGAGCCTATGTCAGCATAACTATACCAGCATAGCCCCCTAGCATAGACACTGCATATGCTGACAGAAGGGACTCTTCTGCTGACACAGTAATACCACCTTCCCAAGGGAAGTCAGCTATGCCAGTGGAAGCCCTCTTCTGTTGCACAGCTGTGTCTACACTGGGAGTTTTGCTGACAATTATGTCAGTTAGGGGCTGTGGTGTTTTCATGCCCCTGACCTACATAGCTGTCCCAACAAAAATTTGTAGGCTAGAGCTGGCCTAGCAACATGGTACTAAGCAATAGAAAATACCTGTTGGAGTATCACATCTATCAGCTCTCCATGGCAGAAAACAGTGCCCCTACTAAGTACATATCAGGTTTTAATTCGACACTTCGCCTTCATCGGAAGTCATTTTACATATCCGCTATTAGTGCTAGGAGAAACCTCAAATGACTTGGAGACTGACTTCTGCTCCTGGATGTTTTAGCTCAGGGGTTCTCAAATTGGGGATTGGGACCCCTCAGGGGGTCGTGAGGTTATTACATGGGTGGTCACGAGCTGTTAACCACCATCCCAAACCCCGCTTTGCCTCCAGCATTTATAATGGTGTTAAATATATTTTAAAGTGTTTTTAATTTATAAGGGGGGTCGCACTCAGAGGTTTGCTATGTGAAAGGGGTCACCAGTAAAAAAAGTTTGAGAGCCACAATTTAGCTAAACCTCAAGTGTGAAATCTCACCCTCAGAACAGGGTTTCCCCCA
>NW_020664540.1:5377987-5542763 GCF_002925995.2 Terrapene triunguis
GACATTTCTGACCCATTAGAAAGTTACCATTCTTAAAAACTGGGCAAAGATTTGGAAGGGGTATTTTCTGATTTCTCAGTAGGTCCATCAAATCCTGGCCTTGGCTAGTCCCATCTTGATCCATTTTTATCTATTTAAAACACTGCTGCAACAAGATCATTTCCTTGGCTTGGTACTTCAACCACATTCCTGCCCTCTCTACCCCGCGCCACTGGCTCCTCCTTCCCCACTGCATTGCTTGCCTTCACTTCTCTTATAACGCTATTTGCTCTTGAGATCCTGGCTCCTGCTTCTGCTCCAGCTATGGTGCCAGCCCTCAGCACCTCTTGTCCAATTTTCCAACAGGAACCTTCGTGTTTTCTCCCAGGCTGCCCTTTATGCATGGAAAGAGCTTCCCATAAACATCTGCAAAGCCACCTCATTGTCTTTCTTCAAGTCCCCCTTAGCACTCGCCTCTGCTGGGACACCTACAAAAAGTTTGACAGCGGCTAGGGGGCTGTTGTGCCACGTCTGATCAGACCAGATCATAATTATCTCATTGTTACTCTCTGTGTGCCCCCTCACTCTTCTTGTATCTACCTTCTGTCTCGTCTTATACTTGGATTATAAACTCTTAGGGGCAGGGAATCTGTTTGTACAGCATCTAGCACGACAGGGGCCCAGATCCCTGCCTGAAACCAGTAGGCACTACTGCAACTCAATAAACAGTCAGCATAATTCCTAATGACAACCATTTAAAATCATTGTGTTTTAGATACTGAAACTTCTGGCCTTTTTTACATTTGAATGCATTCAGTAACACTGTCACCGATGAATGCTCTGTAGGTTTGAAGCACTCATTGTTCCAGCTGGTTAAAACGCTTCTCCTTACCTAGGGGATACCAATCAATTCAGTCACACCACTGAACAAATACAGCTTCTGACTCCGATCCATATTCTGAAGAGCCCTTGCTGTATCCTATTACAGATTAACATTGTTTTGAGGAAATAGCAGATAGGCTTGTATGTTTGCTCTTTCCCGGTGTTACATTTTCCACACAAGGGAGTTTGGGCCGTTGTTCTTGTGCCAGGACACTGGAACCAAACCCGTCAGTTAGTGAATTTCTGTTGCGTTTTACCTCTGTTGCATTTTTGTAAAAGTGATTCATCCAAACAAACATCTTCCTAGGCTGTTCCTTCAATTCGCCACTCTCCACCTCCCCTCCAAAGTTTGTGTGTGTTGGTAAAGGAGGCTTGTCATAGAAATAATGAATAGGGACACATAAGACAGAAATATTATTGTTCTTTTGAAAATGATCAGGGAGGTAACGTGGCCTAGTGGATAGGGCATGGACTGGTACTCAGAAAACCTGCATTCTATTCCCAGCTCAGCCAGTGGCCTACTCAGTGCCCTTGGACAAGTCATATCAGCTCTGTTTCTCCATCTTGTCTATTCAGATAGTAAGCTCAGTGGGGCAAGGACTGTATCATTAATGTGTTTGCACAATGCATAGCACAATGCAATCCCCAATATGAGCCGGGCCTCCACACAGTACAATAAATACCATAGTGTAACAGAAGACACAGTTACTGGGCTGGCTGGGTGAGTGAGCATTTCTAGGCACTCGTACAGACAGCATCTAAAGGGTGATGCTCCTCCAAAGTGGGAGGCACAAGTGAGGCTATGTCTACACTACCGCGGTAAGTCGACCTATGCTACGCAACTCCAACTGCGTGAATAACATAGCTGGAGTCGACATACCTTAAGTCGAGTTACCATGGGGTCTACAGCACGGGGGGCGATGGGAGAAAATCTCCCGTAGACTTACCTGACTATTTTCGTCGGGGAGTAGAGTACAGGGGTCGACTGGAGAGCAATCTGCAATCGATTTGGCGGGTCTTTACTAGACCCACTTAATTGACCGCCAGTGGATCGATCTCAGAGCGTTGATCCCGGCTGTAGTGTAGACTTGCCCTGAGTGGGAAGTCTCAGGAAGTAACTCTAAGAGGACATCCAGGCATGTGTCTGTGCTTTCTGCTATTGGGAGAAAGGGAAAGTGGGGGTGCCAATTCTCCCAAATTCATCACCTGTCTTACAGCAATATTGGGTGTTTTTCTTAAAGCCACAGCACCTGTAGTCATGTGATTGGGTAAAAAAAATCTCAATTTTCATTTTTTTTAAAGTGCATTTCTAGTAGAGTAGGTAAAAAAAAAAAAAATTGACAGCACCTTTTCCCGTTAGAAAATGCCCTTTCATCAAAATGTTTCTCAGGCCCCAAGATGGAACTGAAAGAGAACTGGTTGGGCACTCATGTGGGAGGTTCAAGTCCCTGTTCTGCTTTCTTTGGAGCAGAATCTTGGCCCGAGGTCTCCCACATGCCCTACCCACCAAACTATAGAGTCAGTCTCTCTCTCTGGGCCAGTGAATAATTATTTATTTATAGAAAGTAGAACAATTCCAGCAGAAAAGATTGTGAGAGACTTATTCTATAGCCCTGTGGTTGGGGCACATGTATGGGAGACCTAGGTTCAAGCTTAATTCTCAGCTTAATTTGGAGAGTGTTCCAGCCACTGGACTATTGCTATAATGGGATGTCTCTCTCTTTCAATCCTATTTCAAAAGTTCAAAATGTTTCACAAAGCAGAATCATTGCTTTCCAACCAGCCCTCGTTTCTAGCCATCGGTAACAGGAGGGCTGCTGCCTACGTACCCTCTTCCAGTACTTCGTAGATGTAGTTCTGTTGCTTACTGAGCTCACGCCCTGCATCATAATTCCAGTGACTTTTCCTGCTTTTGCAAGTCCACGAATCAACACACCTCAGGGCATGTAATAATAAAAAACTGTGAGTGCTGGTGAAAGGGATCTGTCTGCGTAGATAGCATTGGAACAATCAAATAGGTAGAATATGAACAGAAGCACTGCATGCTTCCTTATACTATCCTCAAACCCAGGTGCCTCAAATCAGCCCAGAGAGACCACTTCTAGAGGTGAGACAATCAAGTCAGTTCTTGGCCTCTCTGATGTGACCTCCATCAATGGTGCCACTCGGGATGGAGCCTTTAGAGATGTGAACATATCTGCCCAGTGGTGATCTCCACAGGGTTCCTAACTCATTTCACATAGAAACTGAACTGCCATTTTAATTAAACTACTTTGTGCCAGCAGCAACAAGTTATGCTAATGAGACCTACACCATGAACAGTGACCATTGTTTCGTTTAATCTACTTAAACCTTGGATATATACTAATTCCTGTAAAAGTAAATGCCTTGGTGGTTATTGAAATAAAAAACAGATGATAAAGGGAGGAGATCATTTGTGACCCTTTAAGCATGGGCATAATATTTGGGTTGGCATCATTAATCTTATGGTCAGAAAAGTATAGCATCAGCATGTTTAATGCAAGAGAGAACTGCTAGCAATAAAGTTTCTTCTCTAGAAGAACTACAGTGCTCACTACAAACAGTAATTTCCACATTTTTCTTTCTTCCCCATCCTTAAGTTCCTTTTTTCCCCTAAATGCATTGCCAGTTCAAAAGCCTTATCCATCTCCCTCTTGAACACAAATGTGAACCGAACAGAAGCTATTTAGGTGTGTTGTACTAACATATGCTTCAAGATGACACCTTAGTAAGGGCCATTCATATGTAACTTAAATAATCCTTTCTAAAACGATATTTTGAGCATCCTGGGAAATAATCGGTTGCTTCCTGTTGCACCTGTCGGATGATTGTTTCCCAAGGACACTTTACACACACACGGTGAAATCCTGACTCCACTGAAGCTAAAGGGAGATTTGCCACTGACCTTGACAGGGCCAGGATTTCATCCATACTATCATCCCAGGCTGGAAACAGTTTGGCCTGACTTATTTAACTATGGCAGAAAAGTACCCATCTCATCTGAAAGGGTTTCACAACAAAGTTTTGGTGTCAGTATTTAAAAGAAAGATGGACTTGTATGAAAAACATTTTTTGACTACTTGCTTTTCCCCTCCCTAGTCATTTGAGAAGCCATCACGCTGAAAACTCCCAGTTGCATTTAAGGAGCTATCACATGAAGAAGGAACTCTTAGTAAATGCCATTTGCAGAGCTGATCAAACTAAATAATGGAAGTTATGAATTCAGCACCTTTAATGGTTAGCGAATCATTTGCAAACTGATCCTCCTGATTTCTACCACTGCCATTCTTAAGTAGTCATTGATTAGTTTCAACCACTAATTTTTAGCCTATTGACTGTTTGCAAACTATTTGCTTTAAATATTCAGGGTACATGTTTTGGGATTGGTGACCTGAAGCACAGAGTATTGCTTCTGCTCCCTGGATGACTGAACATTTTAAAACAGGAGACTAGCAAATGATAAATAATAATTTCAATACTGTGCTAAGGCTTTGTGGAACTTTCAGGATACTCAGATGTCATCACAAATACCCAAAGGTTGTCTGAATACTCGACAATAACAAATAGAAGTCCACCAAAAAGAACAAGTTGAAACGTTCTTTTATACAGAAAAAAATATTTGAGAGTTTGGATTATTTTAAGCAATTCAGGTAATTCATTACCAGGTCTAATGAATTAATATGCATTCATAGAATTCTGCTAGAAATCCATCAGGGCCGTAAGCAGGGCCGGCTCCAGGCACCAGCCCACCAAGCATGTGCTTGGGGCGGCACCTGGAGTGGGGCGGCGCGGCGCTCCGGCCCGAGAGCGGGGCCGCGACTGGGCTCCCTGCGCTCCCCGCGGCGCTCTGGCCTCCGGGGAGAGCGGAGCCCCGGCCGGGCTCGCCGCCCTCCCCTGCTGCGCTCCCCTCCGGGAGGGGGGGGAGGCGGCGGCGAGAGGCTTTTTTGCCTGGGGCGGCAAAAAAGCCAGAGCCGGCCCTGGCCGTAAGTCTTGCTATTGCTTATGCTGAACGTGGGTCTCTTTCTCCTCTTATGCAGAATGACTTATTTAATGTTGCTTTACCTTTTGTAGGAACCAACAGGAACTTGACATTATGTAAGAAGCTGTTAAAATATACTGAAAAAAGTATGCAACAATGTAGTAGTGCTAGCCTGTTCCCCATCTGCTCAGCATGTGCACACAGTGCCTAGGGGGAAAAAACTGGTCAGCTGTTTATTTGTGTATTATAGTTGCATAATGGTTGAGATGTGATGTATTAAGGCTAGCCGCGTAATGGTTCACTGAAAGTTTGTGACAAGCTTAGGCTCATCCTATGACTGATGCATTGCCTTACAGATAACATTGTTGTAACTTGCATTGCCAAAAGATTTCCTATTGGAGATGCTAAAAGGTGGAGTCAGGCTAAGCTGCTTACACAGTAAACAGAAGCAATCTTCCCTTTTAACAGTCTATAGAACTCATTTAGATCATTTTTATGATTTCAGATTTTTGCATACTTGTCACATGACAGAAGGACAAAGACTCTAAATCGCTACTTGAAAGTGTTATCTTACACATGGGCCCAATGTTTGGATCTCAGAGGAGAATTAAATGTGACAAACATGAATCCCTTTCAAAAAGAGTAAATGTTTAAAACAGTCTGTGGAAGTTATGCACACAGAGCTCATTACCAAATAACAGGATTTGTGCTTGTACTCTTTGCAGACGGCTGAAAATTACACACTTTCAAAACGGGCACATTAACAAATAATCCGATTTGTGCTTTCTAGCCCTACGTCCATCAAAGCTTACCCCGCAGAAGTGAAAAGCAAGAACAGCAGGAACACAGTAAAATGAACGCACCAGGACAACAAGCAAAAGCAATTGTCTTCTGGGACATACTTTTTCCAACACACACCTTCACCCCCTATAAATGCAAAAGTAGGCTACCTTGTTGGGCCAAATGCTACTGCTCTCCTGCATTTTGTTGCTGTTTTTTTCTTTTTCTTCTTTGAAATGGAAAATTAATGAAAAAATGAAGATTGTTGGGGGAAAATGTGTCAACAAAGCTATTGTCATACTATATCCTCTCCCGCTATCACCCTTGATCATCGCATAACAGGTGCCTGCAGTCCTATGGCCAAACCCTGCTCACCTTTTTTCTGAAGATTGCCCTCAGGGACCGTATTGACAGTGACGTGAGCGGATCCGTCTGGAATGCCATTGAGTTCAAGATGCATGCATCCATTTATGCACATGATGAATTTGAAGACTACTTACATGTGTAAGGTGAACAATATTCTGCTCCTGTTGCCACTGATGGGGAGGGGCACTTTTTTTTTTTTTAATAGGAACATTTCCCAGTACGTGATATTGGTAGATCAAAAGGCTTAATACAGTATTACATTCCCGAGCCATAATGGTTTAATACAAGCAGAAGGGTGTAATACAGAGGATCATTACCCAGACACATACATTTATGAAATGATTATTGGGGTAATTGCCTGCCTTTTTAACTATGGAGCTCGGGTCTGAGAAAGGCCAATAGTGCATCCATTACCAAAGCTGCTGGCTGAATTCTGAACATCTCTATCTGAAGATTTTCTTTTACAGCTCCAAGTACTTAGCTTGCTCTTTATAAAAATGGGTGAGGCACATTTCTGTCAGTCTCAAGGCAGAATATAGATGCTGACTGGCATCTCATCCTCAATAGGTGACTACCTAAAGGCATTCAGGGACACTAGCGTCTGACTTGAACGGCTGGCACGCCAAGCAAGAGCAGGGTCAGACCCTATGTGTGCTAAGACATCTTAAGCAACAGGATGAAAGTGATCTCCTCCAGAGATTACATTTTCTACCTACTCCTATCTCCTAATACGTTTAATTTTCTCTCTACCTTTTCAATAACACAGTAGTCTAAAAGCCATTAGACCCTGCGTGACTGGTCATGGGTTAGCAATCAGCTAGCTTATACAAAGAACTGGGGCTGATTACATCAAAATAAAGTGGTCCGTGGTCATCCATTTCAATTTTTTAAATGAATTTGCTTCAGATGTGTTCATTTTTGCTTCCTGTGACTATTTTACCAGTATTTGTCAAAAAAGCAAAGTTTAAACAAATAGCACTGGATACTCCTGGAAAGTATCAAAATTCAAGTCCCTAATTGGGATTACTCACACCAGAAACTCAAGTGTAAGAAATGCACTCATCCAACCACAGAACAGAAACATACCAGGCCACGTGCATATCAAATAGAACTAATTCAAGTTGCAAATCTTGAATATCAAATGCCTGCAACAAATTGCTCTCCAATAAGCTACAGATGAAGAATGAATTCCAGAAATTATTCAGCAAACAGGTCAAGGTAATTACAGTCTTCTCATGGGCAATTCACAAACAGCAGATGAAGTGGCATTTTTTGCTTGTTGCTCATTACAAATTATTCTCCCACCTATACTTATATGAAAACATTCAGACTTCTGAGGTGGACTCTGTAACATTTATACTATGTGTAATGTACAGCTCCTGGAGGATGGGCAATTTTATGCAGCAATATTGCACAGAAAAAAATTCATGCTAAATTACTAATGCAGGAGGACTTTATTTGCTGTTAAAAGATTAGAACATTTCTACCGTTTTATATTCAGTCCACAGTCACTGCTGTAGCAAGGAAGACACAAAGAGGCTGCAACAAGGGCTTAAACAGACAATGTAATTGCTTGGTTAAGGACTACATTTTTACATGGATGTTTTGGGAGAAAGTATTCATCTTTGTGTGACATTACTGCAGGAATTAGAGTTAGGAAAGCAATAGGATTGCTTTCCACGTTGCTTTCTTCTGATACCCTTATGCATCTCTAACAAAATGTCCATGTTAGGAACATAGATAAGTTTCTTTGACACACCTTACAGAGCAAAATAAATGGAGTTTGCTTTTCATAAACTGCACTCAAAATTCCTGGTTGCTCGTTTAACTTACAAAACAGTAGTTAGACCACAAGACTGACAACTTCCTTTATGATATCCAGCTGCCTTGGACGGGTATTGACCGCAGGAAATGTTACTGGACACAAATGGAAAGAAATCTTAATGCAATAAAACATCCAAGCAAGCCAGATCCTCAGGGGACACTGCAGACTTCTTTACAGCATGCTACAGGTGGCCTCGTCTGATACACCTCACCTTATGCAAGATAACAGATTTTTTTTTACTGGTTCTCTCTTGATAATTTTCTTTGTTCATAATCTCACTTGTATGGAAGTGTTAGTTACAAGTGACTTTATTCTTCTGAATACATATTTATTTCTAAATGATACATAGAATATTTTTCACTCTCCGTGCATATTGTCAATTTCCTTTTTCCTGTTAATCCTCTCAAAAGTAAGTGGAAAGTTTTGAAGGTTTATTATTATTATAGAGGTAGCATAGGTTTGACTGTTCATCTTGTTTACTGTATGAATCATGGTTAGGTCTAGACCTGACTGACACAGGATTGTTAGTACCCCACCCTATTCTTGCCTTGACCTGCCTCCTTACAATTTGAAGTACGTGCCACTTGCAGGTTTTAAGCAAAATAGCCCCCTGGAATGATGTTTGCAAGATGATGACGACAATGTTGCCTTGTGATCTGTGGCATAATCATTCATCTCTTTGGAACAGCTATACAGGGCATTAGCTAAGAGCTCCAGTGTATACACTCAGAGTTACAATTTGCTCTCCTCACCTTCTTTGCAACCTGTTAAATGGATCTAGGGTGGCTCGAAAACAGAGTTGTTAGTACTATAGACCTTATCAGGGCAAGGTCTATTGCACTTCATTTTTTCCAAAATTAATTTGTTTTCAAATTAGAGGGTTCAAATAGATCATTTTTAATTAGAGGCTCTTTTGCATCTTTACAACTTTGCAAACACCACTAGGTCCAGCTCATAAGCAACTACAGTTCACACACAAACAATACAGTTTGGGTTGGATTTTCCCTTCTTTTTTTCCACATACTGGCCACAGATATAAGACTGAAATAATGAGGAAGAGACAATACTGCCTCAAGAACAGGTTTCAGACAGAAGGTGAAGGGTGGATTTTGTAAGGATCGTACATTTGATTACTTACATGGCGTCTGTAACCCCAAGCATGTAGCAGTTTATTTACAACACCTCAGAGTACAGATTAAGAACAGCTACCCACTGCAGGGAACATTAATCAGAATCCGCTGCCTCTGCCACAAGGACCATCCCAAACTATCTTGTGATGATTTGGTCCCAGTAGGGAACTCTAAAGCGGACAACTTCCTGAGAAATCTGGCAGCGAAGTGGGTAATGGCAGGGGAAAGGGGAAAAGAGAGGAGGTGTCTGGGAACTAAAGTAAGGGAGAGTGGGGAAAAGGAGGAGCATTTATTGGCAACAAAGGGAAATGCATCCCGCAATCTCGAAGGCTTTGTCCCACATGGTGGCACAGTCTCACCTCTTTACTCGCATAGTAATTTGGAAGTAAATGAACATACTCCTCTTCAGAACAGCCTCATATTGCTCTCTCTCCACAGTCAGAGGCTGTCCTTCCCTGGAATGGCTGAAACTCAGAAAATCAGTTTTGCTTTGCTTGTTATTGGGACTGATTGCCCTGGTGGGGATCCTGAAACAGCACTCCACATACCGCAGGTCACTCTGCATCTCAGAGCCTTAGGGAGCCAGGTTTCCACAGAAGAAATTGGGTTTGGAGATTCCTTACCCTCCAGTAGAGCGAATGCATGAATATTTCTGTTCCTGACCTGATTTTCCATCCATTCCAGGGGGCATTTCAGTGCTTTATTTCCCTCAACTGATACAGCTGAGAGTTCTTTTCTCTTTGCTGTTTCTTTCCGATTCTCTTTCACTATTTGGTCTGAATTTCTCAGGTGTTTCCCACTCCCCTCCCTAGTAACCCTTTCAGCAAGTTTGCCCAGTTAGGAATTCATTCATTTGTAAATAGCTAGTTCCACCTAGTCAGTTTCTCTATGGAGTCTTTGGGTATGTCTACACTTACCCACTGGTTCGGCGGCAAGCAATCGATCTTCTGGGATCGATTTATCGCGTCTTGTCTGGACGCGATAAATCGAACCCAGAAGTGCTCGCTGTCGACTCCGGTAATCCTGCTCGGCGAGAGGAGTACGCAGAGTCGACGGGGGAGCCTGCCTGCCGCGTGTGGACCGCGGTAAGTTCGAACTAAGGTACGTTGACTTCAGCTACGTTATTCACGTAGCTGAAGTTGCGTACCTTAGTTCGAATTGGGGGGTTAGTGTAGACCAGGCCTTTCTCAAAACTGCTGAAAGGTGGGCCAAGCTGCTGAGAGTGAGAAGAGGGGGCGGCTTCGTGACCTCATGCTGCCAGCTGGCAGAAGACACAGGGTGAGCATAGTGTTTTACAGGGATCCCCTGGGTCAGATATCTGCATACTAGCTCACCAAAGGGTGGCATGTGAGCTCCCTACCGAGAGCCAGTAGCCCACTGGTCATCATAATCATTGCAAAAAATGTATGTATGGAAAATATTTAAGGAGTTATGTATCTGTACTGAAAATGATGCTCTTAAGGTCTTGGAGTTAAGGCAGGTCACTGAGGTGATGTACCTTGGAGATGTTCCTTTCAGGCAGAAGGTAACTGACACCTGTCTCCCTGTCTGACCATTGGTGTATCGTCTGCCTCACATGGTATCATAGAATCATAGAAGATTAGGGTTGGAAGAGACCTCAGGAGGTCATCTAGTCCAACCCCCTGCTCAAAGCAGGACCAATCCCCAACTAAATCATCCCAGCCAGGACTTTGTCAGGCTGGGCCTTAAAAATCTCCCTAGGTAACCCATTCCAGTGCTTCACCACCCTCCTAGTGAAATAGGTATGCCTATTTGCATACTGAACCAGGTGTGAATTGAGAAACTGATGGAAATCTACAGGATGAAACAAACAGCAGGGAGTTTCCTGTTTAGGAGTAAAGACAAAGGATTGGTGTGGTGTACAAAGAGACACACGGAATCTTTCACCTAGGAAGCAAACTCACAGTGTACTTGCCTCATGAATGAATGGTCACAGCCAGCCTGCCTGTAAAGCACTGCAAGGATTTGGGGTGAACAATCATCTACAAGACATGAAAGTATCTGGATAATAAAGTCTAGGCTCTAGAATGCATGTTATGATTTTATTTTATATGTAACCATTTGTTTGCAATACTTCTACTTGCTACTACTTGAATCTCTATGGCTTATTAAATAAACTTCTACTTGATTTCACTATAAATAGATCTCAGTGCTGTGGGTTAAGTGGAGCAGTGATCTGAGAGGGAACTGATAAGTTGGGGTTTACTGTTTCTTTGGAAGCAGAGAATCTGTGAATACTGCAGGTGTCCAGTGGACCAGGGGCTGGACACTCCAGGGAGATGCTCCGAGGGTTCGGGGCTGGAGTGTGCCTATCGCTAACCTGCAGAGTGAGAGTGGGGCCTATGAGGCCTAGAGGGCACTACTTGTTGGGAAGCTGACCCCCGATAGGCACAGACAGGGTTTCCTCACACTAAGGGCAGGTGGTACTGAGGTGCCTCACAGCCCTGGTTACCCTCAGGGAACAGTCACAGCCTCCGACCTCAGCTGTCAAACAACACCCCAGTGAAGAACAGAATCCACCCACCATGCTCCACTCACAGCTACTACTAAGCTGTAGCCCTGGGCTGGGCCCACTGAAGCTACAGTTCTTCCTCTGGCCCATTGACAGACATTTCCTGGTCCTCCCCTCACCGTGGCTTCCTGTGCCATCCTGTAGAAGAAGCAAAAGTGAGTATGTGCATGCACGCCAGTATTGCTGCACAGCCAGCAGATTCCCTGCATAGGGATTAAGTGGTGCAGGGCCTCTTGCCCTCCACACCTGGTGAAATTCACCCTTATTGCACCATGCCTTTGAAAAAGAGGCTGAAAACACTGGGAGGACTTTTTGGTTTTTTGCAACTTCGTGAGTAAAGGAGTGGTAGTCATCCTTCCCAAGGACACAGGAGCCCAGCCTCACCCCTGATCATTCTTTGTCTCCTTAGTTTCCAGTTTGCTGGGCCAACTTGTTCATGCAAGTTGAGCAATACAATTACATAGCAGGAAGGTGCTTCTCAGAGACTCGCCTTTCTCAAGAGGTATGACTTCACCTGGTCATGTACCAGACGCTTGTCATTCATTGTCGATGCTGGGCGGAAGGAATACATTACTTTTCAAGTCAAACTGCTAATGATTATTAAAAGCATCAACCTAAATGGGTTTGCTTCTGCAAGAAGAATCATTCTCAATCTGCTGGTGTTGCCATGCCAGTCCAGCTCGTCAATGCCGCCTCATGCTGTATCTGTTATGTGAGAAGTGTGGATCAATCCCCCGCACTCCACTCTGCCTTTCTCATTCTCTTAATGAATTACTACTCCTAGCTATCAATCTGAAAATTCCAGCCTACAAGAGGAAGCATCCTGCCAACCAACTGGAGAAATAAAGACATTTCTATCAAACTTGTTTGTGCCATGAAATATGATGCTGCCACTTGCACATCATATCTTAAAGGCCCAATTCACCATATTGTAATACAAGCAAGAATGAAAACTATCCCTGAATGCTTGAAAAATAAGGGACTTATTTGCTCTGTTTTTCAGTGTATGCTGCATTTCACACCTACATCTCTGTTAGAAATATTAGGTGCCAGATCCTATTTTGTAAATTACAGTTACCTCGATTACCTCCCAGACATTACCCTGAAAGTACTGTCCTCCCAGGACCGCTAGCACAGGAAGTAATTCTGAGAGGAACTCAGGGATGTGTCTAATTTCCTGCCTCAGACGGAATATGTGAGTGTAACTGTGACGTTGCACTCTATATGATTTTATGAAAATATAGTATAAGCTTTATACAGGGTAAAATGGATTTATTTGGGGTTTAGATCCCATTGGGAGTTGAGCATCTGAGTGTTAAAGACAGGAACACTTCTGTAAGTTGATTTCAGTTAAGTCTGCAGCTTTGGGGCACGTGGTCCAGACCCCGAGTCTGTAGTGGAGCAGACTGGCGTGTCTGGCTCAGCAAGACAGGGTGCTGGAGTCTCAAGCTGGCAGGGAAAGCAGGGGCAGAAGGAGTCTTGGCACATCAGTTGGCAGTTCCCAAGGGGGGTTCTGTGATCCGACCCGTCACAGTAACATCAACATAACCAACAGCCAGATGCTGCTTCTGTGCTCGCTTTCAGCGATCAACATGATTGAACTCAGGCCTGCTGTCATCTTTCTGGGGATTGTGCCTATTTGCGCTAGTGCACCAACACGTGGAGCACAAGGTCACAACAAGCTGCACCATACAAGGTGCAGCTCGAGGAATGTGAATCACTTGAATTCCATTTCAGATTCTAAAGATGCTGTATGTCCATCCTTCCGGTGCCCTCACACACCGAGCAACATCTTGCAGGTAGGGGCGTGGCCAGATGGTCCATGGCAGGCCTCATCTTTAATACAGTAAGGCAGCCCATGGAAACTATGAAGTAAAGCACATAATGCTTCATCTTGGTTCTTGGCTACTCAGACCAAGATGGAGATGCTAGAAGTTGTAACCTCTGTGGGCTGCACTTAAATATTAAAAATCAAGGCTGTTGCAGTCTTCTCCATTTTATTCACAGTATGTAGCACTTGCAGGCTCTTGGCAAGTTGCCCAGGTAGCCCTTGATTGTGTACAGATTGGGTGCCCTTGCTCTATGAGTCTGTGCAACACAGCCTTACACAAGAGCGACAAATGGGAGATCTGCTCAGTTCTAAAGGTGCAATCTAATATAGCACTGAAAGAATTAATTTTTGTACCAGCCAGTCTCTATGCCTCTTATCTATCTAAGCCAGAAAGTGACTAGACTATCAGTTTCCACTTATTTAAAGGGAGCCAGCCAATCTCCCTTAAACCTCATTCGCGTTTACTAGCTCCAAGCAAATAATAGTGGATTGATCCAAGTTCACAAGATAGCACACGTATCTAGTAATCAAAAAGTTCTCGTCTGTGGGGATAAAATGGCTGATTCCATATAGGCTCTGAAATTATTTGCTGCTTCTACAGCACTCGTGAACTAGACTGACTGATTTAATAATTAATGCATTCACAGAAGCAAGCAGCCTTTAAAATGTACCGTGGCAAACAGTTTGCACTAGCCCTTTAAAATATCCTTAAGTAGGTCCCCTTCCCCCCCACCCCCCCAAAAAAAGAGAGAGAGAGAGAGAGAAATCAACTTTTCACATTGCCTGAATAATGCTGCTTTGCCACAGGCCATAATATATAACAACTATTAAGTGGCTTTTCTGTATTACTGTTGATTTTGAACTAGAGCTGACCAGAAGCCAATTCCATTTTGCAGCAATTTTCAAGGCATTTGAACAAAACCAAAACTTTCAGAATATTTTTGTAAATTGCATGTGAGTGTCTAGCCTGGGATATGATTTGCTGCTCTGCCTGATTCAGCACGGAGGTTTTCAGTTCAGATTACCCTGAATCAGGCACAACAGGGACTCAAACCTGGTTCTCCCACATCCCAGCCCAAAACCCTAGTCATCTAGCTGCAGAAGATCCGTCACTTTTTATTAACTTCCTGATGAAACTTCTGTCAAAACTCATACATCTCTATGAAATGTGTCAGCTTCCAAAAACAGCATGTTTCACCAACATTTCATTTATGCAAAAATGTTCCAACTGGTCCTATATTGAACAATGGTCTGGATTGGATTTTCCCCAAAAGTGAAAACAAAGCGATTACACACTCAGAACACTTTCAATGACAAGCGACAGCAAGTGAGGATCTGGAATGAGCCATTTGTTTTTTTACCAAGGTGATGGAAAATTGCTTAGACAATATTGTACCGGTTGCTAATGGGGACTGCTAGAGTGAAGACAAGGCAGTTTTCATTACAACCACTTTGCTTCACCCACGCACGTGACTTACTGAAACGTTCACCTTTCAAACTTGCATCCATTGTCATTGAAATTTTCCAGGCTTAGGCTCTACCCCAAAAGTGAAATTTGACTGGAAAGTTTGAATAAATATTCTCTCGGTAACTTTTAAAGTGTGGTTTCACTCTGAAAAGTGACTGTAAAATTGGCACCATGTGTTCCATGTTTATTGGCTCTCAGTTACTTCTGTAGTAAGTTCTCTCATTTGTATGGGATATTTTTTCCAAACTGTGAACTCTGAAAACTCAGCCTGGCTTGAAAGTCAAAGGATGTTCCTTCTTGCTCATGCATCATTACCCATAATTCTGATCCAGCTGAGGTGTATTATCTGTGTAGTTAAAGTGCTATTCAAATATGCATCATCTGTACACCTTGAGGTAAATGGTATGTAACGGGAACTTAATAACTGTATTGATTATGCAAAAGCTAGAAACGTATCCATCTCACTGTCCTGTAGCTTTGATACCTCTGCAGCTGAAGGACTAAAAAATGAAATAAAAGCTTTTGTCATTAAAGGAACCAGACATGATGTAACACACTTAGGGAGCAGATCTGATGCGTAGCAAGGGGCCATCTTATAAAATCACTTTTCAGAATACAACCACACTAATTACAGGAGAGTGGAAACAATACATACCTTCCCAGCTGTGTTTTTAAAAAAGTATAACATGTTATTTTGACAGGAAAAACAATGAAGTTTGAAGCTTGGAATACCTCTATCCCTCATTGAGGACTATCGTCTGAGCTCGAGTTGAAAAAAAACTGCCGCCATTTTAAAACTGAAATGACTGTAGAAAAAAATGTTCTGAAATCTGAGTGTGCACACTGCACGCATGTGTTGCTAGCTAATTCACATTTGTTAGCTCAAGGAATCTGCAAGCTCAGAGCCCAATCCTATAAGGTGAACCTGCTAAGATGTACTGACTCCCGCACACACACCCCCAGCACCCATAAGCTCCTAATGATGCAGATGGAGCTCAAAACCTCATTTATAAGAAGAGGCTTACAGGTTCCATTGATGAATATAAGAACCCCGACAGGGAAAAGAGCTGTATTATTGAGGAGGGAACTTATCCATAGTTCAGGCGGCAACAAGCTTCTATTCTAAAACCTAAATTTATCCTCCTGTAATTTTGGCTTAGAAAATAGGTTTGCATGGGAAAAATTGCTAGACTTCCTATGAAGGTTGGTGCAAAGTTTGAGGAAAAGTCAGCAAATAATTTTTGAGTTACAAGACATTAAAAAAGGTTATCTTGCCCACATGAGATATACATTTCTTTATTGTGGATAAAAATAATATGCTTGTTCACTTTGTGGGCAATATCCATTTTATTATATCCTTAACCATTCATTTCCTTGCTTTTAAGAATCTGGGCTTCGTAAATGATGGGATAGATAAGTAAGGCAGTCATGTACCAACTTCATTGGGTCTTTTAAACAAAGGTTTGTTTGATTTTGCAATAGCAGAGTATATAGATTGTGTAGACAAAGCCAAGTGAGCTTGTAAGCGGGACAAGCAAAATAGTTATATAACAAGGATCTTATATGTTCCTCATGCTAAACTGCTCCAATTATTTTCTCTTCCTTTTCTAAAACCTAGGAAATGAAAGGCAAAAATCATGTATTAATGCAAAATAAGTCTGTCTAGTTAAAAACCAGAAACATTAAGGGTCCAACCCTGGCCCCATTAAAATCAGTGGGCATTTTACCATTGACTTTAACGGAGCCAGGATTTCATCCCAAGGGTTTATCACAGCAGACAGGAAACACAAGAGTTCAGATTTCAACAGCAAAGTTAACTTAGCCATTTTCCCCATATGTTGTATTTTCTATTCCTGCTTTTCCTTATTAAACTTGTAGCTGAATATTACTGAAAATGTCATAAAATGTATTTCCCAAAAGCTAGGTAAGGCAATCAAGTGAATATTGCTAGTGGCACCTACACTTTTGCAGCTCATGTGCGATTTTAAGTACACAATCTAATGTTTCATTAACAAAGATTTTGCATTTCACTTTAATAAAGGTTATTCGTTTAATCAGTTTTTTTGATTGCGCTTATGTCAAATGCAATAATACATCCTCATACATTCTGCTCAGGTTTAGTATAGGTCTGTGTGAATCGTGAGGATTTAGATTCACAATGAATTCACAAATGTATCCCTCCAGGCTCATTTGGAGACTTAAAACAGGCATGGGCTGGAGATTTGCATTAACACTGAGCCTAAGTTCAAGTGGCTTCAAAGTTCAATGTAAATATTTCACAAAGCCCTTTTTAGTAAAGGGCACAGCTAATATAATCGTATCTGGAGTGTTCAGAATCATTCATCGATTATACCCTTTTTTAATTCTAGGATGTAAAATTTACAACTGTGATATAAACCCTTGATATAAGACATTTTATATGTTTAGTTCCTATTCTACCATGTTATTTCAGTCTCTGGACTCCTCCTGCTACATCAAACATCCATGAAAAATAATTTTTAAGGGTGAACCCTTTTAAAACACATCAGAATTCTGTATAGGTTCCCCCCTCAAACACATTATTAAAGCCAGTAAACACATGGAAATAATTAACTGTTGCAACAGTGCTTGCATTTTGACTGGGATATCAGCTCTTTCTTTAGGTGTGAAAAATGGCAATATTTATTTATTTAGTCCGTTCCCTTCTACTATCATGTTTCCTAGATCTTTTTCTTGGCTTTGAATCATGCAGTTATAGGAATCTGCAATCATAGTCACGCTCCATGGAATCTAGAGGACGTCACTTCACTGCTACTATTCCAAGAGCTGGCCAATGATTTCATCAGTGCAAGGTCAATGCAAACACCTCCCTTCCTGTGGGAAATTCTTCTGAGAAGCGCTCCCTTGCCTGTTGCTTTGAAACACAGAAAGCTGTTTCTGGAAACCGTGGATGCCATTTCACATGGGGATATCAGGGATCAAATCACAACTATCTGAGCATAACGCAGAGAGCATTACACAGCACTGAACCACCAGGAGAGTGAGTTGAGTCTAAAGTACATGGGTCTCTAGGCTAAGAACTGAAATAATTCTTAGAGCCAGCTCTGTACGAGGGATTCTGCCAGTCTGGCCTGGTCTACACTACAGAGTTAGGTTGACGTAAGGCAGTTTCAAATCAACCTAATTATGTCAGTGTACACACTACAGCCTTGCTCCCACCGATGTAAGCCCTGGTCTACACTGGGGGAGGTGGGGGTGTCGACCTAAGATACGCAACATCAGCTACACGAACAGCGTAGCTGAAATCGGCGTATCTTAGGTAGACTTACCTGGCCGTGAGGACGGCGGGAAGTCGACCGCTGCCGCTCCCCTGTCGACTCCGCTTCCGCCTCTCGTGAGCTGGAGTTCCGGAGTCGACGGGGAGCGCGTTCGGGGATCGATTTATTTACGAGACGCGATAAATCGATCCCCAATAGATCGATCTTTACCCGCCGATCCGGCGGGTAGTGAAGACCTGCCCTAAGTGCCCTACTACACTAATATAATAACTCCACCTCCACGAGAGGCATAGAGCTTATGTCAGTGTAGTTAGGGTGACGCAGTGTAGACATTGCATTATTTACATCTATTGGCTGACATTCTTGTCAATTTCACTTCCTCTGGAGCTATGAAATTGACAAGAAAGCAGGGCTGCCGCCTGGTCTCTGCTCCAAGCTGGGCTGCCACCCAAGCGCCTGGCTCCCCACTCTGATCTGGGCTGCCACCCGGGCTCCCTGCTCCCTGCCAGGAGCACAGCAGCTGACTGGACTCCAGGCACAGCTGCCCCCATAGGCTCTCAGCTCCCTGCTCCCCAGTGGGAACACAGCTGTGCTCAGCGGGGAGCTCTGCACCTGGAGTCTGGTCAGCTGCCCTTTTCCCGGTGGGGAGCTGGGAGCAGCGGGACCTCCGGTGGGGAGCTGCACACGGAGCTGAGCACCCTGACTCTCAGCCCCCAACACTGCCTCTCTTAAGTCAGTAGAAGTGCTCCTGGTGAGGACGTGCACAGCCGACAGAAGCAGGGCAGCGTGGACATGAACCACCGCAGTAAATTGGCCTAACATAGGTCGACTTAAGTTTATAGTGTAGACACGCCCACAATCAAAATAAATGTAGATTAGTAAATATAGATATGGTTGGCAATACTTTTCATCATGTACATATCCATATGAATCTGTCTACACATACCCTCGACAGACACTTATTACACAGCATTAGCTCAGACAGCATCCTGCACAATACAGACAACCCCCATTTCCCATACTACTTTGTAGTCTCTTCGTAAGTTTATTGTGCAATCTTGCAAAAACTCAAAGCCCTTTTAGAGTAGAGCTCAAACTTTTTACTGTGTCATGCACTCTGGGGTTTCCACTTTCTGAAAAGATCTGAGCAAAGCATTATGTGTCATTGAACAATGAGGGAATGGAAAAAAGATTCCTCCAGAGAACAGTGTTTTTCTAGTCTTGAAAGCATTATGGTCTACCTATGGAAAGTGTTAAGTATTTATACTCACATAAAAACTCCATCAAAGTCAGTGAAGTGACACTAGTGTATGTGAGATCAGACTCGGGCCCTCTGCGTATATTCCATCAAGCATCTACCTACTCCTGCTAGCACTGCAGAGTCACTACTGTGAGAGTGTGAGCTGGATTCTATTTTAACTGACACATCATCGTTAGAATTATTACAATAAATCCTGATTGCAAAATCTTCACTAATAGCACAACAAGGAAAGAGCACAGCTCAGCTGTCTGAGCCCAGGCTGAGTTTGCAAGGCTGGCAATATGAAAACATGTCATCTTACTTGTAAACCAGAAATCACTGAGCCAGAATACATGGAGCCCTACGTTGCCATTTGTGGCTGAGTCACTTTAGAGATTGGAAACAGACTCAAAAGAAACACTGACAGTATTTAAAACATGTTAAAGCAATTAACATCAGAATGAACCAGAAAGAAAAAACAAGAAGAAGAAAACTAATAGCAATTAAGAAAACTTACCTGCTCGAAGAAAGAGAGCAGTAATAAGCAGTCACCAACTGCAAAATGGCCATATTAGCAAAGCAGCTGTTTGCCTTTCCCAAACTTAAAGGGCCAGACCCCAGAAAGGCATACTAGGAAAAGTTCTGATTAAAAAAAACAAAACACTGAGGAGGAATAGTAGGGACTAGGCAGTCAGAAAGAAAGATACTTCTACAGGATGGAGCTGCAGCTGTGTACCACTATTGTAGCAGAATTAAAATGTGTGTAATTGCTAAATATGAAAGTTCTGGGTCTGTCAAAGTGGCTTATACAAAATAGTTTTGGGTGTTACATTCACTTTAATAATCTATTCTTACATAAAAGTGTTTGGTTTTATTTTTGTTCAGTTCCCACTGACAATGGCAGTAGGGCAAGTCTGCGCAGAGTCTACTTGTCATGGCAATACTGCAACTACTTTACAGACAGCAGTAACACTACTTAAAGGGACACCGCCAACGTGCTTTAAAACTATTCTGAAAACAACATAGTTACCATCACTGAATTATTTTCCTCTGTTATACCCATACAGTGGTTTGGCATGTGGAATTGCACTGAAATGCTTATTAAACATAAACATACAGATGGGAAAAATGGAACACGGAGAGAATCTCACCTGAGAAGCAGTGTATTCTGCTGGAGTTGGCTAGGCCCAGATCCTCAAAGGTATTTAGGTTCTGAACTTCCAGAACCTAAATACCTTTGAAGATCTGGGTCCTTATGCCTAGCAGTTTAGAGATCTGCGTTATAATGGTGCTTCTGATACTGACTCATTGGGCAGTTCGTTTAAGTCGTTGTTCAAAAGTGATTGCTATTAATGAATGTCTCAGATGCCAGAGATGATACTTTAGGTGTCTCAAGTTGGGCATCAAAATTAATGGGTATTTTTGAACTGTAGAGCTTAATATTGCTAAGCCTCAGTTTATCTAATTAATGGGGGATTGTGAGACCTAACCAAATAATGGATTAATCCTGGCCCCAGGGAAGTTAACCATATTTGCAAAATGTTATAAAAGTACAAGTATTAATACAGCCTATTGGGGTAGAGGTAGATCTCAACACTGTGGTTTTCTCCCTAACCCATATAGACGTTGCTTTTTCTTCTGATTTTACAATGTCCCAGATTTCCTAAAGGATTCATCAGCTTTGCCAGTTCTTTATGTTCTCTCAACTTCTGTTATGTTCATATGTCTCAATGTATCTCCAAAGTTGCTGTTGGCTGTCCAGAATGACCCACAATAAGGCATACCTCTCTCATACACCTGTATTCTATGTTTAGATCAAATAAGGAAACCTACCATCAAATCCGACTATACAGGCATGAAAACCCATCAACACACAACTTCAAACCTGCTCACCTAATCTCCTTCAAACTCAGTTTAATTGTTAGATCTGAATGAGATCTACAAAGCAAGTCAAGTATGAAGAAATATATTGAAGCATTTTTGAACTGTGCATGAACAATGTTTATAATTAGAGGATGGTATGGTTTTTTAATACATGGATCATTATCATCATGTTACAGTGCCTCAGGTGTGCTGGGTTCCTCTAACTCAGCGGTTCTCAAACTTCATTGCATCGCGACCCACTTCTGAGAACAAAAATTACTACACAACCCCAGGACGGGGGCCCAAAGCCTGAGCCAGCCCAAAGCTGAAGCCCGAACCCCGCCATCCCGAGCTGGTGGGCCAAATCCGAATGCCCAGGGCAGTGGGGCTTTGGCTTCAGCCCCGGGTCCCAGCAAGTCTAACACCAGCCCTGGCCGCTCCATTAAAATGGGGTCGGGACTCTTGACCCACTTTGGGGTCCTGATCCACAGTTTGAGAACCGCTGCTCTAACTACAGCTAAGGAGACTAGGTTCCCATCTTGAAGAGTTTGCAATCTACTTTTAAAGAAAGAGGCACCAAACAGAATAGCAAAATGGTAGGGAAGAATTGAGGAGGAAGGACAGTGTCTACGGCAATAATGGACAGGGATTATGCAGAACTCGAATTCTGACATTTTCTGTCACCAAAAGATTGCGTCTGGGCAGAGAGCAAGCATAGAAAATGTCAATCTAAGGGAATAGGATAAAATTATGAGCAAGGAGGGTGGCGGTTATAATGGAAGATGGAACTTTATCCACAGCAATTGCTAGGACTTCTGCTACCATACTCTGGAATGTAAATACAAAGGCAACATGTGACTTCTTCCCTGAAAGCAGGACACAATGTGCAACTAAACATGCCTGTCGTAATCAGCTTGAGATGTCTGGAAACTAATGACCACAGAAATCTACAGGTGCTAAATTATTCAGTGATTAGGTGTTAGCTCACCATAGCATAAAGGATACACATAAGTGAATGCCTGTGTATTTCTCCCTTAAAAACAGATTTATTTTTCATTAAAGAGCTGCCAAAATAATGGGCCAAATTCTGCTCTCATGTAACCATGCAACTCCTAGCATGTACACACATGCACACACACACTCTTAAATCGAATACAGTACAATGAGTATAGTATCCGTCACATCAGATCAAACGCTTCATCTTAAAATTGCTATTAAGCAGAGGCAGGCAGAGGCTGTAAATGCAGGAACATACTATTTTAGGCTCTCTTGCAACTTCTTATATTACTGAAATGGTTAACTTGTTTAGAAAATCAGAGGGGTCGGGAAATTTGCCCAGAACAGTTGCCAACTTAGTGTGTATCTAATACTTTGAATTGTCTAAATATAGGTCTTTATTCTGGAATGAGCATGGACTGAGGAAGCTATTCTGCTATTAAGTGCATGGTTCTCATTTTCTCTTCCTAGATTCAGGGTTCAAACTGCGGGAAAAATAAAGGAACTGCTGTTCTCCTGGTTAAAGTTAATTTCTTCAATTAACAAGTAAAGAAGTTCCACTTGCTAAATGGATTTTTTTGTTCCTTTGCTTTGGAATCTTGGTTTCTACATAAGAATTGCCATATTCTATCAGGCTGAAGTCCATCTAGCCCAGTATCCTCTCTCTGACAGTGGTAAATACCAGATGAGTCAGAGGACGATGCAATTGTCCATATAATGGACAGTTACAGGATAACCTATTAATAAGTGAAGTTTCAACTGCTTGGGGCTAAGATGAGGTTCTCTGTGCCCAGAAGCATGAGAGTTTCTATCACTTATATTTTATCCTGTCATACACAACCACAAAATGTTCTCACTAACCACATCTATTTCTAACCCCTTTTTGAACTCAGCTAAACTCTTAGACTCAGTGATATCTTGTGACCGCAATTTTCCTAGGTTACTTATGCTTGCGTAACAAAGGATTTAAGTTTTAAATGTACTGTCTTTCAGTTTCACTGGAAGTTCTTTTATGATAAGAGTGAATAAGCAGCAGTGACTGATTTACATCCTCTAACCCAGGGTTTCTCAACCTGTCGATCGGGACCCAAAATTGGGTCGCCAGAATGTTTCAAAGGGTCACATGGCAGCTCCTGTCCCCTGGGGCCGGCTGGACTCACTTCCCTGCTCCAGGCACTGCAACCTCTGGGGTCCCAGCACCACTCAGGTTTAGCCCAGCTGTCATGATGATAGGAGTCCGGGTAGACCAAATTCGAGGGAGCGGCACTGCAACCCCAGGAGCCAGGTCACAACTCCACTCTCACAAATTTGGTCCAGTCAGAGGGGTGAGGCCAAAACAGACCAGCGCTGCAACCCCAGAAGTTGCAACACTAAGCCCAGCCAGCCCCACAGCATAGGAGCTGCCTCTGTGGGGTGAGTGCCTGGCAGGACCCAACCCCCAAAGGGGCCAGGATCTGACTGAAACCACCCCAGGGCCTCCACCCCCAGAAGAATTACTGGGTCACAACAAGCCATAAACATTTACAAATGGGTCCTGAGGCCAAAAAGCTGAGAACCACTGCTCTACCGGCTTCATTATTTTAATACCTCTGCCTCTTGCTTGTCTCCTCTCTCAACTAAGCAGTCCTAATGCTTCCATCTTTCTCCATACAGAGCCTTCCATTCCTTTTAGCGTTTTTGTTTCCCATTTTTGCTCTCCTCCTTTTTCTCCTAGGTCTCTTGGAGATGGGGTGACTGGTACCAAACACTGCACTCCAAGGGAGAACGTACCACTGCTTCATAGGCTGGCATAATATTCCCAGATTGGTTTCTATCCCATTCCTTATCCATCTTAATGTTTTATTTGCTTTCCTCCTGGTGGTGCACGCTGAGATGGGGTTTGCACTGTGCTGCCCACAATGACACCCCTGTCTTTTCTTCAGTGGTTACAGTTAATTCTACATCAAACAGAGCTAGAGGTGATTTCTACTGGAGTCCATCACCTTCACTGCTAACGCAGCAAAGAAGGGTTGCTCAGGTTACTCATGACTAGAGGGACGTGAGGAGCTCACTTCCCACACAGGGCTAGGCTGTGTTTGGCCTTTGTGCAAATGCATAGGATGACAGGTGCAAGGAGCTGCCTCCATCCTTGCACTCTTAGGGAAGGCCCAGGCCCAGCTGTAGTCTCCTAGCACAGGGAATAAAGCCCCTCCAAAAGGGGCTATGGAGGAGACAGGGCCAACCCTGCTGTACTCCCTAGAGGTCCCGGGAGGCCCAGTCCTTCACAGAGCAAGCCCTGAAGTGGGGCAGCTCCACAGTGACCCTAACTCAGGGCTGGATAGAAATGAAGCAATGTGACTCAGACAGGGCAGGGAGATAATAGAAGGGAGGGAGCTAACTACCTGGAGGAGGGCCCTTTGTATGGCTGACCAGAGCAAAATCCAAATAAAAACCATCCAGAAGAATGTAATATGAGACGTGAGGGGGGAGAGAAGAGAGAGCTCAATTCTCAAGTGCTTTGCTGAGAAGGGGAGGGATAGAGAAGGACAGTGTTGGCTCTGCCCCTGGGGCTCCTGAGGTGCTGCCTCAACTCAATCCACAGGAAGATTAAATCAAAGTCAAATTAAGATCCTTTCCTCCTGATGCTGTGTGTTCTTCACAGCTCTTCATTAATTAGCAGAGTGCTTCCATTTCCTGGCTAAGAGCTCCATGAAGGCTGCAGGGGGGGCCATGCCAGGCAGTGCATATTCCAAATACCAGGCTCCTTGGTAGCAACAGAAACACTTCAGGCTAGCCCCAGCAAGCCCATGAATAGCCCAATAGCCACCACAGAAGAATAAAGGCCAGGCGTTATGAAAGGAGTTCTGATGTGCTGCTGGGAAGGGTTACTAGGATCCCTGACTGAGTGCTGCTACTGAAGATGGGACAGAAGTCAGAGACAGAGAGGGCTTTTGATGGAGTGGAGGAAGGCAGGAGCCAATTTCATAGGGGAAGGTGACAGGAATTCTTGTCAGCTGCCCGGGTGAAGGGAGTGAACAGTGGGGAGACAGGACGAAAGGAAGCAAAGAATGTACGGAAATAAAATCTTTCCCTTATTTACGCCCTAAAAGGCTGAAAGCTTTGAGATTATGCCAAGTGCCATTTTGTGCTCAGGAGACTCTGTCCTGCATTTGGGGTGCTATTTATGTCAGGTACTTATATATGATCCCCATTACCATAGTATGGGACCACTTCCCAATCTCTAAAGCATTGTTATCCTTTGAACACCCCTGTGAGGTAGGGAAGTGATGGGGAAACTGAGGCACAGAGAGACTAAGTGATTTGACCAAGGTCACACAGGAAGGCTGTAATGGTTCATCTCTTCCAAGCCCCTTACTAGCACCCGACCCCCTGGACCATCCTTCCTGTCCTATTACAGGCAGAGGGTGAGAATGTCGCATTGTAGGCTGTGTTCATTACCATGACTCATTTTCTCAGTGTTTTCATAATGTGGAGAGGAATGTGATTCAAACTGCTCATCCATAAATGACTTGTGAATTGTTCATAAGTCATCAGAACAGGATAGTTAAGTACGGTACTTTCAGCACAGTATATGCTATTTGCTTTATACCCTCCCACCTGTTTAGTGGCAGTAGTGTTTTAAAAAACCTGCAAAACTATTTTATCGGACATTTATTATTTGTATTACCATATTGTTTTAGAGGACCCTACCAAAATCAGGGGGCCCTTGTGCAAGGTACTGTACAAACACATTGTAAGTGATAGGACCTGCCCTCAAAACTTTATACTCTAAACAGATAAGGGTTAGGGGAAGAATGATCCCCATTTTAGAGAGAAGGACTGGGGCAGACAGAGATTTAGTGACTTGCCCAAGATCACACAGGAAATATACTACAGAGCTAGGTATTATACTGGTATCTCCGGAGAATGTTAAACAGAAGCTAATCAAGTTAGAAATTTTTAAATCTACACGTCCAGATAACTTGCATCCAAGACTTTTAAAGGACCTGGCTGATGAGCCCACTGGACTGTTACTTCTGACCATCAGTAAGTCTTGGAGCACTGGGGAAGTTCCAGAAGACTGGAAGAAAGCTAATGTTGTGCCAGTTTTTTAAAGGGTAAAAAGGATGACCCAGGTAATTATAGGCTTGTCAACTGGACATCAATCCCAGGCAAGATAAAGGAGTAGCTGATATGGGTCTCAATAAAGAATTAAAGGAGGGTAATGTAATTAAAGCAAATCAACATGGGTTTATGGAAAATAGATCCCGTCAAACTAGCTTGATATCTTTTTTGATGATATTACAAATTTGGTTGATAAACAATAATACTGATATAATATACTTAGACTTCAGTAAGGCATTTAACTTGGTACTGCACAACATTTTGATTAAAAAACTAGAATGATATACAATTAACATGGTGCACATTGAATGGATTAAAAACTGGCTAACTGATAGGTCCCAAAATGTAACTGTAAACAGGGAATTGTCATCCAGCTAGTGCGCCTCCAGTGGCGTCCTACAGGGATCAGTTCTTGGCCCTACACTATTTAACCTTTTTATCAATGACTTGGATGAAAACATAAAATAATCACTGCTAAAGTTTGCAGATGACACAAAAATTGGGGGAATGGTAAAGAATGAAAAGGACAGGTTATTGATACAGAGCAATCTGGATCACTTGATAAGCTAGGCACTAGCAAACATCATGCATTTTAATACATCTCAAAGTAAATGTACACACCTAGGAACTATGAATGTAGGCCATACATAGGGGATGTGGGACTCTGTCCTGGGAAGCAGTGATTCTGACAAAGATTTGGGGATCATGGTGGATACTTGGCATAACAGGAACTCCCCAATGTGACACTGTGGCCAAAAGAGCTAATGTGATGCTGAGATGCATAAACAGGGGAATCTCAAGTAGGAGTAAGAGGTTACTTTATCTCTGTATTTGGCACTGGTGCAACCTCTGCTGTAATGCTGTATCCAGTTCTGATACTCACAATTCAAGAAGGATGTTAATGAATTGAAGAAGGGTCAGAGAAGAGCCAAGAGAACAATTAAACCATTAGAAAACATGCCTTAATGTGATAAACTATAGGAGCTCAATCTGTTTGCTTACCAAAGAGAAGGTTAAGGGGTGACTTGATTACAGTCTATAAGTACCTATGTGGGAAACAAATATTTAATAACGGTCTCTTCAATCAAGCAGAGAAAGGTGTAACACGATTAATGGCTGGAAGCTGAAGCTAGACAAATTCAGACTGGAAATAAGTATAAATTTTTGACAGTGAGGGTAAGAACCATTGGGCAATTTACCAAGGATCATGGCGGATTCTCCATCACTGATAATTCTTAAATCAAGATTTGATGTTTTTTTAAAAGATCTGCTCCCGCTATTATTTTGGGGAAGTTCTCTGGCCTGTGTTATACAGGAGGTCAAACTAAATGATCACAAGGTTACCTTCTGGCCTTGGAATCTATGAACCCAGATCTTCTGAGCTTCTGTCCAACACCCCAGACCCACACCCAGCCTCATTCCTACTCCTAAATATTGCCATAGCAATGGGTCTGGCTGGCTATGTGTTATTAAAAAGCCAGCCATGGTCTTTTAATAAAAAGGGATACAATCTGTACAGTGTGGATTTGGTTTCTGACTACTACAAAATCCTGGTTTGAGGGGATTTTACTTTCTACTCAGTCCACGTAAAAGTAGGGGCTATTTTAAAAAAAACGCACATTCAGATTTCAAAACTCCCCCACACAAAGTTCAGGGGTGCTAGAATCCAGAGGTTTGTTGGGGGTCCCAGCTCATGTTTCTATTTTAACTCATTTTAAAATATTCCTGGATTTATAGATTTTATGGCCAGAAGAGAACATAATTAATTATTTAGTTGCACCTCCTGCATAACACAGGCCACAGAACCTCACCCAAGAATTCTGACCAACTACTGTGCTGTGAAACTCTCTCTCACACACCCCTGTGAAAATATATCAAGTCAATAAGAACTTCTGAACACCTCAAAATCCCATCGGAATTAAGGCATTATCAAAACACTTCAAAATGTGGGAAATCCATTACACGTTTTTCTTGGTTTGAACAAAATAATCAGTGACCTCTTCTATGAAACTGGCAAGGTGTAAATATTTTAAAAACACAGAGGGCCTGAGTCACCACGGCCAGGTTTAAATGGATTAAAAGTTGGTTGACTGATAGGTCTCCAAATATAATTGTTAAGTGGGGAATAATTATTGAGCAGGTGTGTTTCTAGTGGGGTTTTCTCCAGGATCCATTCTTGGCCCTATGCTATTTAACCTTTTTATCAACGAGTAAAATCGGGGCACTCAGTCACTAGTTGCTTTTGAAAATCTTGGCCCAAATTTGGATTTTATCAACGACCTGGAAGAAAATATAAAATCATCACTGATAAAGTTTGCAGATGACACAAAAATTGGGGGAGGGTAAATAATGAAGAGGACAGGTCACTAACACAGAGCAATCTGGATTGCTTAGTAAACTGGGTGCAAGCAAACAATATGCATTTTAATACAGAACCCTGTAGGGTTGCTACATCAATCTTGCAGGAACAGAAAATAACAGGGCCAGATCCTCTAATGGTAAATAACAGGGCCAGATCCTCTAATGGTACAAGTCAGCACAGCTCCATTGAAGTCAGTGGAGATAGACTGCCTTACAGCTGCCGACGTTCTGGATCAGAATTTGAATATGGACATATTGAGTACACCTTATGAAATCCCAAATAATATTTTGTGTACCTTATTTATCAGCTTACAGATCTCTATGGTATTTTGTATATGTTTTCTACATAATATTGATATGATTTTCTATGTGACAGGTTTAATTCAATAGCCAACATATTTGATTCAAGAGCTGTCAACCCTGGTTTAAAGCAAGAATGATTTGATTTGACAAGTCATGTATCCAATGCAACAGGCAATATGTCTGATTCAGGAAGGAATGCATCTGTTTGATACTCATCTTTTCTTTTAGTAAAGCATGAATGTATTCTAACAGGCAGCATCTGTGTTTCAATGCCTAGTGAATCAATTTCTTTATGCACGGCATCTCAGCACATGAAGAATGCATTTCCCAATAAACGGACATCTCCTACCATTCATGTGATTTCTTTGGCATGTCAAGTGTCTGCAGCATTTCTGAATCCAGGATAAAATCTCACCGCACCTCAGGTGTGAACAGTACTGTGACTAACCTTTTAAAGGCAGACACCTAATAATCCAAGCAGGAAATGTGAGGGACCAGAGATAAAGAGAGAGCAGGGAAGCTTCTAAATCCTGTGCATTAGAGAATATGAAACAAGAGGGGAAAGGGAGGCCTGTAGATGCCGAAAGAATTAAAAGGACAGAAAACTGGAGGGGAAGGGAAGATTCCTTCCTTCTGAAGGAAGAGAGACATTCACAAGGAAGAAGGGGACAGTATTATTTTAAGTCTGATGTTGGCATTTGTACACTTCTTTTATTTCAAGATCTGAAGTGAGACATTAGGTATACGCTGTACCCTATATTCATGGTACTTGCCGGCTGTAGAAAGAACAACTGTATTTTGTCTAAGGAAAAATAGCTAAGTTCAGTACAGTGGGCTTGTTTTAAAATAAGTACTCTTTGCTTTAGTTACCTTCCCTGGCATTTTAAGCCATATGTTTATCATCTTTGGTGTAAAATACTTCATCCCACGTTCCTTATTTACTCCTGTGTCCCCCGTTTTTGAATTCCTTGCACCATTTTTAAAATGTCTATTTGATGCCTTTGAAGTCCCCTCTTTCCCAGTGAAATTATAAGCCTAACAACCTTAGCCTTTCCTCACAGCTTTGATTTTTGAGACCTGGGGCCAGTTTCTGCTTTCCCTTACACCAGTGTAAATGTGGAGTAATTCCATTCACTTCAATATATATGGATATTCATCTGTGTTGAGCCATATCTTGAGCTGGTGCAAATTGGCGTAGCTTAATTGAAGATAGTAGGGCTGAGCAGTTTACACCAGAGGAGGATCTAGACCATTATTTCTAGTGTGCCCATCACAGCAACGGAGGGGGTGACAGATTGTTGTGGGTGGCGCTCACGCTGCCCTGTGCACCGTGGGAGTGGACACGGATACACAGTGATGCAGTGTGCAGTGTTTACATCGAGTTTTAATTATTTATTATACCAACCAAAAAATCTTCAGTGAAAAATAAGTTTTTGACCAAAAACAGATCCACACTTTAAATTAAACCCTCCAGTTTCCAGTCCTCTTCCTCTCACTGAAAGATATTTTAATACTGCTGTACTTTTTTAATCTGCGGTGATTGGAAATGTTTGCCTATATTATGGGCAGGACAAAAGGATTTTTTCCTCATTCCTTCATGGATTACATTATTTTTACAATTATGTTCTAGCTACTGTGCACAAGAGTAAATTATAAGGAGCGAGGCAACGTACATGTGTTAATTAGATAGGGGACGCACAAGCTAATTTTTCCTCAACGCCAGGGAAACCTTAAGATTATGATTATAAAGCAGATGCGATCCACCATACTATACAAAGCACTTTGAAAAAAACTAGTTACTTATCAGAATAGAATACTAGCAACAAAATTGGTTTCTTCAATTTAATTCAAGAAAACTTTAATAGCATCTGACTATTTACTGCAAAAGACATAAAAATTAAAGGGAATGCACAGAAGGCTGGTGTTATAACAGAACTAAAGCTCTGATCCTGCTCCTATTAAAGGTCCTGATCCAGCAAAGCACTTAAGTAGCTGCTTAACTTTAATATGTTAGTGAAAGGTGCTGAAGTACCTTGTTGAATCAGGGCAAAAGTTAACAGCAAAACTTCAGTGGGAGAATGATCTAGCCCAAGGTGGATCAGCAGCTTTGATCTATAAAGATCAGTTATGGAACATTAAGGTCCTGAATTGAGCCCCGTGCAAACGTAGGTAATTGCATGTGCAAATCAGGTAAACACCCTTAAAAATAGGACAAGCTTGATCTACTGCAGGGGAAATGAATTAGGTGACCCAAGTCTCTTTTAATCTCTGTTTCCATGATAACCAATGGGGAAATGTTTCAAGTTTCACTGTATTCACAGCACAGTACAGATGGAAATTTTCCTAAATGTCAGTTCAATAACTACAGACAATGGCTTATTCTTATGAAAACTAAACTGTTAGCGGCCCGAAGATTAGAGGAAATAGATCTGTCACTCATACCTTTGCTATGGTGGCTCAAAAGAGCACAGTGATATGAAATAAAAGGCTTTCCCCTAAATATGGCCCTTTCATTAGAGATTTGTATGGAGTTATAAATCATCTATTATATTTGGGGGGGGGACGGGAGTGAGTTGAAGGGTATAATGCATAACTGATCGGATACTTAACTTTTCTGTTAAAAGCCTTTTCCGCCATCCTTGAAATACCCAATACATAATTAGCACACTTCCATTAAAATACTGTGTCCCCCCGGCCCGAATTACACTGCATGTGCTTTACATCATGCTCCTTAATAATGTTTTTAAGGTAATAAATCTTATCAATTAATATTCCAGAGTGATTCATACCATTTCTAAAATGCCGAAGCTGGGCAGAGTCTTTCAGATAAAAATATTTTCTGAAGAGATTCAAAATAATTGCTTTTTTAAATTCTGATGGGGATTCTGCCACTCAACCAGCTAAGCCTGTAAATGTGCTTAAGAGATTAAACGAGGAAAACTGAGCTGGGCCGGTGGCTGGCCCCATTCCACGTGCCTAAGAGTTGTCACTACTCCAAATGTGACCAGACAACTTCAAATTTGCCGTGGTTCGTCCTAAGCAAAAGAGGTAAACTGTGCAGAAGTTTCAGCTTATAACCAGGCTTGGCATAGGCCTGTGCCTTCTCTCACAGGCACTGAGGGATTCAGCCAACAAAGGACGTGCATGCCAGGAAGTGATCTCGTCATTTGGACATGCACATTGTTGCAAACTGATCCAAATACCTATCATGCATTTGCCGCAGTACTGTAACTTAGAACTATAAGCAAGAGCAATGTGCCCAGCGGTGCCAAAAGCTCCCTTAGAAAATGTAAAAGTAACTACTACTACTTTTTTTTTTTTGAGGAATCATCCATTGTGCTCACAGCTGAAAACGTATCCCCATATACAAAAGTTCTATAGTACGCAGATGGCTAATTCTGGATCATTTATAAAATTACAAACTATTAGGCCAAGATTTTTTTTAAAATGGGTGCCTAACATTAATCTCTTATGTATACATGAAAGGCCAAGATTTTCAAAAGTGACTAGAGATTTTGCATGCCTTGGTTTCTAGGTGCCCAACTTGAGACCGTTAAAAGGGGCCTGATTTTCAGAAAGTGCTGAACACCCACCCTCTGGAAACCAGGTATGTCCAGCTGGGCACCCAGATAACCAGGCACTAGTTGTTTCTGAAAGTCTTGACTCAAGGTCCCTGAATAAATTATCTGATTTTCAAAAGTGCTTAGCATCCTGAGCTCCCACTGAGGTCAGTGAAAGTGCTCAAGCACTTTTGAAAATCAGGTCACTCGTGTAGACATCTGCATATGGCTCCTATTTTCAAAATCTTGGCCGATATTTTCAAAGGAGCCTAAGAGAGTTAGGTGCCCAAGTTCTACTTAACTCCCCTAGGCACCTTTGAAAATCCCAACCTTAGTCTCTAATGAAATTGTCTTACTCTACCGCTTTAAGACTAGCTTTACTTTGCAGTATAAGTTTGTTATATGCCTCTCACTTAGGGGGATCCCTTCTCAATCAAGATGTACCTATAGAACCTCACAATTCTCCTACCTCTTGAACCCAACTACAAAGAATATACTAAACCTTCTGAAGGAACTGTGTCTCCGTTTTAGAAAGAGCAGCACTTCTAAAGAAAATTCAGTATATCCTCACTAGAAAAGATGATGTACCAGACAAAGGGAAAGGTTAATAAAAAACAACTAGGGGAAACATTGCAATAGCTGTATTAACAATCTAACAGGTTTTGGTTGTTGCTAAGTTGAGCCTTGAATTATCTTCTCCAGATTATAATGCAGAATTCTGTTGATAAATCAAGCATGATCAATGGTGTGGAAAAGAGATAATAATAATAAATAATAACAACACCTAGCTCTTATAGAGCTGACCCTTTCAGAGCTATGAATCATTAGAAACGGAACATTTGGAAATGGCAGTGTGCTGAATTTTGTGACTAACTGATTCTTCATCTTCCCATTCTCGGTAACATACTCAAATTTGATATGGCGCATGTTGTCTCTCAGATCACCAGCAAAAAAAACCCAGCAGAATTTATCATCAGCATTACAATCACATGACATACACCTTCCAGTCTCTAACATAATTTAGTGAACACTGCCCTACTGCACTATATAAATCCTAGCTTTGAAGAAAATACATTTGGCAATAAAATTATCCTCACTCTCCATCCAGTGGTATCACATAAATATTGGATAATAACTGAAACAGCCCACAGAGAAGCAAAGGTATAAGCCTCTGATCTCTCTGGATAGCTAGTTTTTCCTTATAACAACATTAATCAGAGTAAGATAATATTGATTTTTCTGTTGGAAAAGAAACAGAACTTGTTTCTGTATAGACTGAAATCCCAAATCTGGTATTATACTGTATATCATACTTTTAATATTGACCATTTAAAATTTGGGCAAACTAAATAAAGAATACATACAAAAAATGTCAAGATGAAAAATTCAATTTATGTATTAAAAAAATCCAGCTCACTGATACCGCCTATGAAATTAAATTGCTAATTTCATTCTTGGGAAATTTTAGCAAGTGTATATTGCTGTTCTCCTAAATTGATCACATCTCTTTTTATTGAGCATACAAGAACACATCAGAGAATCAGAATGTGGGTAGAAATGCTGGAATCCCAAGAAACACACATTAAAAAAAGAAGCTATGCTGCCTTCTTTGTTTGACTAACTGCATTGAAACCAATCGAGTTATGCCAGCAGAAACCTTGGCACCAAATGTCTACCTTTAACACAAAATGACATGAACTTTCCAAATTTGGGCCAAGATTTTCAAAAGCAACTAGTGACTGAGTGCCCCGATTTTACTCAGCTCCCTTACGGGGATCTGATTTTCAGAGATTTGGGTGTTCACCACTTTTTGAAAGTCCAGCCTCTCCTCTACAGTTGGAGAGCCAAAAATCAGGATATCCAAAATCACGAGTCATTTTTGGCCTTTGCGTACGAGTGGTGCACCCACCTGCATACTCGTTCCATAAATGTTGTTATAATAGCTAACGATACATAGGAACTCTCAGCAACATAACATTCTGAAATCATGTTTGGGCCACTGCTCTAGCACGGCTGGCTCTCTGTTTGCTCCATCCTCTTGACTGGCTTCCTGACAGCTTCACCCTCTTGACTGCTGGAAATATTATAGGATTTACTGCTGGCAGCTAGAGTCACTTGAGCCATGATTTCAGCACAGCTCCCCTTCTTTCTCCTGGACTAACTACGGGAGATATTGTAGGCTTGGAAAAGTTTCTAGCATCAAAGCAGATTATGAAAAATACTTTCCCCCCCCCTGTTTTTGTTATGGATAGTATTTTAGGTGTCAGGGCTATTAAGAGTGCAATGGACAACTGACTTCTGTCATATTAATAGGCTTCCAGAGGGCTTGTGGCCCTTTCCTTCTCCAGTTTGTTCAGCTATTGATCTATTAGGAATTGGTGTAAAGGAACTACATGTTCACAGCATTCCTTTGGGTGTCACCTTCTTTCGGCAACCACGGCCCCTAAGAAGAGGAAATCCCCAACAGAGCCCTGCTAGCCACAGTCCTAGGTGATTTCTCACTGATTGGATTGGACAGAATAGATGAGGATGCCTGAGATAAGGGTTTGCCCATTGGGGTTAAGCCCTTTTCTTCAGAACAGCTTAGTCACTTAAGTAGGTCAGGGTAAGCCAGTTCAGAAATTACTCTGACATCTTTTCGACCTTGTCCTGCAAGTCCTTGCATAGCAGGCAGCATGGAGTGGGTGCAAGGGTGTCGCACCTTATCGGCTCAACCCTGGAAGATGCTGAGCACTCCGACGAGCTGTTGGGTGCACTCAGTTCCCACTGGCTTCAATGGCTTTGAGGGCACTCAAAAGTGCCTTGCAGGAATGAGCCCTTTCTCAGGTGCGAGTGGAGGCTGCAGGCAGACCGATATAAGGTTTAAACACTTGTGCAGAGCACAGCAGGGAGCACAGACCTGAGCAGACTACAAGTACACAAGCCAGATGAGGTACAATATTAGACTGTTACGGTAAATAGCATCCCAGTGGGGTGACACTATAGTACAATTCTGAGTAGCAACATAGAGCGCTTTCAGATGGTGCTTGATGAGAAAGAACAGCATATGCAAAGGAAGGAATAAAGCCTAGATGTTGCACTGTCCTGGTTCTCTCTAGATGTAGAGGGAGATTTTTGAAGGCACAAAGAGAAGTTAGATGCCTGCCTCACACTTTCATTTGAAAATCTCCCCCCTAGATCCCTGTATGGAGTGGAAGTAAAGGCTAAGGCCTGATTAAGAGTCCATTGAAATCAGTCTTTCCAATTATTTCATTAGCCTTTGGATCAGAGCCTAAGCCCTTTGCATGTCCAATCCCTTCATCCCCAAGGGTAAAAGAGGAGCAGTGTGCAAGCCAAAACCAGGCACAGCTGGGGAGGCATGAGTTTAAGTGCAATCTTTAACTTCCCAATGAGGGGCTTAACTATGCAGTCTCCTCAGAATATGTCTACACTGCAACCAGGCTTGTGACTGCAGGGGCGTGACTTTGAGTTAGCTAGCTCAAGTAACCATAACAGGGAAGCGCAGCAACATGGGCTGTACAAGACCATTGGGGACACTGGGCATGTTCTCAAGCAGCTCGCCCATTCTGCCACGGCTTCACTGCTATTATTGTTCAAGCTAGCTAGATAGAAGCTCGCTTGAGTATGTCTACACATGCTGCAATCACACCTCTGACTGCAGTGTAGACATACCCTTCGACTCACTGCTGCTACCAGCAGGAGTAACTTGGCGTCCGTGTAGTACCACTCATATAAACACAGGTTTCAGTAGACCTGCGCTCCCTAGTTGACGCATCACCTTTCAGCTGGCACTTCTACGTATGTTTCACATCTACACTGGGCAGGATCAAACTCTGTATAGTTTAATCGAGAAACTGGACAGAACTCTGCCAAACATTGCAAAATTAGAGAACCAGCTACAGAATGGGTATAAAACTGTTTTCACTGAATCAGGATCTTATTAAAAATAGAAGCATACACTCAAAAACAAGGGGCAGTTCATTGGTTAGAGGAAAAGGTAGTCAGTCACTCAAAAACAAATTCTGTAGTTGTAATATTTGTGTATTGGCACTAAGAGGAGGTTTGGAGGGTAATGAACCTGTGGAAACTCTGGCGGATTTAGCTGAACAAATTTTAGAAACAAAATTGAATCCATCTTTAATTACAGACTCTGCTTTTCAGCTGCCTACTTTTCGTTCTTTGACGGATACTGACAATGTTTTGATAACTGTTCTACAGTGAGCATGCTAAGCATTCTGAATGGCACATAACAAACAGCTCAAAAGAACGGAGGTTTGGCTGCACTCCCAACATGCTACATCCCTATTTTGTCCAGAATCTGCTCTCTTTCTCCAGATCTGGAGCTCTTCCCCACGCTCACCTCTCCCCAGATTGCCTGGCTCCTCTTTCTACTGCCCTGCCCAGTTTGCCTCCTGACATGGCTCCGACTCACTTTTGTTAAAATCCGAAGTACAAGTGCCACAACCACACTGAACCTGCTGGTTTCAGAAACACCGCCCTCCCCACCCCAGCCCCCACTGTCCTCCTCCTTCAAATCTTTATCCCTGAATTTAAAAGAAAAATCCATGCAGAGAGAGAAACATTCTGGGTTAAATTCTGGCTCCGTTGCAATCAGTGGGAGTTTTGCCATTGATTTCAATGGAACCAAGATTTGACCCTCCTTTTCCAAAAAACAAATCGTTAGCGGACCTTATGTCTCCGCATCATGGCCCTTTATTGCCAATCTTCTGAGTCATCCAGTCCTCTCAGTTTTCCAATGCTATGCAAGTGGGTGTATTACATGAGTCACAAACTCAAGATAGACCCTTTGGAGTCTTTCCATTGACTTCAATGGGCTTTGGACCAAGCTCATTGTTTGCTCATACATATGTTGTTTGAATATGTGTTCCAAACTCATGCTACATTAGAGGAAGTATGTAATGTTCGGAAAAGATGGCATATAGGCTAGTAGTTAAACTAGTATGTTTGGTATTTTTCCATAAGGCCAAATCATGCAGCCCTTACTCAAGTAAACCTTATTGACTGAAGAAGCCTTCTGAAGAGTCTTCTCCATGATCAGCACAGAGAAGCTGGGGTCTAGTCTGCAAATAAAATAATAATAAGTTTGTAAAAAATAGGCAAATGAACTGTAGAAGGAATTTGTTTATTACTAAGGCCTTATAACGAATGAATGGTTACTACATAAACAACATTTTACTTAAATACATTTGTTATTTATTTGTATTACTTCATGTAGACAATATTTCTCAGTTGTGAATATAAAAATAATCTGTCTTACTATTCTAGTTACCTTCATCTGAAATGGGTGCTGGTCTTTGACATTACATGTATCAGTGGAGCTATGCAATTTAAATAATGGTAAATAATGGAAGAGGAAGGTCACTGATTCAGAGCGATCTAGATCATTTGGTAAACTGGACACAAGTAAACACTATGTGTCCTAATATGGCTAAATGTAAATGTCTACATCAGAGAACAAAGAATGCAGGCCATACTTACAGGATGGGGGACTCTATGCTGGGAAGCAGTGACTCTGGGGGTCATGGGTGGATAATCAGCTGCCTGAACATGAGTGCCCAGTGCAACGCTGTGGCCAAAAGAGCTAATGAGGTCCTGGGATGCATAAACAGGGGAATCTTGAGTGGGAGTGGAGAGTTTATTTTACCTCTCTATTTGGCACTGGTGCAACCACTGCTGGAATACTGTGTCCAGTTCTGGTGCCTACAATTCAAGAAGGATGTTGATAAATTGGAGAGGGTTCAGAGAAGAGACACTAGAATGATTAAAGGATCAGAAAACCTGCCTTATAGGGATAGACTCAAGGAGCTCAATCTGTTTAGTTTAACAAAGAGAAAGTTCAGGGGTGACTTCATTACAATCTAGAAGCTCCTAACATGGGGAACAAATATTTGATAATGGGCTCTTCAGTCTAGCAGAGAAAGGTATAACATGATCCAATGGCTGGAAGTTGAAGAAAGACAAATTCAGACCAGAAATGAGGCATAATTTTTTTAATAGTGAGAGCAATTGACCCCTGGTGGATTCTCAGTCACTGAATTTTTAAATCATGATTGGATGTTTTTCTAAAATATAGGGTCTAGGGATTATTTTGGGGAAGTTCTATGGGCTGTGCTATCCAGGAGGTCAGACTAAATGACCATTTTGGTCCCTTCTGACCTTAGCTGGGGAACCTAGCCCACATATGTATTATGATACCATTTTTATTTACATGATCACTTACTGGGAGGGCTAGCTCAGTGGTTTGAGTATTGGCCTGCTAAACCCAGGGTTGTGAGCTCAATCCTTGAGAGGGCCACTTAGGGATCTGGGCCAAAATCAGTACTTAGTCCTGCTAGTGAAGGCAGGGGGCTGGACTCGATGACCTTTCAGGGTCCCTTCCAGCTCTATGAGATAGGAATTTTTCCATAGAACCTGTCTTATTCAGTGCATAGGCTGACTCTGCTCTGGAGAGGAATCAGGGTTGTGTTGTTAAGGGGATGTTGTCTGTAGGACCCCAGCCTCATTTGCTGCAGAAGTTGGAAGGTATTTAGCAAATGAAGCAGGGGACTGCAGGAAAGAAAGTAGGGTCCCATAGTTAAGAGAGTTGAATGTCACGCTGGATAAATAGATTCTATCCCTGCCTCTGCCACAGGGTTCCTATCTGATATTGGACAAGTCACTTCACCCAGGAGGTCACTAATTGTGTGTTCTTCTCTTTCTAGGTACCTGGGGTCTGATTTTCAGAAGTGCTGAGCACTTACAGCTGCAACTGAAAGCAATAGGTTTGAACACAAAGTGCTATATAATGCTTAGGGCCCTACCAAATCCATGGCCATGAAAAACGCGTCACAGACCGCGAAATCTGGTCTCCCTCTGTGAATACTGGTCTTTTGTGTGCTTTTACCCTATACTATACAGATTTCACGGGAAAGGCCAGCATTTCTCAAATTGGGGGTTCTGACGCAAAAGCGAGTTGCAGGGGGGGTCACAAGTTTATTTTAGGAGGGTCGCAGTATTGCCTTCAGAGCTGGGCGACCAGAGAGTGGCGGATGTTGGCCAGGCGCCCCGCTCTGAAAGCAGCACCCCGCCAGCAGAGCGCAGAAGTAAGGGTAGCAGTACCATACCATGCCCCCTTACTTCTACGCTGCTGCCTTCAGAACTTGGCGGCCAGAGAGTGGCAGCTGCTGACTGAGGGCCCGGTTCTGCAGGCAGCAGCGCAGAAGTAAAGGTGGCAATACCATCCCATGCCATCCTTACTTCTGCGCTGTTGCTGGCGCTGCCTTCAGAGCTGGGCTCCCAGCCAGCAACCACCGCTCTCCAGCTGCCCAGCTCTGAAGGCAGCGCCATCAGCAGCAGCGCAGAAGTAAGGGTAGCAGTACTGCAACCCCCCTACAATAACCTTATGACCCCCCCCCAACTCCTTTTTGTGTCAGGACCCCTACAATTACAACACCATGAAATTTCAGATTTAAATAGCCAAAATTATGAAATTTATCATTTTTAAAATCCTATGACCGTGAAATTGACTAAAATGGACCATGAATTTGGTAGGGCCCTAATAATGCTAAATGCTCTGGAAAATGATGTCCTAGGTGTCTCACATTGGGCACCCATCGTTAGTGGATACTTTTGATCTCAATCGCTCCATGCCTCAGCTCCCCATCTGTAAAATGGAGAGGATACCTACCCATCTCCCGGGGGTGTTCTGAAAATAAATTCATGATTGTCTGTGACGCACTCAGACACTGTAGTGACGTGCATCATAGAAAAGTTCAGGAGGAAATTAAAAATTCTATCTTGAGAGCAGGGTTTGGACAGTGTGCTATAAACAAGGCCTACAGCTACACGTTGAACACTGAGGAGAAGACTAAATATCGAATAGCGGCTCATTAAGTGAGCCTTGTCCAACTAGTGCACTGAAGGGATAGAGGGCTCTGTAGAAAAAAAATAGATAATCATGTCATTAAAGCCTGTATCATGATTCATGTACACAAAGAAGCGGAATGAACAGACAGTTCTGGACTTTCTGAAGTTTTGGGTGCTTGACTTTGCAACTTGAATAACGTTCCTTAGCTTTGTGGATGGATGAATGGATACTCTATCTTTACCTTTATGTCTTTGCCTGTGTCACACTTCATTCTTAAAGGAGATTAGCTATTTAGTTCTACCCTCTCGGGAATCTCATGGTGAAATGAATAAAGTGTCAGAAACAGTTACAGTTACTGACTCTATGTGGATGCCTGAGAGAAAAACACAGACAGCAGTTTTCATCAATAACTGCCACTGGAGGTTTTGGAAATATTCCATCCACCCCTAAAGGTAGTCTTAAAGAAACCTTTTAATTAACTATTTACCTACTGTGTGTTGCCTGAGGTTTTAAGCAGATAACATTATAGCTGCTTTGGTACCAGCTTGTAACTAGCCAGTGCAAGCAGCCTAGTGAGGCTGTATGCTCATTCTTTGACTTCTGTTAAGAAAATACAAACTGCAGAGGGGTAGAAAGCTACACACAGAATTGTCTCAGCCACCTGTGAAATTGACAGCCACTGGGAGACATCAGGGTACCCTCTTATCGTTGTCACAATGCAAATAGGTCTGGTTTTAAATGAACCTTTTATTGGCCATGCAACAGAAGAATCCACTTAGCCATGATCTCTAACAAAGGGAAAGCAGAAGGTACCCCCGTTAGTGTGCTTAAAATACAATACACAATGTTGGTGCCTAATAACGAAACAGCATGCCCGTGAAAGCTGCCAAGTGAATGGCGCTTGGTTCCTACTGAAAAGGATTGAAATGTTTGCTAGTGTCTGTCTCGATACCTCATGTTACATTACCATAGATTATGTCAGTCAGGGAAGCTGTCACATCACATTGTTGGTGTCTTTACTACAGCAGCACCACTGCAGCCGAACTGAGCCAAAGCTGTACGCCTGCATAGGGCACAAAATGTTCCCTTATCCTTCCCTAGGAACGCTTTCATTCGGGGGCGGCGGAAGGAAAGGTGTTTGAAACATTGCTCTTGGCTTGGTTTTTGCCTGCAGCTTTGGCACAGTACCTGCACGTCCTTTGGGACTGACCCTGCTGTCATTGACAACTTTCATATAGGCAAAGTAAGAAAAATGCTGTGATTTAGACTTTTGAATTAGGCTGGTCACAAATGGACTAGTACATGAATAGTTAAAGAAAAAAAAAAAGCTATAATTTGTTGATTTAAGGATATTTACTTTGTATGTTTTGGCATGTGATGTTGCCAACTTGTGTTAATAGTTTATATCTCCATATCTACTGTCATTTAATAATTGATTCTCCCACAATTTCAAGCAACTGAACATTTAAATTGATATTTTTTTTAAAAAAAAGCTTAGCCAATAATATTGCATAACTGAAAATTTAAAAATGAACACAAATAATGTTAAAAAATAAACAAAAATCGAATTCTGCCTAGGGATTTACAGAGTAACCATTTCCAGGGGGACATTCTGCATAGTGAAAGTCACTGCTAGTTCAAACCTGTTTATTCTGGGTAGTTGTCAATCCATTACTAAAAACTGTAATTAAGAGAACATTGAAATTATTTCTCCCTACCAACAATAAAGATAATGCCTATTGCCCTCCTTATGGCTGTGTACAACTGTGTAATGGAAAATTATAAAACCACAGACAGAGAGATATAGAAGAAGATAAAGAAAATTAAGTTGTGATCCAAAAAAAGGCAAACCAGTCACTCTGGGGTAATGCTCGGTTTCTGGGGGTTTTGGTTTGGGTTTCTGGGGTTTTTGGTTTGGTTTCTTTGTTTTAAGGGTTTCCTTAATTTGCAGCTAGAACAGCAGCATCCGGTCTCTGCTCACCAGTGCATACAATCATTCTTGTTATGATAAATATCTCCCTATTCCATGTGACTGAAGTAACCTTTCATAACCATTAGCCACTCATCGACCCCCATCCAATGTAGTTTCACCCTTGGACAGCTGCTCCTTCCTACAGCATTGCTGTAAACGGACTGTGTCCCTTCCTTGGCCTCAACAAGAGGATGCAGACTTTGAATTGGTGTCCAAACTGACCCACTAGCTAGGACATGGCTGTACTGGTGACTCAGAAACAACAGTACAGCATAAACCTCCAGCATAAACTTCCTCCCCAAACTCAGCAGTTCCTATGGTTTCAGTCCTTGTTCCCGCATCCAAAGAGCCACCTTTGCCCCTTAATATCCTGGTTGAAACTAACTGGACCCACATGTTTGCATTATTCAGTAGTGATTACCCTGAATCTTAATGCAAGCTTTTACCACCTGAGCCAAGGGGGAGTCAACAGAAGAGCCTTGAACTCCTCTACAAGGTGTTAGGCTACAAATGTATTAACTGGCTGCAGACGTACTAACGTATGGGCTGGATGGGCCAAGGTCCCAGGGGAAAATCCAGTAGCCAAAAGAGAAACAAAGAGACTTTCTCATAAAATGTTTCCATTTTTTGTTTTGATTTGATTCTGTCATGGGTTTCCTTACGGCCCATGAATAGTCTAACCATTTGGATGCGGCTTCCAATACATTCCTGTGTTTACTTAAAATTGTTCCCATTGAAAAATCTAGCACCAATATCCTAGACAGTCTGCAGGGAGGTACCGTGAGGGCAATTATTTGACTTCCTGACGTTAGCTGGAGCAGCCCTGGGGACAGTATTTTCAGTCAGAGCCCATGTCAGCAGGGAAAAAAAATGAATCCATGAGCAATTCATAAAAACACAGAGAGCCAAAGATAAAACACTCATTCATTTCCACAAGAAAATAAAATCTTATACCTCTGCTCACGGAATAACTTTTTTTCATACAGTTGATATAGCTCAAGTTTAATAATAACAATGTGTTAACACTTTAAATGATCTTTTTTAATTTATATTAAATAAGGCAGTTAATGAAGAGAAATGTTCATGGCAATAGGGTATATCAGGCAAGAAATGCTTTTAGCAGGTGATTACTGAGGTTTTTGATAACACTGCAAGGCGTTTATTGCAAGTATATACTCCTGAGCAATGAATATCATTCCTATTTATTAATTATACATGATACAGGACACCACAACTTCAAAAAAAGTTCTTTGGTTTAAAAAAAAGTTGCTTGTCTTTCTTGGTCAGAGGAAGGCTGGATATCTAGCTAAGGCATTGGACTGCGGCTCAGAATTACAACTGGCGGGGAATTGGAAGTTCTGGCCAAGGGAAAATTCAACATTTCACAATGTGCATTCATTCCAAATCAGAAGAAAAAGTCAATTTTTTCCCCCACAGAATGGGAATTCAGTAAAATTTCGATTTGGAAACATTAAACTGTTTTGATAATGTCAAAACACAATCTTATAAAATAGTATATAGATTGCCTATATACAGGATATTAAATAATATAAATATAAATAAAATGTCTCAACATTATCAAAATGCAACAAGAATCAAAAGGACACCTTTCTTTCAAAACAAATTGTCAAAAGTCAACACATTCCCACAAAACATTTCATTTTCCACAAAACTCCACCTTCCAACAGAAAACGGGTATGACGTTCCCCTGGTGTTATCTGGACTGTTGATCTGCAACGTCACTCCAATCCTCAACTCTGGGAGCCAGGCTTACCCTGCTGTGCTGTGAGAACCCCCACTCCTGGACTGTTCACGCACAGCCTCTGGCATGTAAGCTGCTCCTTGGATTGTGCAACCGAATGACACGAGCCAATATCTCCTGTCCCAGACACAACCCTAGGAACCTCCGTCTTGCAGTGTCTAGTGATGCCTGCTGGACGCTGCAAGCTTATATGAGTTTGTCAATTTAACAAAGAAATTGATATGTACCAGGCTTGTTATCCCAAGGGGAGTCTCTGACACGTTTCAAATCAAACGCACTGCTTCAGGTAGAACAAACAGATTTATTAACTACAAAGATACATTTTAAGTGATTATAAATCAAAGCACAACAAGTCAGATTTGGTCAAATGAAATAAAAGCAAAACGCATTCTAAGCTGATCTTAACACTTTCAGTGCCCTTACAAACTTAGATGCTTCTCACCACAGGCTGGCTGGTTGCCCTTCAGCCAGGCTCTCCCCTTTGATCAGCGCTTCAGTCGCTTGGTGGTGGTGTTTGTAAATGGAGGTGGAAGAGAGAGGAAGAGCCTGGCGAACGTCTCTCCCTTTTATCATGGTTTTTCTTCCCTCTTGGCTTTGCCCCTCCCCTCTTCGGGTCAGGTGAGCATTACCTCATCATAGTCCCTGACTGACCAAGGCAGGGGGGGTGACTCACTCAAGAGTCCAACAGATCCTTTGTTGCTGCCTAGGCCAGTGTCCTTTATTCCTGTGAGGCTGGGCTGGGTTTGTCCCATACATGCCCTGATGAGGTGTGAACTGCCCCTCTGTTCCTGGAGAGTTTTGCCTGGGCTTGTTTTAAGCCATGAGGACACATTTGCAGCCTCATAATTATATACATGAAATTACAACCTATAACAATACTATAACAACAATGCTCAGTGCATCATGAGCCTTCCGAAGACACCCAACATGACAAACTTTGCATTGGATACCACACAATCATATTATAAGGATTAACATGGGGGTGCAGTGTGTCCCCCCGAGGTACAGAACATCACAACGGGTCCATCAAAAAACACTGACCAGCTCTGCCCAGGAGATCTGGGAACAATTTCCAGCTTGGATCTGCTACAGACTGCCTGTGGAAGCCAGGGCAAATCACTTAATTTCGCTGTGCCACAAGTTTGCTCTGTACAATAGTGATAACAGTACATCCTTTCTCCCATCTTTTGTCCATCTTGTCTGTTTTGATTGTAAGCTCTTTGGAACAGGGACAGTCTTTTGTTGGGGTTTGTACAGCATCTCCATTGGGGCCTTGAGCTGGTTGGGGATTTTCTAACGAAACAGAGTTTTACCAGAAAATGCCAGTTCACTGAACCTGAAGTGTTTTGCAGAAACACACTGCGTTTGACAAACTTCCCACAAACCATAGGCAGGAGTCTGGCAGAACCCTGTCTGCCAAGAAGGTTTCCATCAGAAACCCTGCCTGGTTTCATGCAAGCTCACCTGGTGGGCTGCTGGGGACCCCCAGGGCTTCCAGAGTTGCTCTAGGACATTCCTACATGTGGACTGCCCCAGGACTGAGGACCCGGGATCTTCCAGGTTCCCTGACACAGAGCTGGGAGCCTGAAAATCCTGAGATCATCTTTCAGAGTTGGCCACTTTGGAGCAGCCCTGCCATAAGGACTGTCTCAGGGTCAGGGAGCTAAGAGCTTCCAGCCCCAGGGAACCCCACCGCAAATCAAGTCAATTTAACTCAGCAGCAGGTGGGGTCCCAGGGAGTATTTTCATGTCACAAACACAGAGGTTTCAGTGTTTCCCAAACCAAAATGTAATGGAACTTCTAGTGCATGGGAATTTTCAAAAAATGTGATTTCCATCCCAATAAGAATGAAACTAAATTTGAAATATCTAAATTTCCCATGAACCAGAAATTCTGAGTTTCACACCAGTTCTCATGGGGCCTCCATCTTGGCTGGGGCCCGCTTGCATGTATAATTAATAATAATATTAGTGTTGGAAAGTTGTTTGCTACGGTCATATTTTGTAACATCAGTTGTAATGCCACAGAGGGGATACGGATCAGCCCTCATTTTGGAGATATTTAAAGGGCCTGATTTTGAAAAGCTGTGTACAAAATGCACATATGATTGTGAGCCTAGATACTGTGTAGTGCACCCAACAGGCTAACAAGGTGCCCGACTAGACCTCGGTATGTGCATTTATCCTTTTGCTAGGCACAAAATGTTTTCAAGTTTTCTTTCCACAGATGTGTTTTGGTTGGTTTGATTGTTGACCTATTGAGTAATACTGAGTGAGAATGGAATATCACTGTCAACCAGCTAGGCTTAAAGCAGCAAAATGAAAGGTAATGAGACTGGTGAGCGACAATAAGCACAGGAGTTATAGTCTAAATGGAAGCACATTACAAAACACTGAGAGGCAGTGAGAACTGGCTATAATTTTGGAGAATGCACTTACACCACCTGCAGATTGTTTAGTACCCATTAAGCAAGAGACAAACAAGGACTCCCAACAGAATTGCAGGGGCATATGAACACTACCTGGGACCTCATTTGGAAGAATAGGAGCACATTTAATCACCACCCCATGGGGCCAGTTCTAAGGTCCACTGAAGTCAATGGGAAGGCTCCCATTCCCTATAATGGGCTTTGGATGAAGCCCAGATGAGGACATTGCAGAGATGAGAAAGGCAGAGGGCAACCACAATTTCTTGAGGCTTCTAGGTGTTGAGCAGTGAGGATGGATTGGCTAAGCTTGGCTTCTGTAGCTTACAATAGAGGAGTACCAAGTGGGAGCCAGTGATGTTTTGTGCCCCAGTATCAACACTGCAGCAAACAAGACGAGAAGGAGAACCAGTTGTCTCTTCACCCTTCAAAAATTAATGCTTTGAAAAACAAGAAAAACGTGTGTAGATCAAGCAAAATATACAGTGTAAAAGCTGACGGACAGGTCACAGTTTACTCTCTAACAGATGAAATTCACTCCCCCTGCGCAAAACCCAAGTACTGGGATGGAGTGTTGGAGCAGCGACAGAGGTGAAATTCACATGGCTCTAACACAGGGCCAGGGTGCCGGGCTGCCACGCAGACCCTCCCTACAACTACTGTAGCCGATGAGCATGGATGCAGATCCTGGACTCTCCCCTGGCCTGCCCTGCACCTTAAACCAGCCCCAGCCTGCCCCCAAACTGACTCTACAAAGGACAGCATGGATGCCAGTTCCATCTAACATAGGGGAATGCACAAACCTTCCCTGCACCCACTCAGCTGGTCGATGCCCAAAGTCACTTCTATGTGGGGTTAAATAATGTAGATTTTGGTACCAACTCTTCACGCCAGGGGTGAATTTCACCCTAATGTGTATTTTCCTTCTAAAGTGGGGACCAAACAGGAGGTTTAGGTTTAAATTTTTTTCAGGTCAAAAGTTAATGGACTTAGAGGGTCTCAAAGGACAGATATTCCGAGATGCTGTTCTCTTTGGATCATTACCCAAAGTCTATCCATGTCTTCTGCAAAATTGGGCTGGATTGCTGGCCCTTCCAGTCCCAGCTGAAATACCACAAGGAGAGCCTCTTTGACACCGCAACTACCAATCCTGATAAAAAACAGGCAGTGGCTAAAATACTTATCTAAGCATTCCAGAGACTCAGCCCTGGTTTACACTACGAGTTTAGGTCGAATTTAGCAGCGTTAGATTGATTTAACCCTGCACTCGTCCACACGACAAAGCCATTTTTGTCAACTTGAAGGGCTCTTAAAATCGATTTCTGTACTTCCCCCTCCCCCCCGGACAGGGGGTTTAGCGCTGAAATCGACATCGCCGGGTCGAATTTGGGGTAGCGTGGATGCAATTCGACGGTATTGGCCTCCGGGAGCTATCCCAGAGTGCTCCATTGTGACCATTCTGGACAGCGCACTCAACTCAGATGCACTGGCCAGGTAGACAGGAAAAGCCCCTCAGGGTTTGGTCTGAGTTTAGTTCTATAATTGGCTAAGGATTGGCAGTGGGAGGAGTCATTTTATCTGAACAGGCTCACCCATCCTTATAGTCTTATTGCTCAGTTATTTACCTCACTAAGCGGTCTGGAATAATTTTGCATGATTGACAGTCTGCACTCGGACTGTAAGGAATCCATGCTCTACAAAGAGCAGCTCCATTTTTTTCTATGACTCACACACAAAGCCACACATTCGGGGTGTAGGACTCGAACCCTTGCTCCAAAGAAACAAGCTTCTAACAGCTGGCCTAAAGGACATCATCTTTTACAGGAAGTAGCAGCAGGCCCCTTATCCTCACTGTAGAGCCAGCCAGTAGGTGGCAACATGTCTTGCTCACTCTCACAATCTGTGAGTAGCAAGGAGAAGCCCAGAATTGCAAAGCTAATGGTTCTGCAGCCCAGAGCTGGAATACACTGGTAGAGAATGCAGGGAATTCACAATGTTCTGTTAGCAAGTTACAGGTGATCGCTTGCTTATCTTAGGCAGTAGAATCATTTTAAAATTTAAGGACAACAGATTACCCTACAGCTAAAGGGTACTGCTCACCTCTCACTGTAGTGTTACACAAGCGTAACGACATACATTTTCCTCTTTACACCAATGCAGAAGAGATCTAGGTTTGGCTCACAGCAACTGAAACCCTTCACACGTGCACTGTTTTTTAACAGTCTCAAAGCTTTTTAAAACATTCTTTTTCCGTCGGCCCCCTGACCATCTTCATTTCGCTCAACTCCACTCTCACATGGAGCCCTCATGTCGCATGTTTACAATCCTAGAGAAAGGCTCAGGGCTTAATGTAGGAAGAAATGCAGAAAAGTGGGTTTTGTCTCTTGATTATTCAAATACATATGAATTGCCAGAAAATTGCTAGGTAATATCTTCACTGAACAGAGACTTTAATCTGGAGACAATACTCAGAGCTCAGCATTTCACACCTCCAAACAGATATGCCTCCGGCTATCCTTTTATTTTTCATGCCATGGTTTTGAAATGTTGCATTCAAGAGAATGTATTTTCTTCAAATCATGTATACGTGCATGTTTATGAAATCATTACCATAGCCGTAAGTCCATAAAAATCACTGCGGCCTGCAATGCCACATGTGCATCCAGCAATTAGATGAATAAATTCACCCTGAACATTTTCTGCTAGTGGTGAGGGTGGGAAGAGGGGGAGAAGAGAACAAACCATACTGTGAAAGTTGTATTAACACTCGAGACCATAGAATTTGTTTCCTATTTGAATAAATGCAGCTCATGTCATGCTCAGAAAAGATGAGTGATGATGACTACCAATAGCTTAAACTACCTGAACTGCAGCGGTGGGGGTGGGAAAAAAGTATAGGAAACAAGTGGAACTGGCAGCGCATACAACTCCAAAGTGCATTCCTCCTCTAGTGTGATTTTCTATGCTGCAGTATTCTTTCAATTATTTCTTCCCCTCTCTTCCTCTCTGCAAAGAAAATTGGCACAAAAAGTTGCCTGCAGGAGAGACGAGGGGTATTTTTATCAGCCTATGACTAGATTAAAAATCCTTTATCTGAAATTCAGTAGAGGATTGGCCTAAATTAAATCCAATCTCCACTTAGCTTCCAGGCTGTATTAAAAGTGATGAACTGGAATTTTTAATTTAATATATTTTATTTTTAGTTTACACTTGCATAAGTTACCTCTGAAAAAGCAAATTATAAAATGGGGGTACAGAACCGTATTGTACGCTTACAATGGCAGACATTTTCAACTGAAATACATGGCCCATTTCTTACCTTGGGGCACCAGTGGATCAGGCCCAAGTTTCTTGTTGTGAAGCTGTTCCTTCAGCGTTATGCATCGTTAGCCTGGACACTGGTTTTTCATACTTGCCGTAGTGCCTTCTATCTCCATAGAGACAATTCACATGGAAGAGCATTTGTAGAACCTGGGCTTGCATTAATTTTTAATGGCATTAATCATCACTGTTAGTTATACTGCAATGCAGCAGTGCAAACAGTATATTTCTTTAAATAGGTCATCAGAAATTTAGTTTGTCATAATCTCTGTTGCATTATTTTTCTGCTTTTTTTAATGTTATTGATATAATCACATTGTGTCACCCATACACATATACTCATTTAATTGCATCATACCCATTTGTTTACAGCAACCCTCTTTTATCCCCAGCATATTGCAATGCAGAGGCTGTCAACAGCACAGCACAGATACGACAGCAGAGAAGAGTAAAAGCAAAACCAGGGGACGGAGGCAGAAAGGGCAGGCTGTAGAAGGCAGTGATTGTGTCCAACTTGTTACTTTGCTGATTGCACCAGGGCTATTTGGCTTTTGGAGGAGGTTTAGTAAACATTTGTGCCTGTCCCTCTCTCTATTAGACTCCACATTAGGGGGCACCTACAGAAAATCACATTGTGACCAGGATATTTTAGATAGTGATTTCTGGGCCACTGTTTTTTTTTGGCTGTGGCTCAGCTACCGTGTTTCCCCGAAAGTAAGACATCCCCCGAAAATAAGACCTACTTCCAGTTTTGCCTCTCGCTGTAATATAAGGCATCCCCCGAAAATAAGACCTCCCGGATAATAAGGCCACCCCGGAATATTAGGCCCCGAAGCTCCAGGAAAAATAAGACCTCCCCTGAAAATAAGACCTAGTGCATCTTTGGGAGCAAAAATTAATATAAGACACTGTCTTATTTTCGGGGAAACAGGGTAAGTATCATGTCCGCAAGTTCAGGAGCAAACAGACGTTAGCCTCGCACAGCGGTGATCACACAGCACTGGGCAGAGATTTTTCATTTCATTTTCATACATCATTTACAGCTTGCTGCAGTGATTCCAGAAAGTCAGAGCCAATCTCCTTAAATTAACACCGAGCAAACAGGAAAGGAGACAGAATTGTGCTTTTGTTATTTAAAAGTCCTGTCATATATGGGCATATTTGGTGCTACCTCTGGTTTCATTTCCAGTATACTTCCCTGACATAACAGAGACTTCTCCACAGGATTACACAGGAGAGGCCTGGATAACTATTTTTTAAAACAGTTTTGCTTATAACAGTCCTATTTTCTTTATGACCCTTCGCTTGTATTTTCTGCACTGAACATGAATAGGAGGAGCCAGACTCTGATTTTAGATGCGCCCGGGTAAATCCAAGGCGTCTCCACTGAGATCCGACGGAACGACTCCAGCTTTACAGTGGTGCAACTGAGATCAGGATACAGCCGGTGATCTTGGTTTCTGAATAGCTCCAGCAGTTCCTACTTCTTATTCCACACCTGGGATTGCTGAGAAATGACTGGTGCAGAAATGACTAAGAGCCAGTTCTAATCCAAGTTCTGACAATCATTATCTCCATGGCCTTAAGTCGTTTATCCTCTCTCCTCAATTACTCCCTCCACAAAAATAGGGATGATAATACAGCCTGTCCTGCTTCATAATGCAGTTCAGAGGATTAATCAGTTAAAGTTGTACAGTGCAGGGTGCCAAATTCTGCGCTGGTTTATACCCTCTACAAGTCAGTTGGGCCAGGTTAGGGTGCAAGCCAGTGCAGAATTCAGCCTGTTGTAAATGAAGTGTGTTGAGTGATGCTGCTAATTTGCAGTTTGTTTATTTTGCCTTATTTATTTTGATTTCACAGCACTGCTCCCAGCGCTATGCCTCTGCGTGTGACATCATAATTGCATTGTATCTTAAATTGTAAACTCTGAGACGGGGGCTGTCGTTTAGGGCATGTTTATCCAGAATCTAGGACAGAGGTGGGCAAACTGTGGCCCATGGGCCACATCCGGCCCGCGGGACCCTCCTGCCCGGCCCCTGAGCTTCTGTCCCGGGAGGCTTGCCCCTGGCCCCTCCTCTGCTGTTCCCCCTCCCTTGCAGCATCAGCTTGCCCCGCCACCGGCGCAACTCTCTGGGCAGTGGGGCTACTAACTCCTGGGGCAACACGCTCCTGGGGCAACGCAGCTGCAGAGCCAGCCTGACCCGGTGCTCTCTGCTGCGCGGTGGCATGGATGGCTCTAGCCGGGCGCCTGTCCTGTTGCTCTGGGCAGCATGGCTGTAGCGCCGCCAGCCACTGGTGCTACAGGCAGCACAGTAAGGGGGCGGGTGGTGGTGGATAGAGGGCAGGGGGCGGGGCAGTCAGAAGGCAGGGAACAGGGGGGTTGAATGGGGGCAGGGTCCCAGGGGGGCAGTCAGGAATGAGAGGAGGCGTTGGATGGGGTAATGGGGGGCAGTCAGGGGCGGGGGTTCCAGGGCAGTCAAGGGACAGGGAGCGGGGGGGGTGGATGGGGCAGGAGTCCTGGGGGGGCACATCAGGGGGCGAGAAGCAGGGGGGCATGGAGGGGGGCCACGCCTAGCTGTTTGGGGAGGCACAGCCTCCCCCAACCAGCCCTCCATACAATTTCCGAAACCCGATGTGGCCCTCAGGCCAAAAAGTTTGCCCGCTCCTGATCTAGCACAATGGGACCCCAAGCTAGGTGTGGCCTTTAGGCACTATACAACACAGATATTAAACAATGATCCTTAACTCACTACAGCATCCAACTGTAGCATCGCAGAATTGCGCCTTCACCTGGGAAAGAAGTAGCAGGAGCAGATATAACTTTAGGCAAGAGTCTGTTTTCATGCAAAGTCAGCTAGTAACATGTCATTCAGTAATAAATACCACCTAACTCGTACACACGGCTCTTCATCCACAGACCTCAGAGCGCTTTACAAAAGGGGGGGGGGGTTATCATTTTCACCACTTTCCAGATTGGGAAACTGAAGCACAGAAGTGACCTGCCCAAGGTCAGTCAGCAGGTCAGTGGCAGAGCTGGGAGTAGAACCCAGGGCCCCAGTCCAGTGAACCATCACCAAGGCAAAATATATGTTAACAAAGCAAAACAGAGAATCAACAAGACAAATCCTCAGCTCAATTGAAGTCAAATGTCAACTTTCACCAGCGGGTGGCCCGGCCTGTGTTTTCAATCTGGTGTCAGTGGTTATTTGATTTCACACAAAGTAAATTAAAAAATAAAATAAAAGCATTATGTGCGGTTATTTTAAAGCTCTGATTTATCCAGAGGCACTAGGTGCATTTGGACACTTCATTGACATTGGTGAAGCAAAGTCAGATGTCCTTAGGGTAATGAAAAATGAGCAAGAGCAAATCTAATTTTGGTTTTTTTTTGTTGGAAAGGTCTTTCTGGGCAGTGATTTCATTTGACTAGATCTGAGCATATGGCAGCATTACTTGATCCACTTATCAAGGGCAGCATTAATGACTTTTCCCCAGCCCATGCAGTATATACTGTTGAATGGCTAAAAGGATATTCCAGTAAACAAAATGCTCAAACTAGAGTCTGTGCTGTTATCCTCTTCCCCTTTGCCCTTTGATTCCAAGCCAGGAACGTCTCACATGTCACGCGAAAGGAGTGCTGTAATAGAGTAGTAGGGTGACCAGATGTCCTGATTTCATAGGGACAGTTCTGATTTTTGGGTCTTTTTCTTATATAGGCTCCTATTACCCCCACCCCACCCCCATCCTGATTTTTCACATTTGCTGTCTGGTCACCCTATAGAGTAGTGAAACAGTAACAGCCACACGGAGACCAGCTGCAGCATGGAATACGAGCGTGCAGTTCAGGTCTGCCCCTAAGTACAGTTTCACTTGTGACTATTTCGGGCCTCATCATTCGAACAAGCCAAAGGAAGGCATTATTCCTCCATATCAACTCATTCCCCATCTACATAAATAGGGGACTATGTGCAAATTCCCATTCGTTTCCCCATATTAGATTCTAATTTCAAGAGTGATATTATTTGGGAGAGTTTTTTGTGGGGGCAAGTTACAGCCATTATACATAAATGTCAAAGTAATTACTCCACTAAGGACCAGATCCCACTGTGCTTAGGGCTTGTCTACACTACAGAATTATGTCAACTTACTGCCACCGCGGCAATTAAATTGGCTGTTAGTGTCCACACTACACTCCTTCTGCCGGTGGCGTGCATCCTCATCAGAAGCACTTGCACCGACTGAAGTGGGGCACTGGCAACCGCATGGGCCTTACAGATGGGGCCTGCCGACCCGCGGGATGACAGTCGGAGATGAAAATGTGAAATAAAAGCAGCTGTGGTACTAACAAGAATGTCAATTTCACTGCTGGTAGGCTCCCTGCTGTGAAACTGAGCCCCTTGCCGGGCTAACAGCTTGGGCTGTCAGTGCCGGGGTAGGGGGCACTCCATCTGTCAGCCCCACACAGGGCTAACAGCCAACAGACTATGTAAGTAAAGCAGTGTCCACATGGACACCATGTTGCCCTAGCTACATTGACCTAAGCGCTACGCTTCTCACCGAGGTGGAGTTATTAAGTCAATGTCGTGGGAGACTTGCATCGGTGGGAGCACCATTGTAGCCAGGGCTGGCTCCAGGCACCAGCAAACCAAGCAGGTGCTTGGGGCGGCACATTTTCAGGGGCGGCATTCCAGCCAGCCTCTTTTTTTTTTTTTTTGCGCGCTTGGGCGGCAAAAGCCTAGAGCCGGCCCTGGCAGCAGCAGCGCGTTCTGTACCGGGGGCGCCCTGGGGCCGCTGTGGTTCTCATCGCGGAGCAGCGCGCACACCTTATGGCTGGGCGGGCTCCGAGCGCGGGACACTCGGGAAGGGGGCCGCCCCTCGGGGCACACGGAGCTGCCTGCAGGTGCCGCAGGGCGGCCGCCCCCCAGCGCTGCAGCCGGGGCTGGGTGAAGTGGCCAGAGACACCCAGGGATTGCGGCAGGGCGGCCAGGAGCAGCAGCAGGAGCGGGGCCATAGAGGGCGGGGTGCTGCCATGCGGGGCCCGCGTCCCACTCTCCGGGGCTCCGCTCCCTCTGGGGCTGCCCTGCCCTGGCTCCTCAGCCCCCTGCCGGGGCGGTTCCCCGGCTCTGTCCTCGAGGCGGGAGCCCCGTCTGGAGGGACCCTGGGCTGAGGTGCGGCCTGGGAGCCCCGCTGCTTACCCCGACTCTGCCAGCGCTGGACCGGCTGGAGGCGAGGGGGGAGCGGGCGGAGTCAGCGCTGGTGGGGGGAAGCCCAGCGCTGGGGCGACAGGCGGTGCAGGTGCGGGGGGAGAGTCCAGGGCTGGGTGGGGGGGAAGCCAAAATTTTTTTTGCTTGGGGCGGCAAAAAACCTAGAGCCAGCCCTGATTGTAGCATAGACACTGACAGAGTTAGGTCGACGTAAGGCCAACTTGCATCAACCTAACTCTGTAGTGTAGACCAGGCCTTACTCACACAGACTAGTGTTCTGTCGGAATCAGTGAGGCTAACGGCAGAGTAAGGTATTACTCAAGCTCAGGGAGGCTGGCAGAGTCAGGTCTTAAAAACACCTTCCTTGCAGAAACGACAAAATTTTCAAACTGAAGATAAATTGAAATTATAAAAAAGGGAAGTAAAGGACCCCCTCTTAATCTGAAGTGATGAAGACTTAGAACTTCTTTTCAGTGCCTGCTCTTTTACATTTGAAGGTAGAATATTTGCTTATTGTGACAAGATAGACTGATGGGTGAAATCCTCGCCAACTGATCTTAATGGCAAAACTCCCATTGATCTGAATGGGGCCAGGATTTCACCCCCATCTGTCGGCTCACTGTGATGGTACATCTAGTTGTACCCTAGTATTTGACCACACCTCCATCTGTGACACTTGGAGCATAAGCAGAGAGCTAGATTAGGTACATTCAAAAGACATAACTTTAAAATTCAGATGCCATGGTGATGGATGCAGCATAAGTGTCTGGACAGATAGATTTGCTAGTTGCAATGAAGGGAAATCAGAGTCTTCTTTATTGCTCTCATTATTCTATAAGCATCTCTGGTCCACAATTCACAGTCAGAGAGAGACCAAGAGGATCAGGGAGTTGCCCTTTAGGGCAACGTTTGGCAGAAAGATAGTTTGGTAAATCTAATTGACGGTTTGGCAGATGGTGTCTATATAATAGAAGTTATGAGATAGTGGCAAAATGCAAATGCAATGAGTCTTGCCTAACAACCTGTGATAGCGTGTCAGGTTCTAGGACCCTACACAGAGACACAGAACTATTTTGCTGACTTGCTCAGCTAGCCAGACCTAGTGGGGCTCATTTGCTGCAGCTCAAGAGTATAACAGGGCTGAGGTTAGAGCTGGTTTAAAAAAAAAATTTTCATAAAGTTTGTCCCTGATTTTTGTCAAAAAAAAATTGAATTTCAACATTTTTTTTAACCAGCTCTAGTTGAGTCATGTGAAGGCAGAGGGAAGTAGGGCATGGAATGGTGCTGGAGGAGGAAAGAGAAGAATCAAGCTCATGTGAAGGTTAAAGGCAGATGTAGGAAAGGGGTACGTTTGGAAAATATCCAGTTTGTGTTTATTGTGTGAGGAGCATGGCAGAGACAGTACCCGTTTATAGGACTCTTAATATAAGCTCTTAGAAAGCTGGCATTTTTCAGAGTGCCAACAAAAAGTGGATCCGTAGAAGGATGTGAAGTCTCAGAAGGGTTAAAGTGAGTTCTCTGACATGATCTCTATAATGATCTTGCTCATCAGTGAGATTAGTCATAGTAGTATTACGGTAGAGCGTAGAGGCCCCAACCAAGGTCAGGACCCATTGTTCTAGGCACTGTATAAATACACACAGTAGGAGAGAGTCCCTGCCCAAGGAATTTGTGATCTAACTCGACTGGACAAGACAAAATGTGGGAGAAAGGAATGATCTTGGAAAGATTTAATACATGTAAAGACCGAGAAATATTCCCTGCTCACTGAATTAAAAAGTGAAAGATCTAGATCTTTTTCTAGTCTAGGGCTGACTAGTGAATAAGCAGCATAGAATATCAAGAGCTATCCCCATTGCTAGAGGAATTTTGAAATAAATGTGACAGTTGCACTTTGCCAATTATCGTTGGTTCGGGGATCAAGAGTCAAGACTAGACATAGACCTAAGAACATGCCGGGTTTGTTAAATTGCCTGTAGTTGTGCCCTTTGTTAGACTGAAGCGCCTGGATGCAGCATCTGGGAAAGATTAAAAGCACATCAGGCAGCTGTTAGAGGTTTGCACGTTATGAACTCAGCTCTGGCAGCCATGTATGCGAGCAGAGAGGGAGAACGAACTGTAAAGAGATTTGTAGGATTGTGCAGTGGTGTTAAAAGAGTCACGGGGTTTCTGCATGAGAAAATTGCGTGGAGGCTACATATGCAGCTAAGCGTTAGGTGGGGCAGCATTATGCCGCTGTGATTTATTGGGCTGTTACACTTCTCTAATTGTTTGATTACATTGGTGTATTCCAAAGACACTGCTTGGGGCTCCGAGTGAGAAGACTGTGCTTTCCTGACAATTTCACTCTGCGCTGCTTTTTTAATTTGTAATGAAATACTTGTCGAAGACTGATGAGACTGCGGAGTTGTCTCTTTATCCTTGATGAAGCATCTGCAGGTGTGATACAAATGCACTGGGGTGACAGACATGGAGAAACCTCTGCCACCAGCTCAGACACAAATGGTTCCTCTGTGCCTGAATAGCACAGTGCTTAACATGCAAGGCTAAATCCTAGCCACGCCTGGACAGCTATCGGGGGTGGGGGGGGAGGGTCAATCAGCCACTAACCTTCACACAGTTCATTGGCCATGTGAACTGGGCCCCCAGAAGGCATTCTGGCCTACACTGCACCAAGCACACTTATGGACACAGTTAGTCAGTGCCCCAGTTATTCAAGGTACCAGACCTCAAAGGGTGAAGTTTGAGGGAAACAGGGTGTGGTTTGCACAAAACGGAGTGAATACAAATGCCTAGAATCCTGACAGTGAGCTAGTTGTGCCTGCAAAAAGGAGCAGATAAATCACGCCGCAGTACATTGAGTCAACCCAATATGTGGCATTCTGCCTTGCGAAGAATATGTGGCATTCTGCCTTTGTGTACTGATTGTGCCTCACACCATGTCGAAGTATGTGCCATTGCACACTCCACCCTGGCTTTTGCTCTGTACCCAGCTGCTTTGTGCTACTTAGCGTGGGAGAATAAAGCTGGTGGAGCCGGTTCTACACCACCCACTCCCAGCCTCTCACCCCGGCAGAGGGGGCATGTTGGGTGCAAGACAGGGCATGACCTGAGCACCTTGCATTCTGGCAATCCAGCAGAATGGTCCTTAGGGGACTGTTCCTATTGAACTAACTTAGAGCAGCCCTTTGCCCTTCTCCTTGGGTCCTGCACTAAGCACAGTTAGACAGACCCAAAGGACCTGGGCCTGTGCCAGGATCTGACCCTTGTATACTCCAACACATCAGTGCTGCTGGTGCCGTTGTTACAGACCAAGTTACCCAGATTAAAAAATATGAGGCAATGGCTGAGAAACCTCCCTGATTATCTACTTATGTCCTTTAGACTGACACTTGCCAATCTGAGGGTGAACCTGGAGTCGGCGAAGATGATTAACAATGACAGATTCTTCGCTTCCTACCCCGCCCCTCCCCAGAATAATCTGAGTGACAGCTGCTGTGCCTGAAATACGCACCACAGACAGATAGTATCTTGACTTAGGCCCAGATCCTGCGAAGACTTACACACACAAGTAGCTTTATGCACCTGAGTGGTCCCATTGAGGGGCCATAGGGTGTACTGAGGAAATAGAATCTTTCATTAGGAAAAAAGGGGCCAAATTTACATGGCACACATGCGGCCTTTTACTGCTCACTAGTCCCCTTTTTTATTTCCTTTGCGTATTTTTCTGTGCCCAAGCCCACCTAGAACTGAACCTTCCCAAAGGTTTGGAGCCGGGGTTTTGGTTTGGGCCCATCCCTCACTTCTGTGGTTTGTTTTGTGCCTCAGTCCATGGTATTAGCATGATGTAAAAGGGAGGAACAGACCAACAAACAAGAGATTGAACTAAATCTCTACCTAAAACTTGAGCTCTGCTTGAACCAAAACCTCTTCTGAGATTTGAAGAAGTGGGGTGAATTTTGCTGCCTTTTCCCAAATGTCTGAACACGTCGTCTCCTCTGGGTTATAGCCAGGGCAGGGAGCAGATGTGCCAACCACAAAAGAAGCCCTTCCCAGTACTCCCAGCTCAAGCAAAGCCAAGCCAGCACGTACTGCAAGCCTTTCCAGAAAGCCTCATCCCCTGAGATTTCCAGTCAAAGACATTCACATGCATTTCTGATAAACATCTGAAATGGGGATCCAGTCATAGGAATAGGCAAACGGTACAACCACATGTTCGTCCCATCCTCCCCCCAGCCAGTAATAAGATATCTACCACAATGTCACCGGTGGGAAGTGCTGGCTGCTGAACTGTTGGGCCTAGGAGGCAGCAGGAGGAATGGGGTCACCAGGGGATGTTGTGAAGGCCAAAACAGTAACAGGGTTCAAAAAAGTATTAGCTAAGTTGATGGAGGATAGATCCATCAGTGACAATTAGCCAAGATAGTCAGAGGGACAACCCCATGCCCTGACTGTCCCTAAACCTCCAGCTGCCAGAAGCTGGGAGTGGACAACAGGGGATAGATCACTCAAAATTGCTCTGTTCTGTTCATTCCCTCTGAAGCACCTGGCATTGGAAGACAGGATACTGGGCTAGCTGGACCTTTGCTCTGACCAGTATGGCTGTTCTTATGTAGGGTACTAATAACCTTGATGCAATGGTGCTGCTTTTCTGTGAGCTCCTGGACAGCAGTGCCCTCTGGCCCCATGGGCAGCAGCAGCTCCCTCTGCCTCAGCACAAAAGGCCACCTCTTGGGTGCTAAGACACGATACAGCGGAGAGTGACTAGTTCCGAAGGAGAGAGCCGCACCTCATCCCTGAGTCACAAGCTCCTGCCCCAGCAGATATTTGGCAGCTCAGCTGCTTCAACACCACTTCGCCCCTACACACAGAGCATCTTTGGCCCCATCCCAGGCTGCCCTCCCCCAACACCTACCTACTGGCTGTTCCAGACCTCCTCATCCCTCTCTCCTAGAGCATTTTTCAGGTCACTCCAGTCCCCAATGCCCTCCTCTTCTAGAAGCGTCTCTGCAGTGCCAATGGAAGGAAAAGGAGGGGGCGGAATCCTTGGTGTTTAGGAAGAACTGGAGGAGTGAGAGAGAGGAACTGCACGGTAAGGAGAATAGGGTGGGAACTGAGCAGCAGAGGACCTTGAGGTGAGGACAGCTAAAGGGACCCAACGAAAGGAGAGACGAGGATGCTATGCTGGCGATTCACAGATCTACCTCTCTGCTCCAGAACTGGCCAAACCAAAATCTCAGCCTGTCTCTCCAGCATCTCCAGCCATCAGCTTAAGGTAGCACAGAGAAAATAGTAATAAAAGGTATGGAGAACTGGGCAAAACTGGGGGTCTAGAGAAGCAGAGGGAACGAACTGGAAATAAGGAGAATAGGGTGGATGGGGGGGGAGAGGTAAAAAAGAACTGAGTGAGGAAATAGAGCTCTCCTCTACACTAGGGAAACTGACCCCCAACATTCACCCCTGATGCTACCACCCTTTCAGCTACACTGTTTTTTTCCTGCCAGGGGAGACCCAGTGTAGAAAAGGCTCCTGCAGCTGCCACTGTTATTGCCACCAATGCCAATTAAGTTGCAAGGGGTAACTAGCTGAGGGGCAAGGGAAATGAAAGGAAAAGTCAACAGGTCACAATCTGACCAGAGAAAACCAGGACCAGGCACTGCTTTAATGCACAAACTACAGGAGCCCAAAGGGCTGCAAAGAACTCCCAGAAGGCACATGTTTAGTAATCTCATCTCAAATACCTGCTCTTGCCTTCTCTTCAAACAGACTCTGTGCCTAGAAAGCTCCCTTCATTTTCACCCCTTTACAGGAGACATTCGTAAATTAGATAGGTCTTCCAAATGATCCGGAGAGACAGCAGCAGTCAGCTAATGAGCATGTTCTCCTCCAATATTGGCTATAGATGACTCTCCAGAAAGGCTCTGAATCATGCAAAGAATAAATGGGATGACCTTTTATTTCAGCAAAGTTTAAAATGTGAATTACCCCACAGGGGAAATGTGTGAGTTGGACTCAGGGCAATGCCTAGCTGTTAATATCATACTAAAGCAGTGCAAAAATAAAGAACATTTTGTTCCGCCAGGAACTGCACCAGGCAGTAATGTCCAGTTTTATAAAGCTACAAGACAGTAACTCACTTTATAGAATTATCTGGATAACAGCTATAGATACATTGGCTGTGATGGGGCAGCGCATATATAGCTTGTATTACATTAATCAGAGATCCATGGGTGGGAGGGCAAATGTAATAATGATACTTGTAAAATGGGCTGCGATTTTTAGTGTGTTTAATAAATTAAATAGCCACTGACACCTTGTCACTGTTGCAGCTAAACTATGCTGCTGAAAGATTTGTGCCATTCTTCCATCAACAAGGTTATGCTAAAATACCAGACTGATCCCTCTCTGTCTCATCAACGCCAGACTGTCGCTCTTTCACAATGCACTGCATGTCTGGAATAGCCTTCCAGTTAATATACACCCAACCCATTTCCGTTCCACTTTCAAAATCTTCCAGTGCCACATCTGCTCCGCGAAGCATCCTAGCTCTAAAGATCTGAGCCCACTCAGTGTTTGTTCTGCACAGCAGATTAAACACCCACAGCCCACTGAAATAGAGTGGGAGTTGGGAGCCAAACTCCTCTATGTTCTTTTAAAAATCCCAGTTTAACTGTGTGGGGAACAGAAGCCAGTTCGTTTTTCAGCACATTTCCCTCACTGTACAGCACCATGTACATTTACGGACCATATAACTTGCATTACAAAACACTGATGGAAGTGCTAAACACTGCTTTTCCACACACACAGCAGATGACAATGCAGCAGTATCCTGCATCCCCTGTCAGATGAGAGAGAATTCCCTTTTGTGAGAAGAATTAAAGGGGCACACAAGGGAAACAGTATCACATTAGTTCTATTGTATTAATTTAGATGGAATAAAGTGCCCAAGTTGTTAAAGACGTCACTGTACAGTGTTAAAGGTTCAGGGTTTAATATACAGACACCTCAGCCTGCTCGGTACCAGGGCAAACACACCATTAAAAATCTTTTTAACCATTTATTAAAGATGAGGAAAATGAAGGAAACACAAAAAGCATTTGACGTGTAAAGTATTAAACTAGGCTTTCATTTTAACAGCATTTCTTGTTCCCTTTCTCTTTAACTGGTGGGAGGTTTTAGAAGGGAGCCCTTTTCTCCCACCATTTGATAGTCTCTTAGATGATATTAAAGATTGTAATAACTGTCCATTTGGGGGGGAAAAAGAGAAGTTAGTCGACCTGGGCTGGAAGACTTGTCATTCCTGTTGTTGTTAAAGTCCAATCCCATTTCCTAATACACAAGACAAACACACACAAAAAGGGAAAGGAAAGAACAGCAAAGACAGAAAATGCAACTTCTGTCTCTGGGGTTGACTCTCACCCACTGCTGGAAAAACATAGGCACAGCACATGGTTTGATCAGCCATGCTTGCACAAGCATCAACCTGGGCAGGGCATTACTTGTATCTGCCTCTCTGGCACCTGTTTACAGCAGTGTTGCAAAATATGCAGCCTTGGCTGTCTAAGCCAGACTCTTATTAGACAGAAGGAAAGGGGGAGAGATAGGAAAGCGAAGGAGGAAAAAGACACGGAGGGTGGGGGGGGGAAGCAAAGTCTCACATCCCAGATGGTGTTGGGGGATTTAGCCAGAGCCAGTGTAGGTGGTGATGTGATCTGACTCCCTCTCTGGCCTGGTCTGGGTTATCTTTCAGGATTAGGACAAAGAAGGTTGGAGGTCCCAGGAGAGAGTGGGGTGATGGCCGGGTGATGAAGCTGCTTCTTTCTCCTTCTTTCAGTCAGTCAGCCAGTGGAGCAGTAGCCAGCTTTCCTCCCAAAGTCTTTTTTTTTCTTAATAAGGACCCCAAAAAGGAGTGCTGGGTGGAATAACCCATCCCCACATTATTTCATCCATTAGTGAGGCCTAATTTCCAACACACCAATTTGGTTCACTGATTTCTGGTCTCACGCTGATCTTGTTTACCAGGCATGATATTAAACACTGCTTGAACTATATAAGTAGGCTTTTTTTGTTTGGACTAATTCATCTCTCTCTTTTTTACACCTTTTCCCATCAACATTTGTTGTTATAGGTTATTCTGACATTTTATGAACTTTCACTCACTTTTCACAGTTGAATTCACAGTTAGGTGAATTTGTAGGCCCAATTATCACAACAGTACTACGGAGAAGGGGACACAATTCTGTAATGAAATAATCACAACCATAGACCTTATTCTCCACTCACTCCCAGAGGTCAGATTAAGAAGAACATAAGAACAGCCACACTGGGTCAGACCAATGGTCCATCTTGCCCAGTAACCTGTCTTCCAACAGTGGCCAATGCCAGGTGCTTCAGAAGCAATGAACAGGACAGGCAATGATCAAGTGATCCCCTTCCCAGCTTCTGGCAAACAGAGGCTAGGGACACTTCAGAGCATGGTTTTGCATCCCTGCCCATCCTGGCCAATAGCCATTGATGGACTTATCCTCCGGGAACTTATCTAGTTCTTTTTTGAACCCTGGGAAAAGATGATGGCGCTTTGCCAAGCACCACCATCTTAGGGTATGTTTACACTGCAAAGCAAGTCCAGCTTTTGTAGAGCTCCAGTAGCTGACCCTGGGTTTGTTAATCTAGGGCTTGAGCGTCTGCACTCATTTACAACCCGGGGTTAGGAATGGTTGAAGCCTGGGTCCTAACCTGGGTCTCCAGAGTCTACACTCCAGTATGTGGGCCCAAGTCCAGCCACCCATATCCCAGACTTCCTAGCACCCTCTCATAATGTGGTGCTAGCCCTTTGTTCATGCTGCAGTGCGGAGAGTTTGACTGTCCACCAAACTTGACTGTCCAGAGAACAAGAAGTCAGCCTGTGGGATACTTTTGGCAGACTCCCAGAACACAAGTCCTGAGGGGCTGTGCCTATACTGCAAAGCAATAGGGCTTGAACCCTGGATCCCAGCTTGATTCAGTCTCAGACCGCCCACCCCGTGAAGTCCTGGTACCCTGAGTCTGAGCCCTGGGTTAGCGCAATTTGTGTGTAGACAGAAGAAGGGTTACACTTGAGCCTGAGTTCGAACCCTGAGCTTACATTGCAGTGTAGAGATACCTATAGTATGCACTGGTTATGGGAGCAGCCAAAATGTGACCCCATTCGTTGTAGAGTTTGTAGATGTTCATATTATAATTGTGGGATGTACTGGGCTCCTTGAGCTTGGCTCGCCCTCTGTGACTTCAGCATGTCAATGGCTCTTTGGGCTCAGCTTAATGGGGGGAAAAGAAGTTAGTGGGGACACCTCCCAAACGCCACCCACTCATGACCCTAAAATGAGACATCACTCAATCATGCCAATCTGTGACCCTCCCTCTCTTTCGTTAGGACTTGTGCACATGGGAAGGTTTTACCCATAAGGCCTTGTCTATACAGTTTTTATACTGGTTTAACTATTTTGGCTCAACTATTTTGGCTCAGGGTGAGATTGAACTCAACAGAATCCCAAAATGTGAACATGGTTATATTTGTATAAAGGTGCCTTATACTAGTATAGCTTATTCCCTTTCCCACACAGCACCTTTATATTGATATAACCGCATCCACACTACAGGGGTTGTACCAATTTATCTATACCGGTGTAGTTAACGCAATACAATTGTGTGTGTAGTCAAGGCCTTATACCAATATAGTTATGCAGATACAATTCCCCATGTGGATACTCTCATTTTAGCTTATACCATTTGGGAAAAGGTTTAAGTTAAACCAAAAAAAGCACAACTCTTATAGCAAAGTAAGAGTATCCACACTGGCGTTTATATCAGTATACCGATGCTGGCTTGAATTCACACTTTAGGTTATACCCAAACAAACTTTGCCATGCAGACAAGGCCTTACGTGAGGAATTAAATAGTTAACAATTCTCATCTCTGGGCATTTGGGGGGGGATGGAGGACGGGGCGGGGGGGGGAGAAATTCACACTATTGCAAACTATTATTCCAGGATGGTTCACACATCTCCAAACTATTGCTCCAGGCTCTCTGTGGACTCATTTTTGCATTGGTTACATTTTTGAGGTTTCCTAAGCAACCATAACAGCTGGAGACTTACTCCCCTCCGCCCCAATTAAATCTGACATTCTGAAGAACAATGTCATAGCTTCAGAGAAGTTCTAGTTGTTGTGGGGACATAGACCTGCTACTTCCAGCACTACTCATTCCACATACACACACAACTCCCATTAATGTCAATGGGAATTTGGCACACTTATCTAGGGGCAGATCTTCTCTAACAGCACAAAGGGGCCAGAAACCAAGTTTAATTTATCAGCAATGGATTCCCCCAGGATGGAATTCTTCTAGTCATCTCAACACCATCATCTTCCAGACCACAGATGTAGGAAGCATGCTTGGGGAGAGGTGGGAGGGGCAGACATGGCCAGAATGTGGTGCTTCTTCTATACCCAGTCAGCATAATGGGGGCTACTGGTGGAATGTAGAGCTTCCCTGAGGCTGCTCCAAATTATGCAGAGAACAGGGATGGCACAGAATCAGTCCCAGGATTGGGGAGTTGCAAACAGCTCTGCTGTGGCCCTGCACCCAGAGCTTACAGGACAACCCTGTGGCCCCGGAGATATCACTTTGTGAATATTTATCATTTTCCAAACAAAAAAACCTGTAAATTACTGTTCCTAGAGGGAAGCAAAATACTGCATGTTATTACAATACTGCTCCTAAGACACAGTTATGTAGAGAGTATCAGTTCGTTCGATACTGTGCATTTCATAAAAACTTGCCCTTAGGCTGTTCTCCAGATCATTTGACTCACGTGTCACCTGAGCTTGCTTTTAGTGGGTGACGAGGAAAAGCGACTGCAGCATATATCCTCTCCAAAGGTTACATCTGCCACACAGAAAGGCCTGCTGAAGATGCAGTTGCAGCAAGAGGTTACTTAGCTACTCGCCACCTCCGATTTCCTCTCCCCCACATAAAGGGCAACTGAGCAATTACTGAGGGGAAGGAGCTCACTTCTGCTAATACGAGGATGTCACAAAGCATAAACCAAGAGTCAATGGCATTAAAATGCAGCCTCGAATCACCACCTTTGACAAAATGCTCTTTATAAAGCTATTTAACCCCTGGATGCAGACAAGACCAGACACACATGTGCGCCAACACCACCAGGTAAAACATACCATCGCGTGACAAAACCCTTAAGACATCAAGGCCCTTTCAAAATCAACCCTCCCAATTTGAGGCACGGAGGTGCCTTTCAACAGAAAGCCACTTCTGGACCCAGCTTCTCTGCCCTCTTTGTGCTGCTGCAGTCCTAAGGGGGACCTAAATCTCTTACTGGGGATCCCCTTTTGTGAGAGAGTCCCCAGATAGAGCCTGTGTAACCAGGCTTGAAAGGAGTGAGGAGGGTTGCATGGGGAGCGGAGAGGTCTGACTATGGTCAGCTGGTGGATGGTCCCTGGGGGGCTGCTGGCAGCCAGCACAGGTTGGAGCAGACCCCACAGCTGCTCTAACTTGCATGGAGGCTAGGCAGAGAATCATGGTGCCATAACCAGCTCCCTGACTGGCATAAACTCAGCACAGCAGAAAACCTGGCCTCCGTCACCACCACTGAGAGCAATTCTCCTTTTCTGAGGCACCATCCCACCCCGAACTCCCTACTGCAGCCAGTATCTAGGTGCCACAGTTTGGCCCTGAATCAATAGCTGTGGCTGAGCATAGAACAATATCTGTGCTGTCCCAGAGCAGAGCTAGTAACAGAGCCTGCCTTCCTGCACAGGGATTCAGCTGTATAAGAGGGTGAGGTTAGATTACTGTGAGATTCAGAGAGGGGAAGTGACTCAGTGGCTCAAAGTTCCAGATAAATGAGTACAAGAGAGAAACACCCACATATTCTGAGCTGAGGGGAGGGCTCACAGGCGATATCCAGATTAGAGGAACTGAATGAATGTGTATGGGGATGGATACAAGATCAAAGAGGTAGCATCAGGCAAGTCCACGGAGAGCTTCGAAAGCCCTCTGGATACTATTCAGCACAGGAAGCTATTGAAGGTGGCGGAGGGGAGGGGTGATAAAAATGTCACATTCTGCCCAAAGAGAATAATGTTGTTTCAACACAGTACAAGGTGTGGGGCCCTATTCTCTCCTCACTTAGGCCTTGTCTACACTGGCAAGTTTCTGCGCAGTAAAGAGAGAGAGAGAGAGCGCCAGAGATCAGTGGCATCCAGCGCTGTAGGGCAGCATGTATTCACAAGCAATGGCACTGGGTAAACCTAGCACCCGTATTCTCAAACTAGTGGTAGTGCAGCACTCAAGGTGGGATGCCAGCAACTCCTCCTCATTTCCGGTGGCTAACTTAAAAGGACGGCTAAAAACGTATTCACGACTTGCCTGGCTCTCGCCCACGAAAGCGCCTGCGGTGACTGCCACATGAATGGAACGCAGTTTCAAATGGAAGGAGATGGCTCACGTGGTTGGGAATGGAAAGGGTGGTGGTCTTCACACCTGTCTTGAAATATTGCCCATACCTTAAAAAAAAAAAAAATCTAAGAACCCCTGCTAGCAAAATGCATTGCTATAAATGTTTCAACTACACACCCTGCTTGGCAGCTCTGCTATTAACAAAGAGTTACACATCTATGATATTGTATATTTCTCCAGAGACAGGCTACAGCACAGTTTATCAAGCGGAAAGAAAGCCCTCTGGAGGAACCATCACTTTAGATGGAGTTTGCAGGGCAAGAGGTTACATGAGACGCCTTTTATGGCAACGAACAATCGCTCGGTCTGTCAGGGGGAAAATGAGTTTGGTGTCCTATAAGAGGATAGTTACGGGTCATAATTTCATGTCAACATTCTCCTGATGTAAATACAGAATTTACAATGAAGAACAAAAAAAAAAAAAACACTTTGGGACAGGAAGTAAATCTCAGTACTTTAAACTGGCCTCAGCGTACTATATGCATGTCTATCCTGCTAGCCGTGCCTTCTCAAACTGAAATGATAAATAATGCCTAGCCATGCTGGTTTTGCAAGGGAGACAGATTTCAATTTATTTCTCATCTGGGGAAAAATGACATACATGGCTAGTGAGAGATTACTGTGTGTTCCTGAATAGGAGCAAATAAGGGGTGGAAATCCCCTATTCCCAAATGGCAGGAATGAGAATGTCTAATTAAAATATAATCTTTTATTGGCTGCCAACTCAATCAAAGTTTCAGTATACAAGCCACCAATTACAGGAAGTAGATAATCAGTTATGCATTTAAAAGAGTGCCTGCTGAATAATGTGTCCTTTAATTAGATGTATTTTTTAAAACAAAAATTGGATTGCTGGGAAGCAAAGAAAAAGCAACAGTCAGACTAAAAATGGATTCTTCCTCGTTTATCCACCGCCAGCGGGAATAATTTAGAGAAACAAAATAAATCACCACAGTTTAGACTATATATTGTAAGCACCATTAAAAATGCAACTTTCACTGTCCAAGCTACCTCCCACCACTGTGGAATCTTCCTGTAATCTGGGCCAGAGACACCATTGAACTGTGATTGTGGTGGCATATGCTGAATTTTTAAAGGTGCTGGTGTGTGAGAAAGTATAAGTGTAATAAAAATATCACACACATACATACTCCTCCCTCACACACAAGAAAACAGAGTATGCAGCATGAAAACCCAGCATTTGCCAGAGTGATTACACTACAGTGGTGTGTCTTGCCCAAGCTATAGGAGAGAAGCCAAGTTATTCCAGGTAATATGAGAGAAAAAGAATGAACAACTCAGTATATTTGAGCACAGAAATTGTTTCAGGCACTTCTCTGATTGCAAACTAGGCTCCGAAGTAAATGTCACCTCATCTGCACAAGTCTCTGCCATCATTACAGTTCTCATTACAGCTTTCCTAATGCTCATCATCAGAGATAGCTGGATGACATGGTGTTTCTCCAAAATAACTAGGCATCACGGAAGAGAGAGAGGGGAACAGAAAAAAAAGGAGTTTGCAGATCGTTACACAGTTGCTGAAGCCAGGAGTGACTTTTTCTATAAGGTGCACTGCAGTATGACTAGATCCTTTCAACTTCAGTGTGTCTGTTTCCCAAATGAAGTCTTTCCCTGTTATTTAAACCAAGATAAGACATTCTAGCAATGGCAGGCATTGTAACAACTTATTTTGAATAGTATCAGAGGGGTAGCCGTGTTAGTCTGGATCTATAAAAGCAGCAAAGAGTCCTGTGGCACCTTATAGACTAACAGACGTATTGGAGCATGAGCTTTCGTGGGTGAATCCGAAGAAGTGGGTATTCACCCACGAAAGCTCATGCTCCAATACGTCTGTTAGTCTGTAAGGTGCCACAGGACTCTTTGCTGCTTTTATTTTGAATAGATTCTCTCTAAACCCATAAACTCCTCCAGATCCCCTCTCTCATTCAGAAGAGGCCAGGGGCTGTGTAGGTAATTAGGGTGCAGCGGGCACTGAGGAAGCCCAGGTGTTTCAACGCCACAAGCTTACAACTCAAGGTGATTTGGGGATGGGTGAAGCAGGGCGAGATGGATCGCAGGTGAGGAACAGCCACTCTCCATGACACCTGCCCCACCAGAACGTGTGCGCCATGAACTCCTACAGCGTTCTAGTATGAAGCTATCAGGGATTCCTCCACGATACTCGGTGTATTGCCCCATTCCATGTAGTTTTATGTCCAAAAAAATAATAATTATAATCTCGTTACTAGAACATCAAGCCTCATCTGGATGAAAGTGATAGTTTTCTAACAGTAAATGTATAGTATTCAAGGATTAATCCATGTGCGGAATAGACCATGTAAATACAAATGCACCACAAAGACTATACGAAAAGGATGATTCCCTTCAAGAATAAGGCGGCTTCAGGCCAAATTCAGACCTGCTATAAATGGATTCAGCAGAGTTGCATTCACTTAGAGAGTCTGAGTTCTCCCCTCTACTTTCAGATAATGTCACCACCGAAAACATTTTCCCTTTCAGATACAGGGTGTAAACTGAAGTCAAAGGGTCAGAGTCAGGTCCCTGCTCTGGTCTTTGTTTGCCACTTTGGGGAGGCATATTAGGATCACACGGGTTGTGGGGAAAATTACCCTAGTACAAGAGCTGAATGGATGTCTACTGTCCGCCCTCACATCCACCCATGTAGGAGCACAGCCCAGAATCCAGATTCTTGTAGTTACACCAGGGATTAATTTGGCCCAGTGGAGGTACTCCAGATTGCCAGTGGCATAACTAGGAGCAGCATTTAACTGCTCCTTTCTAAGCTGGCTAACTTCTAAGGAATTATCATGGAGTCAGAGTCAAACAGATGCCAAAACCTCAAAAGCAGCTCTACTTTTTCTGCAGGGCAGGGAATAGCAGCATGCCTGGTAATATCATGCCTACAGGCATATGCAGGTTTCATCCTAGACTGCTGGAGGAGAAAACGTCATCACTGTCCCCCCACAGCTGCATCTAACCTGCTTTAGTGAGAGACCCCAGGTTGGCATTGGCCTACTCACCATGCTGTGACACAGCAGCCCATTTGTGGCTCACTGCGCTGTACCAGCAACTCCTCAGGCCTGACATACTCTCTACACCTCACACATATGTCCTTTGAAATCTAACATCACACTGGGCATTAATGTCCCTGTGAAATGTTTGTAACAACTCGGTGGGTGCAATTATGGATACTCTCGGACATTGTATCCTGGAAACTGTAAACTGCCAAAGGTGACAAAATGGGATCTTCTTCCATATAAAGGGGGAAGGAAAATATAGTGGCAGGTGACCTGTTCAGTCAAGAGGGCTCTGACCTGCTGCCTCTGGGCTAAGGCTAAGACCTTTCACCTAGGAAAACAAGAGAAGCAAGCCCTTTGTGCTTCTGTGGAAGGTCCTGGCTGAGAGAAAGTCGGCCGTGGCTGGGAAGGAGGAAGACTGGTGAGACAAAGCATCTTGAACAAAGCCTGCACCTTGCTAGATTAAGTTTTAGACTTTTAGATGGGCGTTTTCACTTCTATTTGCTTGTCACCCTTTCTAACTTTACTCTTTTATTGGCATCACTTGCCCTACGTCTTATTGTTAATAAACTTGCTTTATTTTTATATAAACCAACTCAATGCTGTGTTTGAAGGGAAGGGTGTATTTCCCCCCAGGTAACTTAATAAGCTGTGATGTACTTGTGCGTCTTTAGAAAAACAAACAAACCTTATTATTTCTCTGAGATAACCAGGTGGGGACTGGATACTTTGAGGAACATGATTTGGGTAAAATTTGGGACTGGGCGTGTGTTGGGGTCACCTTGCAGGTTGTAACCAAGGCCAGTGGAAGCCAGAGTGAGGCTGTAGACAGGTTGCTGGGATCACAGTTGCTGAACCATGGCTGTCTAGCACACAGACAATCAGGGTATCTGCCTGCTTGTGGGCTGGCTGTGAGCATCCCAGGCATGAAGCTACAGCAGCAAACCCAAACAAGCTCTCAAGCAGTGTTTTTGCTACTTTGCTTAGCTGTAAATTTCTATTAGTATTGATGGAAATATTTTTCCATTGATTTGTGGGTGTACAATGAAGTCAACATTTAGCAATAAAAATCTAATCCTTCCAAGCCTTTAAGCAAAGGGAGGCTGGACCAAAGTTCCCTGCAAATCTTTCCCATTGAATCAGTGTTAATTTAAAAGGACACTTTTGCAAAGGAATATGTTTTCAGATCCTGCCAGTACATTTTAATAACACCAGGCCATTGCTTAATACAATAGGAATATTTATTAATATTACTCCATATTCAGACAGGAGCATATGCTCACCCTGATATATTTTAATATAAACAAACTCATTCTTCCAGGTCAATACATACCCAAAGCCTGATGGATGTTCCTCCTCTTAGCATTTCTTAAGATATTGATTATATGTCTGTTTCATTTTGAAGTCTATCTATTGCATTTATAATTCACCCATCCAGTTGTTTCAAGGTGCCAACTAGAAAAATGAATACTGGTATTAAATTCATCCATAAAGGACTTTATTCTCCACAGCTACTAGATTCAGCTGAAGGATCTTTAGACTTCTTTACTACAGAAAGCATTTTCCAAAAATGCTAAGAAAATGACCCCCCTGGGGCTATTCTGATCCCGAGCAAGGAGTTCCACAATCCAGATCCGTCTGCTGAGAACTAGCTACCTCCTTCTCCTAAGAGTTTCATCTCCAACTCCATTAGGCTTCGCTTCCCTGCTGAGTGCAGCTACCTTGGTGGGTCACAAATGGAGAGCTAGCTTCTAAAGATCCAGTCATGCCTCTCCTTTTCAGTGGGAGTTTTGACACTGGCTTCAGTGATAGAAGGACCAGGACCTCAAATAGCCAGATCCTTCCTATACTTTTAGGATTAGGAAAAAGGCTCTAAATTGCATCTCATGTGATGGGCTTGTGGGGGCTTTTTCTTGTTTATGAGGCAGCTGCCACATGTTGCTGCATCTATACCCACAGAGACAATGAAATGTCAAAAAGGAAACACACCCCTTTGTTGATGTAAATCTCAGCCAGATGTGTTTAATTCTTCATAATATAACTCTGAATGCTAAGAAATTTCTATCCTGCAAGAAGGTTTGGTTTTTTTTATTTTGTTTGAGGGAAGGGGGAGTATGAGAGGTTAATTTTTAGTTCACAAAAAAACAAGTTCCCCAAGAAAGTTTTCATCACAAACTATAGATTGCAAACTAAATGTCTCCCCTAGCATAGTTTAAACGTTACTTGGTGAAGATCAGGGTACATGATCATAAGGTTCCCCTCTGGCCTTAAAAATCTATGCACGTGTTTATTTATAGTTTCAAATCTTGATCAAGAGTTATTTCCGCCTACACGTTGTGTATCTAGAGAGTACTGCAGACCACACACAGAAATGTGAGTGACTCAGTAGAGTACTGCTGCAGAGGAGACCCGCCTCTGGGTAACCTCATACATCTACCACCAAGGAAACAATTCAGTTCCCCCCAAAGTTCCTGGATTCCTACCTCTATTTTTCATTACTATTGTATATAGTGAAGTGGTCAAGGAACAGGACAAACACTGATAGATAAAAGCCCTCTGCCAAAATCAAGCTCAGTCTCTTATGATGAAAGGCTTTCTTCCGGCTTTTACAGCCAGAGCACATATTGGGGCCGTGGGATGTAGAAGCAGATTCAGTCCATATGTTTCCTAGGAGCACAGCCACCTAAACAACCGTTACAGGGGTTGTAGCAGGATGCAGCACGGCCTCTCCGGTGCGCTAGCTCCGATTACATGGCAAATGTCCATGAGCAATGGCTCCACCGCATTAGGATGTCGAGCAGCCAGGTGCAGGCCTCGAGTGCAAGAACAGAGATTGGGACTCACGCTTGCACAAGGTTGGAGAAAATGTTTCCTCATGCTCTGACCCCACAGGTACACACCCCCATGGGACTGGTCACAATCAAATGCTAAGGTGATTAAACCATGCAATGATTGAGTCAATCATCCATTGGACCATAGCAGTGAGGACTAAAATTTGCCTTATATCAGTGCTCCAATTAACCCCCTGTCCCAGGGTGGCTGGCCCCGGTCACTGAAGTAAGCCCAGCGTCCCCATGCCAATTAAGGGGGCAGGGCTGTACCTCTGGCTAGAAAGGTTGAGAGAGAGACCTGGCAAAGGGGAACTGCTTGAGAGAGGGCTACAGAGCTGCAGGAAGTAGGTTTGCCAGAGTCCCTGGGGAGGGGAGGCAGTGAGAAACTAAAGCATAAAGGGTGAGCTGAGGAACTGTTTTGGTTGTTTGTTTCTTTAAATTTGGACAATAAGCTTGCCTAAGAGACTGTGGGTGTGGCAGGATTTCTTTGGGAGCTGCTGGAGAAAAGCCCTACCTAGTTACACCTCTCCAAATCTACCAGGTGACAAATGGGCATGCAGGGAAAGCAGCCACCTTCCCGCCTGCCCCCAAATAGATCCTTACCTGGAATGGCTTATATCTGCAGAGTCTACCGTGGCTTATCAGCACACTCTAGCTTGCAATTGTTATTAGAATCATGATCTATTTCTGCCACTGATTTTGTCTTTTTCCATTTGGGAAACGGATATTCCCAGCTATCCACCCTTGAGTTTTGGATGGTGCAGAATTGAACATGACCATGAAAACACACAGCAGATTTGTCTGCCCAGGGCCCTCCCTACAAATCCCTCCCCACTTCTTCCACTAATCCTTCTGACCCTGATCTCACAAATGTTGTCTCTATGCCTGCACTCTTGCCCTGTGTTTTGCTTTTGTCTGGTTTAGACTGCAGGAACCTTTTTGGGACAGGAAATTTGTCTCCTTATTGGGCAGGGATATTAAAGCTGGTGCTTCTGGGTTTAAGCCAATCTAGTATTAAAGACAAGGATGAGATCTATGTGGGGGGCAGACTACCCCACAGCTGCCTACTATGAGCTTCTTATATCTTCTTCCAAAGCATTTGGTGTTGGGCACTGTCAAAGACAGAATATGGCCTGGATCAGACCCAGGGTCCACCTAGTCTTGCAATTCCTATGTTTCATAAAGTGATGGCTACATCTATGGTACTAGCCAACTAATGCATAATTTACCTTCTTATGTCAGAGTGTTTTTGATTGTGCACCATAATTGCTGATGATGTCAGCTCTGAGATTTGTGTTTGGAAGCTAAAAGCCACTGTAGAGCCATTGTCAATTGTGGCCAGTTTTTCAGTCCCTAAAGGAGCAAGTATTGCAGACATATAGGTCTGAACAACAACTTATAATTAATAATCTGTGAGGAGGGGTTAGAAGGAGGGTTGGAGGCCTGAACAGCATCTCATTTAAGGTCATTAGCATTTGGGACCCAAGATCTGTTTAAATGGGCCATTGCATGCTAATACTTTTATTTTTGGTTACGACACCCCCGGGTTTGAGTGAATGGGAAAACAAGGAGAGTGGGCTTTGTGACACTGTCTGGAATATGGGTGACCATCTAAGTTCCCTGTAAGCTGTGCGGCCGCACAGCAGGCTATCAATGGCCGCACTGGCAGGGAGAGGCACCTCTTCCCCGGCCCAGCCCAAGCCCGCTGGAGCTGCCGCAGAGAGGAGCCCCTCCCCCAGCCCAACCCTGACCCCCCTCCATCACCCCAATCCCCTCATCCCCAGCCCCACCCCAGAGCCTGCACAACCAGCCAGAGCCCTCACTCCCCACACCCCAACCATCTGCCCCAGCCCTGAGCCCCCTCCCCCACCACACATCACCTCCATATTGGTGCAAATAAAATTAATTCCGCACATGGATGTAAAAAATTAGAGGGAACACTGGTGACCATTTATAGTATCATCGATACCAATATTACAAAATTGCAATGAATCTTATACCAGATATGCCATGGAAGATGTCAGTGGAGATGTTATGATTTGCTAAATATAATAAGCTTGTTTATATGTATCATCTTTGTATCATGCGTTATAAATGTGTGGGGTATACCAATATCTCATACTTGTGCTGTGTATCTGGGTGACACCGTCAGACACATTGGCATCAGCATTATCCAGCCTGCTTGATGGCCCATCAAGGGAAATCAGCTGTACAATGAATCCATTGAGAGAAGCCACGGGCTATGCCTAAGAGTCAGCAGGACATGTAGGGACATGCCTATGGACAGGGGACTCCCAATACTTTTCCATACCCATGTGCTGTGAGCTTTTCTTTGGGCCAAAGGATGTACAAGCCACATGGCAGAGAATATAAAAAGGCAGCTGCGTCACCTCCATTTTGTCTTCAATCCTGCTTCTCACCTCTGGAGTAACTTCTCTACAAACTGAAGCTTTGAACAAAGGACTGATAGACCCATCCAAGATTTGGGTGTGTTCCAGAGGGACTTTACAAGCCAGCAAACTCACCAGTGCTGCTAAGAATCTGGATTCTGAAGTCACATGTATGTATCTGATTGCTTTGACCAGATAACTCTCTTCTCATTCCTTTATAATAAACCTTTGGTTTTCTATACTAAAGGATTGGCTGGCAGTGTGGTATTTTGGGTACGACCCTAACTAATATTGATCTGGTAATGTGGCTGATCCCTTTGGGGATCAGAAGAACATTTTGTATAGCGAATAGAGTTTTAAGTAACTTCTCACTTTATTGGACCTATTTGCTAATTGGGAGCCAGAGACCGGAATGCCTTAAAGGAGGCTGTGTGATTTCTTTTTTTCCTTCTGCTTGTTGATAACCAATGTGGGAGATCAGGGTCACAGTAAGTGACTGGTTGGTGAATTTAATTACAGTGTTAGCTGGTTTTGGGGGAATCATCTCTCCTTTTCGCAGCTTGCTCGGACGTTGGCATTTCCAGTGTGGGCACCCCTAGACACCTCAGGTCACAGGCTTGTTTTTGGAATGCACGTGATGGGCACAGATACAAGACCTGAAGAGATTAAGCAGCTAAGCAGATGTTGGTTAACATGCAACTGTGAGTACAAATACTTTCCCTTTCATATTTTTGCATTCCGATAGATATTTTGCATGACTAGCTGATAAAGCAGTGCTCAATTAAATCCACAACAGACCATGCAAAATCCCCAATTTCCAACTGCATAAAAGAGCAAATCCAGGAAATCTAATCAGCCAGGTTGCGTGCAGGTAAGCTGGAGAAGAAGAAATCTTCCTCTGCAACCCTCAGGCTAGACTAGCACCCACAGCTCCAGCATCCCTGCTCTGCATGAGTCAATGGCTGGTGGAGCTGGTTAGCAGAGGATCCAGTTGCCTCACCGTTGCTGTTTCCAAGCTGCACCAGCATTGCCACTTCTGGAGCCCTCTGCACCTCCCAAAATATACCAGGCAAGCCATTTTGAAATAGACGATAGGTCATATTTTGTCTCTAAAACACAACTCCCTTTAACTTGTTTCTGTTTTTAAAATAAATTGACAGAAGCAAACTGTTTAACTTGCAGCTGTGCCAAAAACACCATGACAAAACCAAAGAAATACAAAGCTTCAAACCAGGGTAAGGGCCTCGACCTGCCCCTCCCCACAAAGGAATTACAGGGATCTCACCACACTGCAGGTTCTTAGATGACAAACCTCCCTAGGAAGTGCAATAGGGAACAACAGAATGAGTCACACATATTTCTTCTACCTGCTCAATTTCCCAGCGGACTGGGCTGGTTTGTCTCACCTCCCGATCCTGACATTGCTCAAAAGTAGCCTGTTGTGTGTCAATTTATCAAGTAGTTTGGGCTCATCTGGCTCTGCTCAAGTCTGCAGTAAAACACAGAGGTGATTATTTCTATTAAGAACATGGGGCCAGACCTTCAGCTGGCATCAATCATTGAAATCAGTGCAGCAATACCTATATGCACCAGCTGAGGATCTGGCTCGTGATGATTAACTACTGACATACCCATGGGCCTCAGGTAATTCATGAAAATGGGACAGAAATGCTAAAGGATTATAACGTGGTATGAAGAAACCCTCGGTAGGCATTCGGATATCAAGGAGACGGGAGCTGCAGAAGCACCTAGAGAGACAGAACAGCAATAATCTATGGCAGAAACAAAACTATACCGTTCTATCCTCCCCTGCCAGCAGTTTCAGTGCTCTATGACCTTGTGCTAGCTCAGAGGAGGAATTATTCTAGGGCCAATATTCCCAGTGCCGTTTCTCTGAGCACAGTTAGCAGTTTTCCAGATAGTTTTAATTTCCTAGTAATCCAACTGATAATTACCTGCTCTTTCATAAAGGACACTACAGTTTAAAAGATTACAATCGGGTTTTAGAGTCTAAGTCAATGTTCAAGTCGTCCCTCCCCTGTAAGTCTTGGGCTTGACTCTCCCTTTCACCCCTGCAGTATAAAGGAGTGGTAAAGGGGGCAGAAATGGCTCCTTAGGCGTACCCTGGGCATGTGGGGGTTCCTTGGGCAGATTAGAGCTGCTGGAAGGGCTCTATGCCACCTCTATGCAACCCCCAAAATAGGCAATGGCAGAAGAGAGGGCAGAATGCTGTGCTACCGTTATTCTGAGCTGCCAGATAGCCCACGGGGGCACTTACAGACAGAGTCTGCGAGCTTCCTGGAGGCTCCCTACATGGGAAGTGCAAAGATGGAGTAAAGTCTTAAAGGGGCACAGTGTGAGCAGGCTGGGACTAGAGCTCAAGGTACAAAAGGTAATACAGCCTTTAATGAAGTCCTGGAGGGATAGCTCAGTGGTTTGAGCATTAGCCTGCTAAACCCAGGGTTGTGAGTTCCATCCTTGATGAGGCCATTTAGGGATCTGGGGCAAAAATCGGTCTGGGGATTGGTCCTGCTTTGAGCAGGGGGTTGGACTAGATGACCTCATGAGGTCCCTTCCAACCCTCAGATTCTATGATTATTCAGGACATGATCATTGCCTTGTGTGTGGAAAAACAGAGAGGGCAAAGGGAGGGAAATATCTGTCTGGTTCCTCTTGTGGAGTTTCTGCTGAATCCTTCCTGTCAGCCAAGATAAGGATCAGCCAAGACACTGAAAGTGTCCATAAGCTGAACACATAAGATCTACACCTTTATCTAGCGGGTTTAACATACCCACTACCTCTGTGGATCAGACAGAGTGGGACACGTAACACCTGCTAACTCAAGCTGTAGAGTTACGTTTTCAGTTCTATAGATCCCCGAGTCAATCCCTGGTGCCTTGGCCAAGATAGTGGCAAAACTGGTTTTTTGCCTGAAAATTAGGTTTTCGATTAACCCTTTTTTTGTGAAAAGCATCTGCTTTCTGTGGGAAAATATCAGCTCCTCATCAAAACACTGAACACTCAAAAACGGAAATGTTTCTGAGTTTTGGACAAAAAAAACCTGAAGCTTCCATTTAGTAAGTGTCCAACAAATTTTTTCCTAACATTTGCAATCAAAATGAAATATTTTGACATTCTTGAATAGAAATATTTCATTTTGGGTCGGTTCCACATTTAAGCATGCCCTCCTGAGCCACCGTAGTGCCACATGAGAGCTATCCTTTGCATGCCTCGTACCCTCATTCTCCTCTATGGACCAGATTTTCCAGCTGAACTAGCTCTCCCACAATGCACCACAGCTATGTGACCCTAATGATGCACCATGACAGATCAGGAAGAGAGGAGAGCGTGATGCATCATGGGAGAAAGACATCTGAACTCCAGCTCCTATAAGCCACCATGATTCGACCAACCCAAACCAAAACATCTCATTTTGATTTTCCTAAGGAAAACTTTTGGTTTTCAGGTTTTCAACAGTCAAAATTTTCTGTGCATTTTGTTAGTGGTAAAAAAAATAAATAAAAAAAATCCATTTTCATTGACATTTTCTCCGGGGGGGAGGGGGGGAAAGAGTTTTCTGAGCAGCTGTGTGTCACATAAGTGGGCACTTGTCCTACGTCCTGTGTAGAAGATGTATGTGACCCACTGATCAGCATATGTTACATCTGTTTCTGAGCCACAGAGGATGTAAGTCTGTTCCAAGTCTGGCTCCTTAACTCAAACTATGAAACATTCAGATGAGTTCAGCTTTGTCAGTCTGCGGTTGAATCCCTGATGTTGGCCAACATGGCGGCTGTCACATCAAAGTTCTGTGCTAGTGGGATAGGAATGATAGAGCCAGACACTCAGCTAGTGTAAACTGAAGGACAGTCCCAATCCTTCAAACAGACTAGCAAAAGTTGCATTATTTTCAATAGTCAAGGCTTTATGGTGTCATGTTTCTGTTGAAGGATTAAAATATTCTCCTTGATAATACACAAGAGTAGATCTACAGCATATGATACCGACAGGGGCCTGGTACTTTTAAATATCAAAAATTATCCTTAGAAGGGGATTTTTAGCCATCTAAATATCTCCTTTTAATTATTAGTTTGACTGTAGCAAGCCTTGGAATGTAAAGACTTAAATCCTCGTGGCTAATTAAAGTTGTGTATTGGGGGGAGAGCTGAAGGATTAGAAGAAAGCAGCCTCTCTTTGTGACTACTACTGAGTCCTTGTTTTATGTGTTATAAACGGAACAAAAATAGTCTTAAAGATGATGGAGACAACAAATACAATATTGTACTAGTCCTATAACTCAAGGGGGAAACTAATGACTGAAGAAAGCAAAGCTAACCAAGTAATACAAGACCGCATTTCCAACCAAGAGGAATAAGAGGCAAGCACTTGGATCAAACCAATAAGTTAAAGTGCATGTTAAAAATATTTCTTATTCATGTCTATTTCCGGAAGCCTTGGGGTTTTTTGTTTGGGGGTTTTTTGATGGGTTTTTTTTGGGGGGGGGGGTCCCTCTTGTGCTAATTGTCCTACAGCCAATGCCTCTGGCCTATGGCCAGATATTTGGTGTTCTCTGAATATATTCTTTATTCTAGATGATAAAGGCAAACCCACCATGGAAATGTTTTAGCAGCAGCAGAATTGATGGAGTTCTGCTTTTAATTCACTGTACTCCAAAGCTGTTGATCACTCTAAATACTGTCTACTTTTAATGTGTGGTTTTTTTAAAAAATATTGCTGATGTTCAGTGGCAGAGTCAATAGAAGGGAATATCAAAAGAATTTTAAACACAATATTCAGATGTGAAAAGGTTTTTTGGCCCTTTGAAAACAGACACCCACGTTCAGATCAAAGTTCCTCAAAAAGCACTTCCCTGAAAGATTAAAATAAATGAACCCAAACTAAACAAATTAGGCTTGTTGAGCTTTTTAAGCAGTCATCTTAAAAACCTACACTACTGCAGTGTAGCATTGACTCCTGCCTTGTAACTCCAACACATACCTATTATATATACAATATTTAGCCCACCTGGCCAAACAGAACAGTGCAAACATCCACCCACCCTGTTCCTGGACCCATGATGGCAGAGGAGTCAGGGAAGGGGTAGACAGAATACCAAGAGTGCAGTCCAACCTTACTCTGTTTACGTCTGAGTCCTAATTCTCATCCTCATTCAATTTACAGCTGTACTAACTCCTGACTAGTGCTTGCTGTGCATTACGAACCATCTACCCCAACCCCCTTTAAGAGGGGGAGATGCCATGGGCAGCAGCTGTTAGGAGAAGCCATAACAGGGAGAGTAGGAGAAAGCCCCTGCATAAGAACAGAACCTCCATGCTGATGGCCAGGGCCTTTTGAAACTCATGGGTAATCCACAGAGTTTGGGAATGGGACTTCCCACTCCTTCCGTGGAGAAAACCCTGCCCTTCCCACTAATGGAACAATTCAAAGGAAACAAGGTGGGGAACTTTGAATGGCCTTTTCCCCAGATCTCTCCCCCACTGGTTTTTCCTGCCAGATGGCATGAGCTGGTCCTAGCTATTAACATCTGTCTATCTTGGTACTCATAGAACCCCATCACCATAGAACCTGAGCAGTACCTACCATCTGATAATAAACATGTGCTGATTGATTGTGTGCCTATCAGGCCATCTTCAAAACTCTCCATATAAGTGAGCATTTTGAACAATTCTGCTCCATCAGCACCTTATCTCATTATGATGCTGTTACAGTACTTCAGTTCTTTCTTGTACTTTGATCAGCAAAGATTAATTATCCCAGACTGAATTATTAGTAGTGATTAAACCTAACAGAAAATAAATGGGACTGCAATATTACTGAGTTATAATTTTGCCAATGCGATCATCTGCTAGTGATTTCTTTATGCATGATTTCTTCTTAATCATTACACACTAAGAGTTTATTATAGTATATTAATTAGAGGGACCCCGCTAGTATGCAATACCACTATGATAGATTGTACAGAACATGACATATGCAGACTGTGTGCAAAGCCCACATACCATGCACACAGCACTTTGTGTGTGCCTTTATCCTACTTCTCTGCTTACACTTTACTCAGGCAAACACCCATTGACTTCAGTGCAAATTTTGCCAATTAAGGACCTCAAGATTTGACCTGAGCTATGACTAAGGGATTTGGAGGCTTAATTCCCTTTGAAACTAATGAAAATCTCCACCTGTTCTAATTTTCAGTGCAGTCTGAAAAGTGCCAAATATTACATAAGCATCTCAAAAAATGGGACCTCCAATCAAGCTCTGGATGACTCATCAGAATGGTAAGATAGACACAGACAAACATATAAGCCCCAAATTTGCAGTCCTCACCACAGCTGCCAACTTTCACGCGGTAAATAAGCACCCTGATGTTCACAATAAGCCAAAAATCAAGCTAATCCCATTTCAAAACAAGGCCAAAACAAGCCAATCCCTAAGAACCCCAACACTCTATGCGACTAGATTCCGCCGGCATGCTGTCTGGGATGGTGGGCCCACTGTGCATCCCTGACCCTCTCCATCCCTTACCCCTGCTTGCCCCCCCCCAGCTCCTGTTTGCTGGGAGCCGATCAAAAACCAAAAAAAAAAAAAAAACAAGCAACAACAGGCCAAACAAGCTACAAGCCAAAAACTAGCCAACAAGCAACTCACAAGCCAATTAAGCCAAAAACAAGCCCGATTTCTGCATTTTTTTCCCACGGGTTTGGCATGTCTGGTCCTCGCTCACATGCATACCTCAAATACACAAGTGCAGGAGTCCCGCTGCAGTCTCACGCGAGTCAAGGTGGTAGGAGCAGGCCCAGAAACGTGAACACACACAACAACATTTTCCCAGGAAGGAATACACATGCTGGGGCTGTACCTCAAAGGTTGCTAGATCATGCATGGCCATGCCACCATCCTCCCAAATGGTTAGTCAGCTGGCAAAGGATCAAGGAAAACAGTCTCCCTACGCTTCCATTCTGCTCCCTTGATGGAAGCAAGCCTCTACAGCCATTCCCAGAGCTCACTTTGTCACCAGCTGATATCTCAGTTCCTGTGCAGGGAGCGAACATGTGATAGCTCATGAGAGATGTTGCATGACAATACATTTCATTATTTTTTAATTTTAGAAGAACAATCACTGTTATGTATTTTTCTCAACACATCAGAACAGCAAAAATTCCCTCTAACATAATCCCTTATCCTTCCAAGGGCTGGTATTACTTCACCCCAATTCTGTAATTACTCCAACCACTACTTACCGGACTGATAGGGAACTGCTGTGACAGGCCTTATGATAAACTAAGGAGTGGTGTGGTCTTGTCACTTGAGCAAGTGTCTGAGAGTCCAGAGTTCTAGTCCTGGCCGTTTGATCTTATGGATCAACTAGCCCAGGTCCTTTCATGGCGCAGGATTTTCCTTGTTCATTACAGTCAGTCAGTCTAGTGCCTTCTGCTCTTCAGCTTTTCTGATGACACTTTTCAAGTGCAGGAGTGAACTGTCAGGGCTTTAGAACCCCCTAATGCAACAAGAGCCTCAAAGTCCCATATTCATCCCTCAAACACCATTTACTCCGATCATTTAACTGCCTAAATGGGCCTCGTTGTCACAAAAATGAGACAGATTCACTAGTCTGGAAATGGGAAGTAGGGAATTTTCTCTGTGTAGAGAAACATCCCATTGCTCCACTGCCTCCTATCACAGCTGTGCCCCCCTCCTCTGGCATAAGAGGACACATGCTGGGATTTCTGGAGCAGATCATGGGTGGGGCAGGGTGGGAAGGGGATGTGGCAGATCAGCACTCTGCTGCACCTGATTGTCCATTGATGTAAGGTCCCTAAAGGTCATTACACCAGTTGAATGAGTCAGGGCTGCCCCGGGCAGCTCTAATTTGCACTGGAGCTGGACAGTCCTGAATCAGAGAACAACTTTTTGCAGCTGCCACTCTCCATTACTACTGAGAACCCAGGCCAATATCATGAGTGTCTCATATAAACTATTATTTACATTTTCAGCCATAAATTGCAGCTATACAATAGGCATGCGAATTACCACTCCTTTTATATTATTACTTGATTTGTTTGATTGGGTCATTCTTTTCCAGTTCACAAAATACCCACAAAAAGATCATAATTTCTGTGAGCAAGTTCCTTCTTCAGGATTATTTGATACAATTTTTTTTATGCAAACACTTCTCAGCCTGGGGTTCGCTCATGGACTGGCTTCCAGTATTCAATATCTAGAATTCAAAACAGATTCTATCCTATTTGCCCAGCTGTAGGGTTAACAGTAAGGGAGCCCACAAAAAAGTTTTGCAGCACAAATCACACAGTGCTTGCATGGACATTTATGAATCAAACTCTGGGACTCTCTTTCCTTAGCAAAAACTGTAGAATACTTAGAATTTCATAGCTCCAGGAGAAAGAAGACTATTTCCCTTCAGTGTTTCTAAGCAAGCACTGAATGAGCTCTCTTATCTGTGGTGTTACAGTGTGCAAGACAGTTCTGTATTTGTTTAAACATTCATTTGAACCATTCAGGACACTGCCAGACTAGTAGATGTAAGGTTATATATATATATATATATATATATATACACACACACACACACACACACACAAACGCATGCACCCCCACACCTAAATTTAAAAAAAAAAGGCATTTGGCTGTCAACTATGAAAAAGAAAACAAAAAGGTCTAATTGTCAGCTGTCTCCTTCAAATACCTGGAGCCATGGATAAAACAATCATCTACAAGGCACCTTATAGCATCTGACATGGCTGAGTCCTTTACGTCAGGCAGAAAGTTCCTCGAAGCAGCTGACAGCCCGTCTCCCACTCCTCCTGGCAACGAGAGTCGGATTGGTTTTTCTGATATGGCTCGCAGAGCTTTGAAATTGCTTAGGTAATCACCACCGTTTGCTTCAGTGATACATTATTTAATAAAGACATTATTTCATACTGTAGCTCTTACAGACATGACTGTGATCCTGCTGGGAAAAGGATGACTCAATATTAGCCTATTAGGCTTAAGAAGAAATGATACTCCTTGCTCACCCTTGCCCCCTTCTTCAGAGCAGTCACCTCATACCAGATGGTGCTCATGCCTGTGTGGACTGGCACGTGCACAGCCTAAGGCTTGTCCTTCCAGAGCAAGTCCCTCCGAGCCGAAATACCCTTCTGAAGCAGCTCCCCCTAAGGGAACAGCTGTCATGGTTGCACCTTGCTGGATGTCTGAGAAGGAAGGCAAGCAGCTGTTTCAGAGACACCGTCTGCCCTGATTGAGGGACATGCCAGCAGGCAGTAACTAAGCTACAGTGCAGACAGTATACTTTTCCCCAGAGCCTAAGTATGCCACTGCCAGTCTGCACTGTTCTTTACTTGTATTGGTCCAAAACCTGGGAGCTCTCTGATCCCTTAGATTACTCAGCAAATCCTTCCATTGCTCCATTGGGTCAGCGGAGAAAAGATTTCTGTATTATGCTACAGCTGCATTTTCTTCCTCTTGATTTGTTAGCATCATCTTTCCTGGACCCTGCAGACTAGATGTGATAAATGAAAGGAGAGGAGGGGGGTAGCTCCCTTTTATGGACACCCAGCCAACCAGCTATGAAATCCTTCTTAGTAGTTCTTCTCTACTTGCTTTACCTGTAAAGGGTTAAAAAGTCCCCCTGAATAGGTAAAAGGAAGGGAGTGGGCACCTGACCAAAAGAGCCAATGGGAAGGCTAGAACTTTTTAAAATTGAGAAAAAACTTTCCCTTGGTCTATCTGGCTGTTGTTCTCGGGAAGAAGCGGAGACAGGGCTGCAGCTATGGGCCAGGTATGAAAAATCATCAAATCATACCTAGAAACTACTCATTTGAAACCCTAGATACGCAAGTAGATCAGAAAATGTCTAGGAAGACACGATTAAGTTTATTTCTTTATGACTTGTGGACTCCTCTGTGCTAAGCCCAAATGCTTTTGTTTTGCTTGAAGCCTTTAAGCTGGACCTTAAGAAAGCTATTCTTGATTCTGAATTTTTGTAAGTGGGTTTTTTAAATCTAGCAATAGCCTGAGTTTTCAGATATATTTTCTTTCCTTTTGTTTTTAATAAAATTTACCTTTTCTAAGAACAGGATTGAATTTGTGTGTCCTAAAAGGTGTGTGTACATGTTGTTTAACTAGCTGGTGGCAACAGCTGATTTCCTTTGTTTTCTTTCTCAGCTCTTCCCCGGGGGGGGATGTGAAAGGGCTTGAGGGTACCCCACAGGAAGGAATTCCCAAGTGCACCTTCCTGGGTTCTTAAAGGGGTTTTTGCACTTGGGTGGTGGCAGCATTTACCCATCCAAGGTCAGAGAAAAGCTGTAACCTTGGGAGTTTAATACAAGCCTGGAGTGGCCAGTATTAATTTGTAGAATCCTTGTGGGCCTCCACCTTCTGCACTCAAAGTGCCAGAGTGGGGAATCAGCCATGACACTAGGTGAACAGACTGTTGACACACAGCAGATTAGTGAGTGTGCCACCGCATCAGCGTTGTGGCATGGCCCATCCCCCTGGGAACAGTCACTCGACTCCACAATACGCACATGATTGCAATCCCAAGCTGCCAAGGGGCTGGCAAAGAGGATAACTATTCTGCCCCAAGTGAACCTGAGGCTCTGCCTATCAGCTGCATTTCAAGAGGATATGGAAAAAAGAGTCAGAAAGGAACTTTTCCTCTCCCTCTCCTTGTGAGAGAGAGTTAGAGAGATCAGCACTGGTCAGACATGTTCCTACACTATAGAATCTTGACTGGAGGGGACCTCGAGAAGACATCTAGTCCAGTCCCCTGCACTCAAGGCAGGACTAAGTATTACCTAGACCAGCGGTCTCCAACCTTTTTACGCACAAGATCACTTTTTGAATTTAACATCAACCCAAGATCTACCCCGCCCCATCCCTGAGGCCCTGTCCTGCTCACTCCATCCCGCTTCCCTCCGTCGCTCGCTCTCCCCCACCCTCACTCACTTTCACCGGGTTGGGGTACGGGGTTGGGATGCAGAAGGGAGTGCAGGCCCTGGGCTGGGGCCAAGGGGTTCGGAGTGTGGGAGAGGGCTCCAGGCTGAGCCTGGGGCAGGTGTCATATGGTCACACTGGACCTAATCTCATAGAATCCACTGGACATTTAATGAGTTTTACTTTTTAGTAGTGTCATTTGTGATTTATAGATCCAAAATCCTTCAGGGATTGTCACAAATCAGTGTAACATTCTCAACTGTGGGGTGTGCATTGGCTGAGCCTGGGGCAGAGGTTGGGGTGCAGGAGTGAACAGTGCAAGGTCTGGGAGGGAATTGGATGCAGGAGGGGGCTCCAGGCTGGGGCGGGGGATTGGGGTGCAGGAAGGGGTGAGGGCTCAGAGGGAGTTTGGTGCAGGAGGGGGCTCTGGGCTGATGCAGGGGATTGGGGTGCAGGAGGGGGGTGAGGGGTATGGGCTCTGGGAGGGAGTTTGGGTGCAGGAGGGGGCTCCAGGCTGGGGCAGGGGGTTGGGGGTCAGGAGGAGGTGCGAGGTGCAGCCTCTGGCCAGGCGACGCTTACCACAGACGGCTCCCGGTCAGCAATGCAGCGGGGCTCAGGCAGGTTGCCTCCCTGCCCTGGCCCCACACCGCTCCCGGAAGCAGCTGGCTGCTGGCACATCTCTGCGGCCCCTGGGAGGTAGGGGGGCAGAGGGCCTCTGTGCGCTGCCTGCAAGCGCCACCCCCACAGCTCCCATTGGCCAGTTCTCGGCCAATGGGAGCTGCGGGAACGGTGCTGGGGGGCAGGGGCAGCGTGCGGAGCCACCTCACACACACACCCCCCAGGGGCCGCAGAGACGTGCCAGCAGCCAGCTGCTTCCAGGAGCAGCGTGGGGCCAGGGCAGGGAGGCAACCTGCCTGAGCTCTGCTACACCGCCGGACTTTTAGCGGCCGGAGATTGCGATTGACTGGCAGAGGCTCCAGGATCCCTAAACTGCCCTTTCTGCAATTTAAGCCCATTGCGTCTTCTCCTTAACTTCTGAGGATAGAACAATAATTTTCACCCTCCTCCTTGTAATAACCTTTTATGTATTTGAAAACTGTTATGTCCCCTTCAGTCTTCTCTTTTCCAAACTAAATAAACCCAGTTTTTTTTCAATCTTCCCTCATAGGTCATGTTTTCTAGTCTTTTAATCATTTTCTCCCTATTAAATTTAATCTTTTCCTTCAGCCTCAGGTCATTAACCTAATTATAGTAAACCTGGTTATTGAATGAAAATAGAAACTGATTGCATCATAACTAGGACATTTCCTAGTAGGGAGGCATCGATCTAATAGGTTGTTTGTATCATCATTACGCTGGTTTCAGTGCAAGGCATCTCAAAGCATCCTGTTTTGGAAGCTTTTGCAATCTAGGGCCACATCCTCAGCTAGTGTAAATTGGTGTAGCTCCCAAGTCAACAAAACCATGCAGATTTAGACCAGCTGAGGATCTGGTTCCTAGTATGGAAGCTGGGAGGAATGGTAGAAGAAAAAATTATCTGGCCTGCTAATTCAACTGGAAATGGAGGGGATGGAAGAGAGGAGATACTAAGGGAAACATCTTAATTGGGGGGAATTATTGAATCCTAGGTGTAGGAAGCCAGGCAATTTCAAGCAAATTTGATGTCCCCCTACAAAGTTGTTTTGTTAGGGAACCCCATCCCAACTGCAATGCCAAGAATTCATCCTTTTTTCCCCACCCACGAGCCCCAAATATTGCTTTGCCATGTCTTCTGAGGCCGAGGTGGTGGTGAGACTACACATAACACGATTGGAACTAGCGTGTAAGGGCCTTGGAGAAAGAGAAGATGGAGATTTCCTGTTACATAAGAGGAAGGGAGCAATCTGACACACACCCCGACATGATAAACAGGGAGACTCCCGATTGCCCAAGGTGCTCAAGTTATTAACCCTGCAAAGCTATGTCAATATGAAGCAGCTTGTTATCTAATCCACGTAGCACTGGAGCAAAAACTGTAACCATCACACAGAGATTTCAACTTGCCCTGGTCAATTGAGGATCCTTTGCAGCTACAGGTGTCACAGCATTGTCTCCAATAGGCAATGCGGGAACTGGAGGGTGGTTTAGACCCCTGTGTTGCAGACTGACTTAGGCCTTGGTTAACCTTATTCATTCTCTAAACACATCTCCACTAGCAGCTTCTAACCCATCCCCTCTCCCAGCACCCACGCACGCACACACACACCCCTCCTCAGATTGGCACAAGAAATCCCAACAACAGAAGTCACATGACTCACAAAGGGGCAAGTCACAGAGTTCAGCAGGGACACTTAAACCTGCTGTGTTTTGGGAATGGAGGGGAGTAGGATACTGCCAGTTCTGGTCACTTTGAGCATAAAGCAGCTGCAGCTGATGTTGAAAGCCAGGCTAGAACTGTCATGTGGGTGCGGTAATACCGACCACCACCACCCTGAACAATGAGCTAGCTTAACTCCCCAGACAGGCAGTCTGAGTGGGAAACAAGGTTTAAAAAAACCTCAAGGCCGGATTCTGTTCCGTTACGCTTGTGGACATCTACAGTGACCAGACTGATGTCTGTGGATTTACTCTCATGTACACCCGTGTTACTGGGATCAGAAACTGAACCAAGATACCAGGTTCAGGTAACTATCACTTTTTCCTTTGCAGCTATTTGTGACGAAAAAACAGATAATTTCCACCAAGTCTTTGCAAATATGAATGGGGATGACATTTCTCTCTGCCTGACAAGGTAACATAACAGGGTTGCATGGTGAAAATGGAAACATTCCACCTCTGGGAGAGAAGTCAGGATTATTGCTAGATTTGCTCCATGCGGCGGGAGGGGGGAATCACATTTGGGGGAGGAGAGTGAAAACCGATTTTGGTATTAATTTTCCACCTATGTAAGCTGCTTTTCATTTTTTTTTTAAAGTAATTCAAGACAAGAATGGAAAGTGTTTTAATGCAAAACCTTATATTTTAAGGGAGCACTCTCTTAAAAAGACTTCTTGTTGCTTTACCAAACCCAGCCTGTACCTCTCCTCCAACACACCTAGGGGGAAAAATAAAAAAATCAACACACATATTTCACTCCTCTTTAAGTGGGGGCGACTCTGCTCTAAGGAAACCTACTGGCCCAGATTAACTTTGAGGTTTATAGGTGGGTCCTGGTTCCTGCTACCTGATCCCGTTCGTCTGGTAGCTGGCACAGTTCTGCTTTTGTTTCCTATGACAAACACCAGACTTTCCTGATGTGTGGCCACATTTTCCTCAGCCTCACGGGTCAAGTGAATTCGGAGTCTGCATAAGTTCCCAAGGGACCAAGACGGCAGTAGGGGATAAGCTCTCACAAAACCACTTCTTCTGCAGCCAACTTTTCAAATGCCTCTTATTGCTCTTCAAGTTCACTGAGGGGCTTTTATTGAACTTGGCAACTGCTGCCACTGTTCATGTCCATTTCCGCTCCCTTTCTTTGATGTGTAAATCATCCATGGATATTGGCTCTCAGGGTAGTTTTGATATTATTGAGGCCCCCAAACTGGCTTCCCCCTTTTACAACCAGCCCTCACTTAAGGTCTTTTTTCCTGCTCTAAATTATCCATTCAGTAATTCAAGTAGCTTGAATGTATGCACGCCCTAATTTGCCTATATAAAATAGGACTCCCATATTGCTACTCACTGCAATTTACTATACATCGATTCTCTGTTCTGGTCCCTTTATGTGTTAATATAACAAATACACAGACAACTCAATGAAACACATGGGCTTGCACATTATAAACAACTAGACATCTAGCTGTAATCAGTGTTCAAAGAGGAGAGAGGGAGGAAGGGTCCAAGGCCCCGATTCAGCAAAGCATTTTGGCATGTGCTTGTAGAGGGGAAAGGATGGTCCAGCGGTTAGGACACTAGCCTGGACTGAGAGAGACCTAGATTCAGTGCCCTGCTCTGTAACAGGCCTCCTGTATGCCCTTAGGATCTGGGCCTCAGCCTCCCTAAGCCTCAGTTGCTTATCTGTAACACAGGGATAACAACACTTCGCTACCTTACCGGGGTGTTGTGAGGATAAATACATGAATGATTGAGGTGCTCTGGTAATGGGAGCTATACGAGTACCTAAGATAGTTAAGTGTTTTACTGAATAGGGACCTAAACTAGGGCTCTGCCTCTCATGGAGGGCTGAGCATGGCACAACAGGTCTTATCAGGCCCTTGTCTACTGATTGTCAATTTCTATTTCCTTTCCATATTTGGATCATTCCTGCTTGCCCCCCCCCCCCCCCCCCCCACACACACACACACACTCTCTCTAGTGAAGCTCTTTAAATTCAAGAGAAGGACTGGACCTCAGTTCCTGCAGGGCACAGAGTGCCAGAGCGGTACTGGGTATCTTCTGCCATCTTCTTAGGATGTCAAACAAAGGCATTTATGAGTTATGTGAGCACAAAACTCATACTTTTCCACACACACGAGCGCGCTCACCCCCCCCCCCCAAATTTACTTCTGCTGTATGTAACAGCCTTGTTCTCAGACTGCAGCAAAGCATAGAAAAGATCTGTCTAAAAGGACTGTTGTATTCACCCCCTATGCCATCGTGTTGTTGCCCTTGAGATCAGCAGAGTGCTGTAGCACTCTCCCTGAATATAGTCAAGAAGGAGCCGCTGGCAGGGCATTCTCATTGGGAGTCCCCTGTTCAGGAGCTCACTTCCCATACTTCATCTGAAATCGCCTGAACCTGAAAAACCGCACAGGGCATGCTGCAAAGCTGGCCGTTATCCCCAGGAGTTTGAAAGGTAGGCAAGGAGAGGGAACACTGATATTTGTGTTTTAAGTTAAGCCAAGGGTATCTAGCGCAGATGGAGTAGCAGCTATTTTCAATTCAATTTCTACAAATAATACAGGTCTGACAGGCTGGGGGAGGGGGAAATTTAGTGGCTGATGGAAACCCCCCCTCTCAGCCTTAACCACGGCCCCACTGGCTCACTGCCGCATCATCAGCCATGGGCAATGTTCACAAATGCAGAGTTCCATCTCCCAGTTGCAAGGGTATCCAGGGCTGATGGGAAGTTTAGCTGAATAACCAGAACTTCTGAGGCCCACCATCAGGTTCAGTGAATTGGCCTCCGCTGGGCAGCTTCCTTCCCCACCCAATAGGCTGCTGTCTTCTGGAGGGGGACAGGCTCAGAAACCTACTATTCCCCCCTCCAGTGTCTTCGGGTGTGGCTTCCATTTCCTTCAACCCCAGGAAATGAGCCTGCCCAAAGGATGCTTACTACCTCTCCCCTTAATGCCGACAAGGTCATTGGTGATGGGAGAGACACTAGGGACGGCCCTTTAACTTTAGCCTTTCTCAGAAAGCTAAGTGAAGGTGCAAGGTGGGGAAGACAGCATATGAGGAAGGTACTTTTGGTGTACCCAGCACATCCTCTCAAGCCCTTCGGTTCTTTCAGGCACAACAATGGCACAGATCTTGTTTTTCTAGAACTATTAACACCTAAGAAGCCAGAAGTTAGTCTCAGTGACTTTGAAGTAGTAAAACCTTGAAGATATAATGTGGCTTAAACACATGGAAATTCCTTCAGGCCCTAATTAATTTAGTATTCTTCCACAGAAAGACTGTTGGCATTGTAAATTATTCATAAGATATTATAGACTCACTGATCTCGAATTCATACAAAATTACAGCAAAGCTTTAAAAACGAACAGAAAACAGTTCTCCTATTAACCCTTGCAAAATCTTCTAAAATTACATCCATCGGGGTGTGTTTTGCTTGCTAATACATAGAACTGCCTTTTGTTTAATGAGATCGTCTACCCATTTCAGATGGAAAACAAAATCATTTCTGCTACCTTCCGAGGATCTAAGTTTACGGAAAACAGATACATTCATCACGACTGCTTAGCTCTTCTCAGCAAGTTTAATAAACTAGGCCCGTGGACAGAACATGTCAAACAACAATTGCTATTTTATTTATCTTGCTGTGCTCTGTTTTCTTCCTTCTTCAACAACCCATTGATCAAGGTGCATTATAGTACAAAAGGAGGCATCTGATAGCATTTTCAAATCCAAAATTACTCGGGGATTGGCATTCTTGTCAATAAGTCCTAGCAAATGTTGTTTTACAAAAACCAATAAAAAATAAACCTAAAACAAAACATATTGACAGGTAATTTGGTTAATTCGCTGCATGTGACTCTAGAAGGGAACAAATTATTGCCATGTTTAACTACAAAAACTTCCAGAAATTGCACTATATAATGTATTGCTAATCATTTTGCAATCTGTACAATTTCTCACGAAGCAGTAAGAACTCCATAAAGTGGGTTCATATTAGAAAAATTTTCCTTAGTATAATTTTGATTTCCTGGAATAGATAGCCTGTATATGTACACATTAACAATAAAAATAATACTGAATTTACAGTCAGGCAGCTAAACAAACTGCTTATCTTTAAAACCTTTTATAGTTGTATTTATTTGTTAAGATGTTGCAAATTCATGTAGCCAAAGAGATAAGATTGGAGATCATTCAATATAAGATTTAGATTTACTATATAGATCTAGCTACTATGGTAGTTCTGGAGGAAGACTGCATAGAGCATAACAAACCAAAAAGTCAATAAATAATCAGTCAGTTAACATCAATTCATTATCACCCACTAAGCGTTTGTGGCATAGAAAGCACAAAGAGAATTTTAAATGTGTCTTGCCTCTCGATGCCCTAAGGGCCTATAAGACTGGAGAGCAAATTGGGAAATCATGTACATTCCCTTAAATATATTGTAACTATTGACAGCAACAAGTATAAAATTTAAAAAGGGGATAGTGGCTGATTTTTTTAATCCAGCTGTATTACCAAGCACGGACATTTAAGGATCATGAATAAGACCCCCGAAATCATGAGACTGGCTTTCAAAATCATGAGATTTTTAAAATTAAAGTTTGGGGGGGTTTCTATTTATTTCTGGCTTGTGCTTTTCTGTAAGTTAGGAGATGTTTCATGGTGACGTCAGGCAGCAGAAAGGACATTGATTTGTCTCTCAAATGCTATCCGATTATTTTGCTGACCCATCACACAGTAAAAATTGATCCACATCCATTTTTAGTTGAAGCGCACTAGTGTGATCCTTTCTACTGGGGCCACGAATTTCTGACCCAAAAAGGTACTCGCCTCCTTCTGTTTTATCCAGGCATCTCTCTGAAAGACCACAAATTGCTCCAAGTGGAAAGGAACAGCAGGAGCTAGTTCAAACTCTTTTTTCTATTCCTACTGGTTTTGTAAACAACGTTCCAAGTTTTCCTCACCAATATGTAGAACTTTTGTTTTGCTTGACCAGTCTTCGCCTCAGCCTAATTACCCTGAGCTATTCAGGGGAGAGACAGAGAACAAGTTCTCAAGGCATTGCAATGTTGAAAGCAGGAAGCTAGATCTTACTGAATGACTCAACTCTTCCTATGCTAGGACGTATCGCTCTCTGCTTTTGTATAGTATTTGTGAAGTCATCTCAGTTTGAGTACATGAGTGAGGCATCATTAGCTCACGAGTTTCAGTAAGAAAGTCTAGTGGCACATGGGAATAAACCAGACAAATACTGGGAAAAACCAGAACCACCAGTCTACCTGATGCAGACACATGTGAAAACTATTTGCATATTTCACGACAGGTTGCATCACTTAGGTAGGTTTTACTTCTTAACTGTTCATTTCAAACTCTTCCCCAAAAGAAATCAATTACTAATGACATACAGCCCTACATTTCTCCTTGAACCCATAATTGCCTCCAATTTTAAGCTAAAATTAGCCATTCGTGCTAACCAAATGAGCAGTTTAGTGCTGATGTACGTAAGCAGCTCTTCAGACTGCTGAGCAGAGCTTCCCTTTGACAGTTTCTTATAAATAACATGGTTTCCTCTTCACACTGAGAACTTTTCAGAAGCAACAGATCTTTGAAAGAGGTGGTTGAATTAGCCAAATTGTCTGTAAACCCCGCCAACCTGCGATTTGCAAATATGAAAGCCCTGAATTCATACTAAGTCAGCTAGAGAAAAGTACAAATCAGCACTGAATAAATGCTTCTTTTCTCAGCATCTCATATTGTTGGAACTTAGCACAAAATAAAACAGTTTATTGCACTGAAACAGATAAATGTAGTAGATAGACTGAAAGTGACCCTCAAGTCATTATAAGATACGATTTTTAAAAAGGAGCAACTTTTTTTGCTTACTGAGTTAGAAATGTGCAAAATGAAAACACAGGCCCGATTCTGAACTGCCTTTCAGCCCCTCAGCAGTACAAAGGGGCCAGAAAGCACCTGGATCCAACCATCTGAGAATTTCCCTAGAGTAGAAAAACTCTCATTTGGTGGAGATCCAACATACCTGGCTCTAACTTGGGCCTGGCACAGCACTGAGGAAGGGTTGGCCAGAGAGGAAAATATTGGAGCAGCCCCCTGGCTGCCCTGACCTATGTCAGGTCTCCAGGTAGTACAAATCTACACCAAGAATCAAGGAAGCCATAACTGGCTCCCTGAGCTTCCCATTCTCACTATGCCATTGTATGATGAGGTACAAAGAAAAGTGCAGTGACTCCATGGCACTGACATGAAGAAAAAGGGCTGTATATGGGAGAGGTGGGAGCCTTCAGTAGTCATCAATAAAAGTCAAGCTGGACCCAGGATCCAGAGAGGAGCGAATTCTGATCTTTGACACTAGAGTCAATCAGAAGTGATGCCATTAAAATCAACTGAGTTGCATCAGTGCAAAACCCAGTCATCATCATCTTCAGCTGGGCCTTCAGCTAACTCCAACTAAGGACCTGAGGCAAAGTCACTGGAAAGATTCCCATGGACTTCAGTGGCTTTGGATCAGGCCCTAAATGAATAACTCAAGAGAGCCTTTTACTGTACCTGTCCCCAGAATGGTCTTAGATACTTGATGCTTTTTACCTGTACAAGTCACAGGTAAAATGTATATAGTACTAGCTACATGCTCACCCCTTCCGCCCAACGCCAGAACAGTCAAGGCTCACCTCCTGTCAGCCCATGATGCCAGCCTCCATTGCCCATGTGTTAAATTTTCAGACACCTTCATGCTTTCTCCCATGCTGTCCCACATGGTTGGGGGGAGCTCCCTGTGGACATCTGCAATACCGCCTCCTTCAAATCCCTCCTTAAAACTCTTTTGCCATGAAGTCTATAAAAGACTTGGCAATGGGTAGGCTTCCAGGGCACAGAGACCACTGCCTATCATGCTAAGCAATATCCTGTCTCATTGTTTCCTTGTACTCCCCCAATCGGTCTGTCTGTATCCACCTGTTGTCTCTTGCCTTACATTTAGCTTGTAAGGTCCTTGGGCAGGGACATCTTTTTGTTCTGCATTTGTGCAGTGCCTAACCCAATGAAGTCCTGGTTTATGACTAGGTGTCCTAGATGCTATGGTAACAAATAAACAACAACTTTACCCCTGAGCATTGAGGGCTTTTAGCCAAATACCTTGACTTTGCAGGAAACATACAACTAAGGAAACGGATTCCCAAAGCCCTTGCCTCTTTACCATGCATTGTAAGATGTAGAAAAAATGGTTAAAGTCCACTCCCTGCAGAGGGCCGGCACAAATCTTATACACCATTGAAGTCCCACTGGAGTCCTCAAAGTAGGGCCAAAGCAGTGCACAGGTTTGTTGCTGGGCCTCTCAATAGGGATGAATTTCTTCCAATATGGATTTGTTTCTTAAAATAGAAAAGCTCTATGGCACATCTTTCATATGTAAACCAAGTAGTCAGTTCCATCCACATTTTCTCTAGTATCGTCACTTAATGATTAGCTATTTCGTGTGGTAAATTCATCCTGCTGTAGTAAGCTAAACATGCTTTGTCTGCAACAACTTCATCCTGCACATTGTTCTATGCTTCTCAAAGGAAGCTGCCTCAGATTAGTAAAGATTGTAATGATCAGTTGTAATAAACACTATAGAAATCCAGCATATGGAATTTTAAAAAAACACCCAAGAAATAAGATAAATGGCACCATCCCCTTGCTTCCTAAGGTAGGAAACAAAAACAAATTACCCAGCTAACAAAGCATACATGATGCATTTTTTTTTAAAGTACATCTGTATTTTTCAAGCTGGAAATGTATATGCCAATTAAATGGTTTGTCTCTGGAATCAGATATATGGCTCTGCTAGCTTGGTGCTCATAGATCACATTTGTGAACACTAAAAAGCAGAAATACTTGGGTAATTTTCATTTTTCACTACACAGACAATATTTTGAGATAAGACCTTTAAAAGGTCGCCAAATACATACTGCAAATGCCGTCCTACCCCTTACCATACTCGCCAATTATTTGCAAGTCTTCACCTTTTTACCATAGCACCAGGCCCGCCGATGGGGGGGAGGGGGAACAATTGCCCAGGGGCCGCAGGACTCTTAGGCGCGCACAATTGGCCAGCGCACACGATTGGCCAGCGCGGTCGGTTCCGGAAGTGACGTATTCATCACTTCCGCTCTGGGCCCCACCTCCCTCAGGACAGCCGTGGGGCCCGGAATTGCTGTTGGCAGGCCTGCATAGCGCAGTAGTAAATTGCATTTACCTGACTAATAATGTGAACCAGAGGCCTCTACTTAACCAGGCTAATGGGGAAATTTAGTATATAGTCACCTCCATAGCCATGGTATAATCTCATCTGCAAGGCCCCTTGTAGCCAGCCATTTTGGTATAGATATATGGGCATATGCTAAAAAAGGTGTAGGTATGGATTAAGGCAGTAACGCAAAGGCCTACAGGCTTAGACAACAGACAACAGCTTAGCCAAACTAACTAAGGCTTAAGGCCTTCAAGACTTAGCGTAAGCAACTAACCAGCAAGTGACTCTATATCAGTGGTTTTCAAACTGTGGGTCGCGACCCAGTACTGTGTCTTGGAATGGAAGGCACTGGGTCACGGCGGCTCTGGCCAGCACAGCCGACCGGGCTGTTAAAAGTCCCATCGGCAGTGCTGCCCGGCTAAGGCAGGCTAGTTCCTACCTGTTCTGACACCGCACTGCGCCCCAGAAGTGGCCAGCAGCAGTTCCAGCTCCTAAGCGGGGGGGGTCGCGGGGCTCCACGCGCTGCCCCCACCCTGAGCACCGGCTCCGCACTCCCATTGGCCGGTTCCCATTGGCCTGCGGGCGAGAGTCACATGGAGCCGCTTTCGCACCTCCGCCTAGGATCCAGACCTGCTGCTGGCTGTTTCCTGGGCGCAGCGCGATCCGCGGTGCCAGGACAGGCAGGAAGCCTGCCTTAGCACCCCCGCTGTGCTGCTGACCGGGAGCCGCCCAAGGTAAGCCAGCATCCCAATCCCCTTCCCCAGCCCTGAGCCCCCCATACTCCTAGCCCCTTCCTGTACCCCAAACCCCTCTTCCCCAGCCCCACCCCAGAGCCTGCACCCTCATCCCAGAGCCCTGACCCCCTCCCGCACCCCAACCCACTGCCCCAGTCCTGAGCCCCCTCCCACCCCCCAAACCCCTCATCCCCAGCTCCACTGGGTCACGGGCATCAACAATTTTCTTCAACTGGGTCGCCAGAAAAAAAGTTTGAAATACGTATTAGGCATAGTAGGCATTAGTGTAACTTTTGATAAAAGGTGGCACTTGGCCTATGCACTCCAGGGAGTTTTCCTGGAAACTGCCAAACCAAGGACCACTCAGTCATTTTACATACTACGGGGCTCCCTGCAAAGGAAGGTGTGAGTATGCAAGTTCTAGATGCTTTGCATTATCTCTGTCTACTTTTCTATGTTGTAGCATTTGTGACTGTGCTAATAAAAGGCCTTCCCTAAGTGCAAGTATCTCTCCCGCATACCCCAGGGTCCTCACTCCCAGGTGAACTGTAATACTGCAGCCAACCTGGAGGTAACTGAACCCTTCCAAACCATGTCATGTTACTTGGAAACTCTAAATAATACCTAACCAATAGATCAGGCAGCACCCTATCTTCCGCACTTTTAAGTCCCTCTTAACAAACCCCTTCTGCTGTGCTATCTATAGTGAATCAGGATGGCTTATATAGAAAAATCCTTTTTATTATTCCTTTTTCTTGATCTCTGTCTCCCTGACAGTGTTCCTGGAGCAGGAATTGTCCCTCCTTATATATCTGGAAAGCACTTAGCACACCCTGTGCTACCGCAAATAATAATTAAAAACACACAAGTAAATACCAGCCCTTTCAAACACGCCATTTGGGTGGCCTCTGCTAACCAACTCCACTGCATTGCAGTGACATCACAGCTACCAATGAACTGCAGACTCATCAGGGCAGCCCACAGGGCTCAGGTGAGTCCAGGGGCGGGGGCTATTTAAAAGGTTTTAAAAATACACTTTGAAAAAAAATTCACAATGTACAAATTTTTTTTAAAAAAGTGTGGGGAAGGGTGGGTTATTTCAGACCTTTAAGACTTTGTACGCCAGCGGAGTTTGCTGGCAGTATTTAATGATGTCAAAGAATGATGCATTTTGGGACTCAGTGTAGCAAGACTAACAGTAGATTTCAGGGGAACATAAAAAGAATTATTTACACCCTGTTTGGTCAGAGTATTCAGCTCATGCCGATGAAATGTACATCGACCATCGTCCTTTTCAGGTCACTTATAACTTCTCCTGTTTTATAGGCTTTTAGATATCCTGTACATGCGAATCTACTTAGAGACTGGGGGGCAGAGGGAATAGTATGTGATCATGTAATTAAAAAGTATAATGATGCGTATGCACATGGGGCCAAATTAAGGTGCATGGGCAAACTTAAGTCTGGAACTTCCGAATTTCTGAGTACTTGACTTTGCAACCTTAGCATTCTTTTAACATCTTTTGCAGGAGAGGGTGTAATCCACTTATAGGTTGAGGCAATCACGAAACAGTATTGCTCATTTGGGATAGAGAATCTCTAAAGCCAGATCCAAAAACCTACAAACAGATGTGCTGGTCAAACTGTTATGGCCGCATGGAGTCTACATCTGCACTTCTATCTGCAGAATTAGGAACAAGACAGTTTTCTACCACTCGGAGATACTCTAAAACAAAGGTGCATTTCCAGAACAGGTTTTGTCTTTCCCAAAACAAAGCAGAATACATTTAATCCAGCTTCCCCACAAGCCTCTGAAACTTTCACTTATTTATTTTCAGGTTCTCTCATTTTGTTTCAGATTCTTATACAGCCACAGAGAGAAGTGTCCATGTTTTGAACATACTGGATCTGGGGCATTGGTTCGGGGCTATCTATGGTTTAAAGGACATAAAAATGAGAGGGACAAGTCTGAAACAGCCTCTTGTAAAACAAAACTTTGTAATCATCCTTCGACTAGAAAAAATAAAATCATCACCGAGAACGTTTGCAGATAACACAAAAATTTGGGTGAATGGTAAATAATGAAGAGGACAAGTCTGATACAGAGCAATACTGCAGCGCTTGGTAAGCTGGGTGCAAGCAATATGTGTTTTAAATATTGCTAATGTAAATATATACACATCTAGGAACAAAGAACACAGGCCATACTTACATGATAGGGGACTCTATCCTGGAAAGCAGTAACTCAAGAAGATTTGTGGGTCTTGGTGAATAATCAGCTGATTATTCACCCCCGGTGGGATGCTGTGGCCAAAAGGGCTAATGCAATCCTTGGATTAATAAACAGGGAAATCTTGAGTAGCAGCAGAGAGCACCAGTGCGATCGCTGCTGAAATACTGTGTCCAGTTCTGGTGTCCACAATTCAAGAAGGATGTTGGAAAATTGAAGAGGGTTCAGAGCAGAGCTACAAGATTGATCAAAGGAGAAGAAAATGTGTTTTTATAGTGATTGAGCTCCTTGAGTCTGTCTATTTAGCTTAAGAAAGAGAAGGTTAAGTGGTGACTTGACTACAGTCTATAAGTGCTTACATGGGGGTCAAATATTTGACAATGGACTCTTCGATCTAGCGAAGAAAGGTATACCATGAGCCAATGGCCGGAAGTTGAAGCTAAACAAATTCAGACTGAAAATAAGGCATATGTTTATAACAGCGAGAGTACTTAATCATTGGAACAATTTACCAAGTGGCATGGTAGAGTCTCCATTACTGACCATTTTTAAAATCGAGATTGGATGTTTATCTAAAAACTAGGTTCTAGGAATGGTTTGGGGGAAGTTCTATGGACAGGGAGGTCAGACTAGATGATAGTACTCAGCTTGGAATCTATGAAAGTTTCTCTTACACACAGGCAATGTCTAGGCTTGCAGCTAGGCGCGATTCCCAGCTCGTGTACACATACTTGCGCTAGCTCAGTGATAGCAGAAGTTGGGAATCACACCCTTAGCTCCAAGCACAGATATAGCCACAGTCTTGACATTACACACGATTAACCTATTTCATTTTATACAGCATGCTTGCCTTACTAATAAGAGTTACCACCAGGCTTCAGGTTAGGAAGATTTGCCCGAGATACCCTACTTCTGCAACCTGGTCAGGTACATTAATTCAGCTAAAACTTCCAAAATAAGGATTGAAACAAAGTGATGGCGGAGGTGGGGGGGGGGAGAAGGGGAGAGAGCGGACGAGTGAAAAATATGAACTAAGAATCAAGGACATCACAAAATGAATAATGTTTAATCTGTCTTATTGCTACCAGCAAAATTAAGTTTAAGCTGCACACTCAATTAGTCTGCTAATGCTATTTGATGGGCCTCCACTTAATGACGGACCACTGGGATCTTTAATGTGTCCCCAAGAAACCTGAGATTTTTCTTTCTGTCTGCATCTCTAACAAAGACAATGAAGTCTTCCCTCCTTCTGGGCCTTGTCTCTATCAGCGTTTGCACATAATTCATGTCCTCTTTGCTTATGCAACCACAGCAGGGTACCTGTGCTGCCCACAGAGCTTTTTCACATCATGCCACTAGTTCACATAAAAAGTCTCACTACTGCACTGGCCGGGTCAATTACAGTTAGACACCAAAGCTTTCAATGTGTTTGTCAGGTCTAGTGGTGCCTACTAACCAAATGTCCATTGCTAAAGTAGCCCTAAAAATAGCATACAGGTAGAATCGTCTCCTTGCCGGATGCATTAAATACAGCTCAGAGGGTAATCATCATTTATATTAAGAACAGGAGAAACCGTTCCTGTTGTAGCATTAGCCTATAGACACTAAAGAGTCAGTAAATGTAATAGACCACAATGTCACTCTGTTTCATTGATTAGCTTAGTGAGTTGTTTGTTAGAGTCTGGATAAGGTCATGAAGTTCAAAGGCTCCCTAAGACTCTGTTTGGTTAATGGGTTTCTAACAGCATCACAGCACTTTAATCTTTCAGTCACAGAGTTGGGAGCCTCTCCCGCTAATTATTTAGAGTCAGACCCAAAATCCACTAACCAGGAGGCCAAATGCCACCCTTCTGATTAAATAAACCTCAACTGAATATAAACAATTGAGTCGATCTTGTTAGGCACTTTGGATAGCGAGGCTCTTGGGATATTAATTAGTGCTTTGAGAAAACAACATGGGATGCCACATGTCTTGGATACATCACTTCCCCTCTTTCAAATGCTGCACCCTAGTACCAAAAATAGATAATGGCAGTAACACAGACTCATGTTCTAGCTACACATCATTGCTTAGTCCAGAACATGACTCAAATCTGATCTTATAAACATGTTTTAACATTGGATAACAAAAAATTATTAACACAGCATAATTTAAACATGAGTTGGGAAAAGCAGCCAGGGATAACATGCTAATTTAGCCCAGTTAATACTATTTGCCCACCCTGTTTCTTGATGGACAATAGCTTCTGAATCTCCACTTGAAGGCAGGTTTTCCAAAGGAAGGAAACAAAAAGATCATAATTTAAGAAAGAGCTGATTGAAGTAGGTGTCTTGCGTACATTCTCTGTAAACACATACAATACATAGCAAATACTATTTAAGATCAAATCCCAATGGCAATGTAATATTTATGAACTGCACTATAACATCTGCATTTCAATGTGTCATATAATAAGCAGTAATAATTACATTGCACTTCCATAGCACCTTTCAATCAGAGATCACAAAGCACTTGTCAGGACACTATATATGGTACAGTATGTGTCTCCATCAAGCAGCATATAATATTTTAATACATGCTCCATGTGTGTACTTGATCTATCTCCTTAATTACAGAGCCTCCCACTTTACATTTAAATACCTTGAGAGCAGTCTTGACTAGTCTAAACAGAATTCCAAGAGCGTCGTCATAAATTACAGGTGGTGGCCACGCCTTGTTTTGCAACCTTTTTAAACTGGTTATCGCAACACACGCTGCTTACTCTTGGCAATGAGAGGCTGCTTTTCTATCCCACTTCAGCCATGCACTTAAGCACATGCCTAATTTAAGCAGGAGTAGTCCCTCTGAAATCAATAGGCACATGAGTAAGCACGTGCGTAAGTACTTTGCTGAATCAGGACATTACTGCACAGTCTGTAAACATGTACAGATTAGCCATGCGAAGGCTCAAATCCTGCCATTCTTATTCAGACAAAGCTCCTATTGATTTTAGTGGGAGTGGTGCCTGAGTAGAGAGTGCAGGATTTGGCCTTCTATTATTTATTATTCATGCAGCACCAGAAGTGAGAGACACATTGACACACAACAGGCAAAACAATTAGCGCTGATAGCACTGCACTCACAAAGATGATTAGAAATCATTATCCCCAACTGTAAAATAGGGAAACAGAGGCACAGAATTTGCGTGATTTGCCTAAAGCCATCAGCAAAGCCAGAGATAGAACCATGCTTTTGACTCGCCGCCCATTTCTTGTCTGTTGGATTGTATTGCTGATCAAGATGCCACAATAATAATGAGCCCACACCCTGAAGAACATGCAGCTTAAAGGCAGAAATGAGTACATTAGAGAGGAAGGATGAGCTTGCGGTTAAGGCACTAGACTGAGACTTGAGAGATATCAATTCAGTTCCTGGCTCTGCCACATACTTCCTTTGGGACCTCAAGTGAGTTGCTTGATTTCTCCATGCCCCAGCTCCCCATGTGCAAAAGGAGAGAATAGTTTCTGTCTCCCAACCTTTGCGTACTTACCAGACCGGTTCTCCACTTTGTCAAAAATAAAATGTTCCCCATCATTAAATTTTCCTCTGGCCCCAATTTAAATTTAGACTCTTAGGAACAGGGTCTCTCTCTTAATGTGTTTAGAGCCATGGGGTCCTGAGCACAACCGGGACTTTTCGGCACTACTGTAAGACAAATAAATAGTAGCAATAATACAGTACAAAATAATCTAAGAAATACAGAGTCAAGAAGATTTCTATATTGGTATTTTTTCAGTTACAAATACTTTAGAATGTAATATGCTGTTTAGACATAGTGAGTCCGAGTAGGGCAGCAACAAGAAACTAAAAGGAAAAAGTATATCCAATTCCACAGGCTGAAGAAAAAACAAATCTTTTTCTGCTCCAAGAGGTATGATCAGAGAGTCAAATGTCTGCAATACAAATACCTGCTTTCCAGAATGCCTTAGGCACAGGAATAAGGACAGAGGGACTAATCTGTAAAGCTCCTCTGAACTGACGCAGCAGGAGTACCACCAGTTGAAGTCTCTCTTTGAGTATCGCTAGCGAGTGAACGTGCTGCCGATTATTTCCATCCACATCAGAGGTGCTAGCACATTTAATGGCAAAGATATTGAAAGATTTGAGGCTTTGGAGGATGGTTCAGACAGACACGGGGAGAGGAGGATGTAAAACTGTTTGATAGACTCACAAACATTTGGCAGATACAAAAGTCGTCACCTTAGGGTGGAAAAAAAGAACATTGCTCACAAATTCCTGAATTGATTTGTCTAGTGCTGAGGTGACATGTCTGCTCCTTGTCACAGCAATGATGGAATGGCTCTTCCTAGACAGACACTTGTGCACTCTAGTGCCAGGGGAAGGGAACGGAATCCCCTGGCCTGTGAAATGAGACAGCACATGAGCAACAAAGGAAAGCATAAGCAACGAGAAAAATCTGGATCTGAATGAACCCTTCTCAAAGAGCGAATGCTCAGAGTGCAGCATAAGCCTTGGTTTTACCAGACAACTTTGATAAGGTGGCTAATTATTGGTTGACTAACCCCTTGCTATCCCAGAAATCAATTACCTCTCTTTCTGTATTGATTAAAGCAGCCTGCTGATATTTTCTCACGATCCTGGTTCTCAGCAGTCCTGTTAGATATACTCTCTCTGCCAGCCGACTATTCTCCTTTGGCTTTCATTGGCCTGGCTTTCATTCAGAGGGCAAGGCAGTGGGAAACTCACTTTTAGCTTTTTTGCTTGTTTGAATTATTGACTGACTAAAGTGAAGCTATCGTAACTTTGAACGTTTAACAAGTGTGTAGGGTAGAAGCTATAATGTAATGTTTTCCCATTTTTAAAAACACCCTGGTGCATAACACAGCTTATTTGTACATCAAGGAATTAATTATTGACTAGATAAGCACTCCTTCCGTAGTGCATTATAACAGTGACTATAGGGTGCCCATGGAAATCAAAGCAGTCAGCATCTCCTAACTCATAGGAAGCACTCCCCCCAACACCATCTCTGGGGGGGTTTGTTAGGTTGTTCACAAAGCTTTCACTGGCCTATAGAAGTGAGATAAATAGCATTTGCACCATGAGCTTTGTGTCTAAATAATAATGGGCAGTTTCATCTTTACCTACTGATTCCAAGAGCCTTGTAAGAGTCCCTGATTCTCACTTTTCTGAACAGTCATATTCTTATTATTAATTATTTGTATTGTGGTGGTGTGGAGAGGCCCCGTTATACTAGGCACTGTACAAACACACAGCCACAAAGAGACAGCAATCAAAGCAGCCAAGACAGACCGAGGGTGGAGAAAAGGAAGCAACATTCATCCCTGTTTTATAAGTGGGGAACGTAGGCACAGAGATTAAATGACTGGACCAGGATCACAGAGGAAGTACATGGTAAAGCCAGGATTAAAACCCTATTTCTCTAGTCCCAGTCTGGTGCTAGCTAAGGTAGGGTAGGAAGTAGCCGAAGGATACAGCAGTAAGGTTCATGACTGTGCCAGTCTTGACTGTTTGTTATAAGGTCCCAGTAAGAGGAAGGACTGCTTGGGACAGTAGGTCCCAAGAGACTTTGATGCCTGGAAGGGGAGGACTACAGTGACCTGGCTGGAGGGCCAAGCCACGAAGTGGGAGTAGTCAAGTGCCAAAAGAGCGAGGCTGAGAGAGTGCCAGAGTGAGTAACCTCGGGGGGGAGGGGGGCGCGCGCGTCGGACTGGCAGAGTTAATCTCCGGACGCGGCCAGGAGGCGGCACTCCAGCAGTGAGTAGAGCACCCCAAGCTCAAATGGGGATCCCAAAACTAAGGCACCCAAGATCAGCGGTCACTTTTGGAAATATTGGCCCTAAGTATTAATGGCCAATACCCCATCCTATGGGGTCATTCAGTGCTCCATCTTTAGGGAGGGACTTAAATGAGAACAAACTAAATTCAAAGCCAACATTGCCACTACTTTACATCCTTAAAATCACCCCCTCATTATTCTGCAGCTCACACAGCAGTCCCTTCAGGATATTACATACTGTATGAGATGCAATCTAGAGGCATACCAGGGCAAATGAAAGGCAGGACAAGCTTAACTCTGGTATTTCTCAAATTTTGTGTTTTTATGTTAAATGCTAGATGTTACTTTGATGCTTTTGCATATTTAATTCCCTTTATTCTTTTCCAATGCTAACAGTACAACCGTTTGCAACAATGACAAGTTGAAAATGAAAATAACGTGAATCAAAACTCTGGCTCAAAAGTACCAACAGAGACTTTCTCTGCTCATATACGACGTGCCAGCAATCACATTATCCTTACTGCGCAATATCTTCCCATGCAATGTTATTAACACAGGAATAATTTATCTTACAGCACAAAGCCCACTGAAATCACTGGTACAGTATAAACTTCCTATTCATCGAAATGGGACTTTGTCTAGTAAAAATAATTAGACCTGCAGGGGACTGTTCATGAGTGTTGCCAATGCCCATGAACAAGCCCCTCAAAGCTTCCCAGTTTTAGCTCAGAAGTTCACGGATGTTCTCCCAATAGGATCACTTTTCATAATGAAACCAGCACATATTATATATTTCTTGCAGTGAAGGGCAATGCCTAACAAAAAGCATTAAATCTGTGCTGATGAAGGGGAAACAGACTTCTGAAAGGTTGGAAGCCATCAGAGCAATTAGAATGTGCAGAAATTTCAAAAACGATCCTTCCACCGAATGCTATGCTACTGCACCAGTCCAAAGGGAAGAAAAGACAGGATGAAAGCGGGGCTTGCTCCCACATGCCACCACCCGCTTAAGGGCTCCCACCACCACAAAAAAAAAAAAAGTCAGATGAGAGAGACACACTGAGCAACACAGGACAGACCAATCTCATGCAACAGATCCCATGCGTTAGTCACAGGAGAACCAAAACACACATGAAATGCTAGGTTTCTGCTGGATGAGGGCATGAGGCTGGGGACTACATAGACCCTTTGCAGCCTGGAGCCAAGCTATATGGTGACACTCTCCAGGAGGGAATGGCAGGGTGTGGGCAGAACAGGAAAATGGTGGGACATGATCAGGGGGTCCATAAACAGTGATCACTGGACCATAACACCACATCAGTTTGTGACCACTACCATAGGCAGGTGCATCATATGCACCCCTCCTCCAGGCTAGGGGGAAGGATTCCTTCTCTCCATCTCCCCTCCCCCCCACACACAATTCCCTTGCACAGAGCCCTTTTACTGCAGGTTTGCACAAGGGAGTAGAATTTCACCCTTAGTCCCTATTCGTTAATCTGACAAATACACTTACAGATACATTCTGCTATTGTATTGCTGTGTGATTGTCCATTACAACGGTTTTACACCTTCAATTGCAGCATGTGGAACAGGCCACTGCCAGAGACTGGGAGGACATTAGACTAGATGGAATATGGGGTCAATCAGTATGGCAATTCCTATGTTTCTAACAGAAGAACAACCACCAAATTTGTTACATAGTTTTCTGTGCCCATGTTACTTCTCTGGGTGAGTGGACAAAATCCTAACACCATTGAAGTCCATGGGAGTTTTGCCATTGATTTCAACAGGGCCAGGATTTCACCCAATGTACTATGTCAAACTGTGCCTATAGGACTTAGTAAATTGGGAAATACCATGTGGTAAACTCATGACACACCGATGCAGTCTGAACATAAATGCAGGAGCAGTTTGCAATTACTTATCTTGTTTGGAGAGCATCATACAAAGTCAAAGACAATCCATGCAATGGTAACAAACACAGCCACTGATTAGCTATCCATGGGCAGAACTATATGAGACACAGCGTATTCTTTCAGCTAGTAAGCAGTGTGCTGAGGATACCCTGAATCTGAAAGTTCAGCCACAAGTTAACGGACTCCATGCAGCAATCAATGAGTGGGTTTCAGTAGCCTGGATTATGCATAAGAACGGCCATTCTGGGTCAGACCAAATGTCCATCTAGCCCAGTATCCTGTTTTCTGACAGTGGCCAATGCCAGGGGCTTCAGAGGGAATGAACAGAACAGGTAATTATCCCATCATCCACCCCCGCGAGAAGGTCAGACTAGACAATTTGGTCTCTTGTGGTCTTGATTTTTTTAAAAAGTTTCCCTGCATTTTAAGTAGGGCTTTAGCTGTGTGTGTTTATAATATATTTCTTAAATGAAAGCAATTAAATGTCTCTCCACCTGTGATATGCCAAACACTTGACGCGAGCAAATGGCTTATATAGATTTTATTTTTGATTATCAGTGGTTGAAGGGATTCATACTGTTTACTTGGAATTTAAAGTGTTGTTTTTCAATCTCCTACAAGAGGCCACAGACTGCAGGTTAACATTTCTTGTTTAAAATAAACTGAAAATCTGAATCCCAATCAATTCCTAATTAGCTAAGCAAGACAGATGGGTGGACCCAACCACTCCTGCCAAGACAACAATGGATTGGTATCGTTAGCTACCAAGAAAAATCACACACATGGAACAAGACTCATCTCTGGCATAAATGGGAGCACTTCCCTTGTTCATAGATGAAGTTCAGAAGAGGCCCTCCATAAGAACATAAGAATGGGCGTACTGGGTCAGACCAAAGGTCCATCTAGCCCAGTATCCTGTCTACCGACAGTGGCCAATGCCACTGAGTAATGCAGCTAGGTAGACCAGGCCTTGAGCTGAAGAGATCTAGCTACAGTTCCCTGCTGTGCCCCAGACTTCCTGTGTAATCTTATGTAAATCACTTTGAGACAGATTTCATAAAGGTACTTATGTGCCTAAAGATGCACATAAGTGCCTAGTGGGATTTTCAGAAGCAGGTTAGGTGCCCAACTCCCATTGATTTCAATAGGAGCTTGATGCCTAACCTGCTTAGGGACCTTTGAAAATTCCTCTGGGCTCGTCTCTGCATTTTTAGGCACCCAAATACCTTTGAAAATCTGTCCCCCGTGTTTCAATTTCTTTCCTGTAAAATGGGGACAGGAGTATTTCCTTATCTATTTCAATTGTAGAGAGGCAGCGAGACCTCCTCTGACTGTGAGATTGTACAGTGCCTAATACAACGGGTCCCTGCTCAGAGTTTGGGCCTTTAGCTGCTACCTAACACAAAGAATTTGCTATGCTGCTCTTATTTTTTCCTTCTTCTCAAGCAATGGTAGATTTTACTCTAAATTCAGTGGCTTTTGACTCTAGAAAAGTCCCTTCATAAACATATAAAGGACATACATATATTTCCCAATTTAAAAAATCCCAGGAGCTGAATAATTTATAATTCAACAAGTGAAAAATTGGTCCTAATTACCAAGGCTCCAAAAAATAAATAAATAAATAAATAGATAGATAGATAGATAGATAGATAAAGGACATTAATTGCATGGCTCATAGTGGATAGCTATATTGACAAATCTGATGGTTTTGAGCTACACCTGTTATGAATCAATCAATAGCAATTATAAAGTTTCATTATATTTCTAAACTAGCTTTAGGCTTGTGCCAACCTGTGTAGACGATATTATACAATACCATTTAACACAATTTTCTTTCCTGCAGAACATGAATCTACTGAAGCTGAACAAATAAACATGATCACTTTTAAATTATATTAACAAACCAAGCAACAATCAAACATTGGTAAAAAGGTACTTGGTTAAATTGTGCTTTTGGTTGGAATTAGTTTTCTGAAGTCCTGAAAGGTATAGAAGACACTAACCAATAATCTCTTAATGAGGTGCAAGAAAAACATGTGTCAGCATGACAGGTTTTGATAGCTAATGATTTTCAGAGGAAGAACACTGTTCAGAGGAACACTCTGAAAGGCACAGAAAATTGATTAATCGCCATCCCGAGATATTGCAGCAAAGCATTTTGAAATAAAGTAGCCTCAGACGTTCATATCATTTACACCTCTGCCATGATGTGTTACTTTGGGAAAGATTGTAGCTTAAGCATGTTTGTCTCTAGTTATTAATAACTTAGAATCTATCTACTTGCTATGATTTGTTGCCTCACAAACAGCTACCTGAGAATTTTCCTGCATTGTTTACTGGAATGGATAACTAAATGGAAAAGACAAACTGTAGGGGTCCAGTTTCTCTTGTTTTTATAGATGCTTTGTTGTGTGTAAGACATATCTAGGCTAGCAGATGTTTTGGTCTTCTGTCACCTACACTCTTAAGTTTGAGCAATGCAACATAAAAGTGTTTTCATGGGAAAAAAAACAAAACAAACCCTTATTTGCACATTTTCTATTTTCTTCAAGTCAAATTTCTTAAATATAAGATGCAAAACTAATTTCAATTCCATTTTCTGTTCACAGCAACAGACATCACGTACACGACAATATATAATCCAAGTGAGAGGGATGGACCTGCTTGTACAGATGCAACCTGAAAACAGAATCCTGCATTAGGTTTTAAATAACGGTGTGAACATCGTTAGAAAAGCAGCAGAGGGGACTTCCCAGCAGTATCAGAAGGTATTTAGGCAATTTTTCCCCCTTCTCTCCGTGACAGCCTCAAAATTTGCATTCATTAAAAGTTTTTGAAGCTGCTCACTATACGGGATGAGATTGGGGTGGGCGAAGGCTAATTTTTTTTTGTCATTTCTGTCTTCATTTGGGGATAGTAACGATTGTATTTCCTTTTCCCTTCTGTCACAGTTTGCATTTTGTTGGCACTAATACTCCCTACTCAAATATTCCACTCATTAGGTGCTATTTAATTACACGCTCAGGATTTTACATATTCATATATTTTGCTTAAGGTTTTTGCTCACTTGTCTCTTTCTTGTTTATTAACACAGTAAAAATAACTAGTCAGACAACTCCAGTTGCAGTTCCCGAACACATGCTTGGTATGATATAAGCAGTGAATATTGACAGGGGATGCCCTATTTCGGGGCAGCGGAGCCTGGAGTGCTGAGCGGGCTAGCACTCTCACAGTGGAAATATAGCCCCCACATAAACTTGTGCATGCCTCAGGGGATGGGGCAGAGACAAGGGCTAGAGAAGTTCTCATAGTGCCCAGGATTGGGTCTAGAAGCAGGTAGGAATCCCCCGGGACCCCTCCTTCCCAGCCTGGAGCCAACAGTCCCCTCAATCTCAATACCTCCCCTCACTCCCCCTCCTAGTCCTCTGTCCATTCTCAGGGAGAATCTGTTTCCCCTCCCCACCACACACACTTGGTGACTGGGATTAGTGAGCAGAGCCCACCAAGCCAAAAAAAAGTCCCAACCCCTCCAGTGAGAATGGCCACAGAGCCCAGACATCAAGTGAGAGCAGGAGACAAAAACCAGACAGGGATGAGGATGCAGTTCACAGAGGTAAAACAAGGGAACACCGAGCAGAGAACCCAAGACAGTGCCCACTCCTCCTCCTCGGAGGAATACAGTGAGTCAGTGCATGCCATCCACAGAAACTCTCTGGATGTGCACCGAGCTAGGGGACTGGGAAAAGGCCTCACAAGCACAGTCCCTCCTTATCCAGTTTTGTCCTCCTGGACTGATGGATGACCATCTTGGCCAGAATCAGAAAGCCGTTGACGAGGAAAGAGAGGTCTTCAGTCTGTAGGGCTGCCAGTCTATTTATCCATAGAACAGGTACAGCACAGTGGCATGGCAAGCTTCTCCACACCACACACACGGGCCTCAACCCTAATATGGAAGGAGCACCTCTGGAGGCAATAGAATAGTTCTGCTTTCATGACCATTCAGACTTTGACCACTCTGCTGGGATTGCCAACCAGGGTGAGAAGTGGAGCAATGTATCTTCTGATGTTACCTGCCTTTGGAGAACCGAACTGACACCAATCATTCATTTCACTCAGGAATCAAACAGTAATGAACACACCCTACCAGTGCCTGGCCTAGGTCAGACACTGTATTCTTGAGTTAGTGTGGTCTAGTGGGTAGGGCACAGGCCTAGCAATTCAAGAGGCAGCAGTTCAATTCCTGCCTCTCCCACTGTTCAACGGTGTGTCCTCAGGTACATCACATCACTGTCTTGCGCCTATTGCCTCTCCCATCTGTTGTCTATGTAGACTAATCTCTTCAGGGAAGGGACTGTCTCACTATCCACAGTGGGGCTGTGACATACTCAGGTACAATCCAGACCAGGGGTCAGCAACCTTTCAGAAGTGGTGTGCCGAGTCTTCCTTTTTTCACTCTAATTTAAGGTTTTGCGTGCCAGTAATACATTTTAACGTTTTTAGAAGCTCTCTTTCTCTAAGTCTATAATATATAACTAAACTATTGTTGTATGTAAAGTAAATAAAGGTTTTTTAAATGTTTAAGAAGCTTCATTTAAAATTAAGTTAAAATGCAGAGCCCCCTGGACCGGTGGCCAGGACCCGGGCAGCGTTAGTGCCACTGAAAATCAGCTTGTGTGCCGCCTTCAGCACGCATGCCATAGGTTGCCTACCCCTGATCCAGACTTATAAGTAACTGTGTCATCCCCTGCCCTGGCTGTTCACAAACAGCCTTCAGCATGTAAGTCACTCCCAGCTATGACTGTGTGCGCTCCAGCCAGACACACCATGGCTCTTACCAGCCTTAAAAATTACCACAGGGTGACCCCAACACTTTCCCGGTTCTCAGATTTTCCCCCAGAAATATATGTCCCATACCGCTCGTCCCTCTCCTGGAGGGAACAAATATATTAAGTCCGTTATTGCTTTAAGGCAATAATATGCACACTTGTTACCCCAAAAGGAGTTACTCAGACACTTCAAATTGAATACACTGGATTAGATAAAACAGTAAAACAAAGTTTAACAACTTCAAAGGGATTTAAAGTGAGTACAAGTAATGAGGACAGGGATGGTGACAAGAAAAAATAAGATAAGATGCTTACTAATACCTAACTTAACATCCCATATTAGCTTTAAGGAAAGTTTCTCATCATGTGCTCCAGCAGATTACTGACCTAACTTTCAGGTCAGGATCCCTTCCCCAGAGTCCAAAACCCTCTTCCTTTGTCTTTTCAGGCACAGTGAATGTGATAGGCAGGGCGATGCCTTGGGGTGTTTATCCCTCCTTTTATATAGTTTCAGTCTCCCTCTTCAAAAATATTTCCTGCTGAGAACAAGGAGCCAAAGAGTCTATGTGGAAGGATTTTTCCTCATGGGTTTTTCACCTGTTTGAACTCTTCCTGCTTAAAGACTCTGTTTGCTGCTTAAATGCAAAGTAAGCAGAGCACAGATTCCTTTTTTAGGACACACCTGTTTGCCAGCTTCTGTTTGGGTAGCGCTGTGGGGTTTGGAACATGTACACTATGCAGGGAAATCTTATAACTGCACATACAATGTTGCAATACACATTCTATCAGGACAATACTGACCAGCAAGTTGAGTTTACAAATGGATACTTTACAAGGCATACGTTTTGTACAAAGATTACTACAATAGTGTGTAGGGTGTGAATACAGGGGTATTTTTTGTCACAGGGGCCCTTGATCTCTAGCCAAATAGCTAATAAAAATAAAATAGAGATGCAAGGCTCTAAGTGACTGACCTAAAGCTCACTGAAATCAATAGAAAAATTCCCACTGATTTCAATGGGCTTTAGATAAGGCCCTAAATCCCCTTTCCAATCACTGCCACCCAACCCCATTAGGATAGTGATTGTAAAGCTTGATTTGTTAATGAAGTTGAGAAGACTCCCAATTATAGCTGGTCAAAACTTTTCTGACAGAATGATTTTCCATCGGAAAGTGCCATTTTGTCAAAACCAAAACTTCCTGTGGGAATGTGTCCATTTCAATGAAGTGTCATGGTGGGGGAGGAGGGAAGGGAGAGGAGGAGAGGGAGAGAGAGAGCATTTTTCTAAGGTAAAAAACCTTTTCAGAATCAAACTTCCCATTTCAAACAACTTTTCCTTTATAATTTTCTTTTATATTATAGAACATTTTTAAAAAGTCAAAATTGAAAACCCGTTGATTTTGTCAAAATGAAACACTTCATTCACCCAAAACTTGTTGGGAAATTGTGTTTCATGAGAAATTTAGAAATTCTTTTTTCCCCCCGGTTTAGAAATAACAAATTTGAAAATCACAAATTTCTTGCAAAACAAGAATTCCAGTTCTTGCACAGCTCTACTTACAATTCTGGTGAATTTTGGCTTGGGGAAGAAGTAGGTGTAACACAGTGCTCAGCATGCAATATATATATTTCACTCTATATGCATCCGAAGAAGTGGGTTGTAGCCCACGAAAGCTTATGCTCTAATAAATTTGTTAGTCTCTAAGGTGCCACAAGTACTCCTGTTCTTTTTGCGGATACAGACTAACACGGCTGCTACTCTGAAATCTCCCCTCTGTGATCCACGAAGAATGGGAGTCTGCTACAGCTCCCAGTATGGAACTTTCCTGGGAGTCCTGTTTCCCCACCCCCAAATTTCATGTTTGGTTTTCTAAACAGCTCTAGTTGTAAAATGAACCTTAATTCTGACCCTGGTCAGTGTGTGTTAGGATACTCTAGTTACATGATACCATACTATTTCTCAAATAATGCAACAGCATACGATTTTTCCCTATGATCTTAAATATGCAGGTGGGACTTCTTGACTTTTTTTTCCTCCCCACACACCATTGTACACTTACAAATTTTCATTATCATAATGGTCCAGGATAGTATTTCTCTATTGACAGACGTTCTATGTGAATGCTCTTCTTACTAAGGTACATATTCAGTAATTTTGTCAGTACTGTACATTTTCTTTACTATCTACAGCTCAACCTTCCTTAGATGCAATTCAGGCATATCGCTACAAAGATAATTTAGCTCTAAACTGACATGGAAATGCATAGTCCTATATGATGCTACACATATATCTAAGGTTGTAAAAAAAAGTGTTCTATTATACTGTAATATTTGAGAAACAGTATATGATCATGCAGTTAGACACACACACAGAAGGAGGCAGGATTAATTTTCAGTCTCTTTTTTTTTTAAGCACTTAACCATGCAATCCCAGCATTCTCTTTATAAAGTTTATTTGATGGGATATGACTTCCACTACAATGTCTCCTTTTGTCTTTCCTTCTATTAACAACCGTCCAGCTTCACAGGGCTCCTGGGCTTTGAAATACATTATAAAGCTACTTACTTTCAACACATTCTGTAACACAGAAGAACCTTGGCTCCCAAATCAGACTTCTGGAAAAATAATAATCCTATGTAACAGGGCCAAATACCTCCTGGTCGTGGCATATTCCCAAATCATTTTCTCTATGTAGCCAAATTTCCATTAAGAGTCACAAAATCTTTGGGAAAAGTTGAGCTGTCAAAATGGAACATTAAATATTTCATACCATTCTAGCGATTGGCAGTTCCTGTCCTTTCTACGACAAAGACCACATGGGAACGTAAAGAAAGTTCAGAGGAGGGACGCAGACAGGAGCAGGAGTAACCCTCAGTATTTTACTGAGCACAGGTTGTGCTCACAGCATACTGAAGCACTGAAATACTTAACATATTACATGTAACTGTTCAAATGCTGAGTGCCAGAAAGAAAATGGTGTAGTTAACACCAAAGTGCATTGTTTTTGTTTATGTTTGCCAGTGCGTCTGAATGTTTATCGGAATGGCAACAGATGGCGCAAGGCGAATGTATGCACTTTTTCACAGTTTTTTCCAAAATGAACAGATGTCTTCATTACATGCTACATGACCGTGTGTAACAAAATGTGACGAGCATCAGAGGTAGAGAAAAGTAGCATGTCCCTTTTCTAACCTGGATTGCTTCTTGGCATAGATCTTTGTCAGGTTTGAGCATTGCACTGAATGCTCAAAATGGGGAAAGTGGAGATGTTTTAATATGTACTTGCTCACCCATCTCATTAGGGTGTTAAAAATGGATTAGAGACCTGCTGCTCAATTCAGCCCTGCTACAGAACTGCATCTCCTTGCACCAGCAAGGCTGCAGAGGGATTCACCCCTGAGGAGAACAGGTGGTGTTTAGAGAAACCTGTGCTGCCACAGGGCTTGATTCAACTTCCACTGAAATCAATGGAAGAACTCCCATAGACTTCAACTGGTTTTGAATCAGGCCCGTGAACAGCAGTCAAAGAAGAAATCTGGCCATGTACCGTAGCCTAGGAAGACCACTTTAAGTTGCATCAGAGGGACCCCCTCCAGAAGAGACGTCTGGGGAGATGCACTGAATTCATGCATTCCTGGCATCCCTAGCCATACGCCTTCCCAGGCTAGCAACACTCCTATTTTGCCACAGTAAAGTAAGATTTCTGGCTTTCTGAGGTGTCTGCTCCCTGCACCTCCACTCCTGGCAGACAGGAGGCTGTAGATTTTTTAAAACACTATTGCAGCTTCTCCAAGCAGGCTTTGCACCACTTGGGCTCACAGTCAGCATCTGCACTGAGAGAAGCCAGAACAGATCTTACAATGAATCTGGCTATTCGTGTGTGTGTATAGCGCTGTGAACATCAGCCCAGCCCCATTGACTTCCACAGTGTTATTCTTTGCTCTGGCTAAGGATCTGGCTGGTAAAGTTCTAAATATTACGATTATTCATTCATGTGATAGTTTAGCCACTAACAGTTCCGCACTCAAGAAAACCTTGGTATGTATATAGAGAAGGTGGCACTATTGGAGGCCAGTGAGCTCCCATCATGGCACTGCAGAACCTCAACTTCCCCTGCAACCTGCTTTTGGTTTTCATTAATTACTGCCATTAGGAATGACTCCAGAAATTAATTACGCTTCTAACAAAAAAGCAGTGATCTAATGACAAAAGCAATAATGATGGAGATATTAAGGTTCGTGGGATATCTGCGATTTGCCTCTGCTCACTTGAGTACTATTTGGTTATTGGCCACATTAACACTATGCTGACTTGAACTGAGTGAGGTAACAGTTAAGCAGTTTCAGCCGAGAAGGGACGCTTCTAAATTTAAAGATCAAAGATTTTCAAAAGTGACTTGTGATTTATGGGTGCCCAAACTCGAGACAGCCTAAAAATCAGCTTGATTTTTCAGCGAGAGGGTGCTTGGCCATTTCTAAAAATCTGGCCCCTTTCAGAGGTCCCAAGCTGGGCACCCAGAATCATTAGTCACTCGACCAAAGTTCCCCAGCTGGCCGTGGACACATCTTGTTTGCACAATGTAGAGTACAGGACATCAGACCAGGCACCTCTTTCAGGATGCTCTTGACACTGCCCCAGAAATCAGACTTTCCAGAATTACTATCAAACGCATGTGCCAATGTTAAATCCCTTTTGCACCACTCCAGCAGCCCAAAAGGGTTTAACGCTTCCATAACCTAAAAATTCCCCTTGCACAGATGCATCTTCAGCTGTTGAAGGCTAGAGAGCTGTAGCAGGCTATGACCCTGGGCCAGCATCTCCCAACTGGCCCTTTAAATTCACTGCTGATCTGCGTGGAGGTAAGCTTCTCATGTAAACAAAACTTGGAACAAAATCTTCACAACCAAATCCCTTTCTCGGCAGGCATTGTTGCTAGATGGGGTTTTCCCCAACACTCCTCCACTGTTTGGAGGCAACGTCGAACCATTCCGTCACATTCTCCCTGGCCTGGGAGAGGTTAGCAGGCAGTCCTCTTCTCACCAGTCTCTCTCCCCTTATGATGGCCTCCTTCCCAGATTATCTAAGAAATGGGAGGCCTGCCCTACCCTATATTAAATGGTTCTTGTTCCTGGGCCCTAAAGAGAATAGTAGTCTCCAAACAACTGTTCCAGTGCGACCACTTCATCGCTCTCTCAGCATCTGCATCGGTTGTTCTCTTCATCTCCATTGCAGAACTCCTGGAACAGCCTGACCACTGAGACTTCTGGTCTTAAAGATCCAGTAAACCCCATCAGAGGGGCTTAATAGGTCATGTCTAATAGGCAGGAGGGGCTGAGGCCCCAGTACAGGGAGCGCCTGTTTGATGGAGCTGCTCCTCGGGAGACATTACCTGCAAGCACAAGTTACTGCAGCCCTGAACTCTTCTCTAGTTGGTATTCACACACTTAGGCCTGGTCTACACTAGGCTTTTATGTCGACTTTAGCGCCGTTATATCGAATTAACCCTGCACCCGTCCACACCAGGAAGCCATTTAGTTCGACATAAAGCTCTCTTTAAATCGATTTCTGTAATCCTCCCCAACGAGAGGATTAGCGCTAAATTCGACATGGCCATATCGAATTAGGCTAGGTGTGGATGGAAATCGACGGTAATAGCTCCGGGAGCTATCCCACAGTGCACCACTCTGTTGACGCTCTGGACAGCAGTCCGAGCTCGGATGCTCTGACCAGCCACACCCCCGGGAAAATTTGAATTCATTTTCATTTTCCTGTCTGGGCAGTTTGAATCTCAGTTCCTCTTTGGACATCGAGGGGAGCTCAGCAGCAGTGGCAACTATGCAGAGCTCTCCAGCAGAGATGGCCGTGCAATCTAATAGAAAGAGGGCCCCAGCATGGACTGATCGGGAAGTCTTGGATCTCATCGCAGTGTGGGGCGATGAGTCCGTGCTTTCAGAGCTGCGCTCCAAAAGAAGGAATGCTAAGATCTACGAGAAGATCTCCAAAGCCATGGCAGAGAGAGGCTACAGCCGGGATGCAACGCAGTGCCGCGTGAAAATCAAGGAGCTGAGACAAGGCTACCAAAAAACAAAAGAGGCTAACGGACGCTCCGGATCCCAGCCCCACACATCCCGTTTCTACGAGGCACTGCATTCCATCCTGGGAGCGGCCGCCACCACTACCCCACCCCTGACCGTGGACTCCGAGGATGGGATCATGTCCGCGGCCGGTTCCTCGTCGGACATGACAGCGGACGGGGAAGATGAAGAAGGAGATGAGGAGGACGAGGCAGTCGACAGCGCTGGCACCGCTGATTTCCCCGACAGCCAGGAGCTCTTCATCACCCTTACCGAGATCCCGTACCAACCGTCCCCATCCCTTACCCCGGACACAGAATCAGGGGAAGGATCAAGCAGTAAGTGCTGTAAACATGTAAACATTTATTTAAAACAGAACGGTAATATTTATACTATTAACAATGTACATTTATAAAAGTTCTGTAAACTAGTAAAAAAATAATCAAGTACAAAACAGGAATATTTACAAAGGTAACAAATGGGTTTTCATGATTTCTCTGTCTTGGGCTCTTCTCAATTTAGTCCCAAGTGTTTTAAAAAATTTTCACAATGTCCGTTACTCCATGATTCCCAGGCCCAAGACGCTCCACTCCATAGTCCCAGTGCACCTACGCGAAAATCCGGTCAATGTGGCCGGGGATCGACGAGAAATCCTCGTAGGAGAACTCCTCGTAGGTCTCGTGGAGGTAGAGCTCAAGCCTGTTGATCAGGTTCCGGGGTAGGGCGATCTTAGTGGGCCCTCCGTGGTAGCAGACATGCCCCCTCCACGCCACAATCAAGTACTCCGGGATCATGGCCCGACATAGCATGGCGGCATACGGCCCCGGTTTCTGCATGCTTTCCCGCAGCATGCGTTCTCTCTGGGTGTCCGGGATCCTCAGGAGGGTGATGTCGCTCATGACGCCCTGCTTTGAATTAGGGAGGGGAATGTTAGTATTGGGACTGCTTTACAGCCACGCGGTGGAGGGAGAGGGGCAGCATACAGGGATCTTTCCCTGGGACAGCCGCGAGGGGGTGGGACAGGGGCAGAGTTGATGCTGTCCTGATTGCTGGCAGCAGAGACTGGCATTGCTTTCAATGTGAAAGGAGGCCAGTGCTACTGCTGGAGTTTTAAGCAGCCACAAGTCTGCGGCTTACCATTATTGCCCGCTCCAGAAGTTCAGGTCTCCAGCCACAGTTCTCTGAACAGTCCAAGACCTCCGCAAGTCCACAGGCACTGAAGGCGACGGCCGAAAATTCGACCTTGTCCTGAGTGCGCATGTGAGAGGTGCAGTGCATGGTCTTGTTCACAGAGAAAGACTAGGTTCTTTGTATACAATTTCATTTATCTGTCTCAGGAATTCACTCCCTTTTCACAATTCACACAGACACATCTGCGACTGTCTCCCAACCCAGCCTCTCAGCACACTCCCAGAGGCTAGCGCAGATTAGGCGGAGGAAGAAGAAGACGCGTGAAGACATGTTCTCAGAACTAATGGACTGCTCCCGAGCCCAGGCAGCCCAGCAGACACAGTGGAGGGAGAACTTGTCACAAATGCACCGAGCAGTCATGGAACGGGAGGAGAGGTGGCGTCAGGAGGACCAACAGGCTACTGAAAAGCTGCTTGGACTAATGAGGGAGCAAACGGACACGCTCCGGCGCCTTGTGGATGTTCTGCAAGACCGGAGGCAGGAGGACAGAGCCCCGCTGCAGTCTATCTGTAACCGCCCTCACCCGCCACCAAGTCCCACACCACCCTCACCCAAACTCCAAAGAAGGAGGGGCGGCAAGGGCCGTTAAAACTTTCAGTCAACCCCTGCAGACTGCTCTAGCACTAGAAGGCTGACATTCCCCAAAATTTCATAAGTCCTTTCCCACCCACCTCACAGAAGCCCCCGTCCAAGTTTCACACCCCACGTTTCATGTCTGGTTCGCAATAAAATGTTTGTTTCTCTCCATTACTGTTTCAGTCAGGTTCTTTTGAGGGAGAGTCTGTCTGGAGGGGGGGAAGGGGCTTGGTAATTGGGCAGGACAGTGACCTTTAGCAGGGTACAGAGGCGGTGTCAGGTCCAGCATCAGGACACATACACAGTGCAGTCACTGGTTACCCTGGTCAGTCTGGGAGGTGTTTTTCATGTTCTCCATTGAAATAACCAGTCCACCAGTGCGGAGCCTGTCATTCCGGGAGTTTAGAAGCATCATTTGCATCAGAACACTGAACCCGCCCCCCGCCACAGTCTGCGTCCCCGGTTTAAAATATTCCCGCGAAAACAGCAATACAGACAACGCTGTTCATTAACAAAATCGAAATGATTTTATTTTTTGGGAAGGGGAAGGGGGTGAAGGGGGTATGTAACTGGAGAGGATAGTCAAAATGAACTGGGTAAAGAAACGGGGGCAGGTTCAGCTTCTCTGTCCACAAACTGAAAAGTCACTGGTTGCCCTGCTCACTCAGGAACCTAGCTTTCAAAGCCTCCCGGATGCACAGGGCGTCCCGCTGGGATCTTCTAATGGCCCGGCTGTCTGGCTGGACGTAATCAGCAGCCAGGCTATTTGCCTCTAGCTCCCACCCCGCCATAAAGGTCTCCCCCTTGCTCTCACATAGATTGTGGAGCACACAGCAAGCTGCAATAACGATGGGGATATTGGTTTCACTGAGATCACAGCGAGTGAGTAAGCTTCTCCATCTCCCTTTGAGACGGCCAAAAGCACACTCCACCACCATTCTGCACTTGCTGAGACGGTAGTTGAACAGTTCTTTTTCTGTGTCCAGGGCGCCAGTATAGGGCTTCATGAGCCAGGGCATTAGCGGGTAGGCTGGGTCCCCGAGGATGACTGTAGGCATCTCCACATCCCCAAGAGTTATTTTGTGGTCTGGGAAGTAAATACCTTCCTGCAGCCGTCTAAACAGACCAGAGTTCCTGAACACACGAGCGTCATGAACCTTGCCCGGCCATCCGACGTAGATGTTTGTAAACCGTCCCCGATGGTCCACCAGTGCTTGCAGCACCATTGAAAAGTAGCCCTTTCTATTGATGTACTGGCTGGCCTGGTGGTCCGGTCCCAGGATAGGGATGTGAGTCCCATCGATAGCCCCTCCGCAGTTTGGAAATCCCATCGCGGCAAAGCCATCTATGATGACCTGCGCGTTTCCCAGGGTCACTACCTTTGGGAGCAGTACCTTCACGATTGCCTTGGCTACTTGCATGACAACAACCCCCACGGTAGATTTGCCCACACCAAAGTGGTTCGCGACTGACCGGTAGCTGTCCGGCGTTGCAAGCTTCCAGAGGGCTATGGCCACTCGCTTCTGGACAGTGAGGGCTGCTCGCATGCGGGTGTCCTTGCGCTTCAGGGCAGGGGACAGCAACTCACAAAGTTCAAGGAAAGTCCCCTTCCGCATGCGAAAGTTTCGCAGCCACTGGGATTCATCCCAGACCTGAAGCACTATACGGTCCCACCAGTCCGTGCTTGTTTCCCGGGCCCAGAATCGCCGTTCAACAAAATCCACATGCCCCATTGCCACCGTGATGTCCTGGGCGCTGGGGCTCGTGGTTTCTGACAGCTCTGTGCCACTCTCCGACTTCAGGCTCTCACGGCGGTGCCGTAGCCTCCTCGCCCGATTTCTCTGCATCTGCCTCAGGGAAAGGTGTATGATAAGCTGCGAGGTGTTGAGAACGGCCACAAGTGCAGCGATGGTCGCAGCGTGATCCATGATCGCAGTGCTGTGGCGTCCGCGCTGTCACTGACCAGAAAAGTGCGCGAACTGATTTCCCGCCGGCGCTTTCATGGAGGGAGGGAGGGCGTTAGTGACGGATGGATGACGACAAATTTTTTTTACCCAGAAGGCATTGGCGGCTCGACCCAGAATTCCGATGGGCAGCGGGGACTGCGGGAACTGTGGGATAGCTGCCCACAGTGCACCGCTTCCAATATCGACGCTCGCCCCGTTAGTGTGGACTCACAAAGTCGAATTACTGTCCTTAGTGTGTCCTTAGTGTGGACACACACGTTCGACTTTGCAATATCGATTCCACATATTCGATTTAAGTAAAATCGAATTACCCTCGTAGTGTAGACATACCCTTAGAAACAACATGAAACCTTTCAAACATGAAATGCCCACACTCTCTCCCCTCTGCTTTTCTGTAGCAGACTTCAGATAATCAGTGTTCCTGACAATAGCTGCACTTTCCCTACTTAGTTGCCAATAACCTTCTTCTTGTTACCAACACAAAGCAGATAAAATCTGGGATTCAGGGAATATTTCTTACCAGTTGACAATCAGCAGCAGCTATTTATTGACACTCTTTCCCAGTTGATCACCAGCCCTGACTGACGCCAACCCCACGGATATGAAAGAAATGTCCTCCACGGTATCCCTGTGTCATGCTGTACCAGCCTGGAGAGGGTTAAGGAGGCTGTGAAGGGGGCCAATTATCTTGAAAGTCTGCACCTGGGCCAGGGCAGTAAAGGCTGGTTGGAGATGGAGGCCTGTTGAGAAGGAACAAGAGGTATAAAGAGAGGAAGTTGGAAGCAGGGGAAGTAGTCTACAGTTATTCCCTGGGTGAAGAGAGATGTGTTTGGGGGATACAGGGCCAGGTAGCTTACAGTTACTTCCTGGGAGGAGGGAGTTTGGGCTGGTAAACCCAGAGAGGGGGGAGCCAGAAGGTACAGTTGAGAAGTAGGAAGATGTAGGAATGAGTCCAGGAAAAGAGCAACTTGGTCTGGGAGGGAGCACGCCACCATTGCTAGAGAGAGGGTCCCTGGACTGGAACCTGCAGTGGAGGGTGGGCCCAGGTTCCCCTGCCACCTACTAGAGGAGTGGTATGGTTAGGGTGTTGACGAGAAGGCTGACATTTTATATAAATGCACTTTGGTACCTTGGAAGGGGAGGACTATAGTGACTAGGATTGCCAGGTGTCCAGTTTTCGACTGGAACACTCAGCCGAAAGGGGACCCTGGCACTATGGGTCCTGTTCATGAGTTTGATCCAAAACAAGTTGAAATCTATGGTAGTTTTTCCAATTGATTTCAATGGGTTTGTTGAATCAGGCCCTGTGGCAGCACCAGTATTTCTCTAAGCATCAGCAGAAACAAAATGTCTTAATGCAACATCCATGCTCTCCTCAGGGGATAGAAAGTGTCAGACTGCAACCACTGAGGAGTTTCCCCCAAGCGGTAAGAATATAATTTTTATACAGAGATTTTAGGGAGGGTTTTTGTTCAAGCTTACTACTATAGGGCCTGGCCTCGCTCTCTGGTTAGTGACTTAGGGACTTCTTCCCAACTCTCCTTGAGGATTACATTTGCTTCTTGGTGCTCCCAACAGCACTACCCATCTGGAACTCGGCCCCTGCTAGGCCTGAAGCTTCTTGCAGAGCTGTTCTCTGCAAACTGCTTCCCAGAAGCACTATCTCCCTCAGGAGTTCTCTGGGCCTCTTCCCTGTGGCAACTGTCTGTCCCTCCAGCACTAAGATCACCTGGGGCCTCATTAGCAGTACATAACCCACAGCGGGGGTCCTCTGAATTGGCTGCCCTTATGTTCTTTTTCATTTAAGTCCCTGAAAGACCGATTAGAGTGACACACAACATTTTGCACATGACTAAACAAAACAAAACAAAAACCACCCAAGATTCTCACCTGTTCTACAGAAAGGCAGAAACAGAAACAGAAACCCTACCTAAGGGAGCACAGTTGCTTCTGCCAAAAATATATTCCTCACTGGCCTGAAGCCAGTGGTCTTTTCAGCTTTCTTCCTGGCCTTTGCTTCTACTATAAACCTTGCTACTCCCATTAGGTTCCCTTCTAATACTCCCGGATCTATTCTACTGAATCTGGAGTCTTACAATGCTCTGTCTATGGTACTTATATGGCCCACATGACTGTAGTATCTGAGCACCTAACAATCCTCACAACATCCCTGGGAGGTAGGAGAGTAATTCTCATGTGATCAGTCTCTCAGGGAAATGAGGACTTGTCCACATTAAGTCTATGCAGAGCAGGGAATTGAACTTGGTTCTCTGACTCCCATGTTAATGCCCTGATCACTCGCTCATCCTGAGCGCCTCACATTCATTCTGCTCCCAGACTCCCTAGTCTGGTTTGCAGAACTGCTCATTTAAAAATAAAAAAAATAAAAATAAAAAAGTGTCAAGGGGGGAAAAATATATTGAAAAAGAATTTCACTGATGTTTTTAGTACAACTCAGCTCCTGTGCAGGTGTAAGACTTTTAGAGCTGAATCAAGGAAGGTAATGGATACCTTCTCCATGCTGCCCCGCATTAGGCGCTATGGGGTAACTAAAATAAGTTGAAGCCATTTTGCTAGTGCCCGTAAGGATGTTAACAGGGAGCAGGACCTATGTGCTGAGCATAGTTATGGCAGGCCAATGTGCAAAGATGCCACTGAGGGGCAAACTCTGTCCCCTGCCCATTGTTCCCGCACCTGCAAAGGAGCCAGCCTTCAATTACAGGTCTGTAGTGTTAGGATCTTGTCCTTTTTGTTAATGTATCTGTGAAATGCCAGGCATGTTTAGGACTCTGTAGAAATAATAAATGTACTGTTGGCTCTTCTCACCCTAGCATTCCCCCTCTGCTGAGTGGTATGAGAATTCTGGCGCCTTTCAAGTTGGCTTCTCAGTGTTGGAAAAATCAGTTTGGAGAGAACTTGATTTATTTAGACATGTACAGCAATCCTGGAGGAGAGGCAGTCACAGACAACAATAGGCAATCCTCTCTTCCAGACGTGTCAGCCCATTTACCAATGCCTGGTTCCCAGAAAGCTACTCTGTCCCAAGAATTGCCACCGAATATAAAGAATAAAGCAGAGAGCAAAATCTTTGCTTTCTACCACAGCTTCTCTCCAACAAGGACTACTGTTTAAAAAAAAAAAAAAAAACACCACCACGTGACACAGACTGAATATCTGCTTCCACACTAAGTATTTGTCTACAAGGGGAATTTACAGGGAAGTTGGTGCAGAATATGTAGGGTGTGAAGTTAAAGCGCAATAGCTATTTTGCACTAATTCCTCATGTGGCCACTCTTCTTCTGTACTTTGGAAGTGGATTAACCTAAATCACACAAGGCACTAGGATTGCTGTGTAGACATACCCAGAGGTATGACTGCAGCACATGTAAACATACCCGAGCTAGCTTTAATTGAGCCGGCTCAAACAGTGAAACCACAGCACAGCTTCACAAGCCGACCTTGGGTATGCCCTTAGGCAGCTAGCCTGAGCCGATGTCTGCGCTGACGTGACTTTACTACTATTGATATTCACACTAGCTAGATTAAAGCTAGCTGAGGTAGGTCTACACATGCTGCAATCACACCTCCAATTGCAGTAGAGACACACCCAGAGTGCAGAATAAGAGCGTCCATATGGGGAGCTAGTGGGGAATAGCTATTCAGCACCAGCTATTCTGGGCTTTCCCCCTGCCCCTAAGAAAAATAACTTGTGGGGCTGTGGTTAACAGCACCAGCTGACAACTCCTGCCCTAATGATGTTCTAATAAACAACATCTGAAACTTAACTACAGGTTGTTGTACACTGAGACTGCTAAATATCAGACCTAATTAGATAATGCAGGCCAAAAAAGGGAAGTCAGCAGACACAAGGGATTGCTACCACAAATGTAATTACTTGTAAAATATAAAAGCCGTGCAAATTCAAACTAGCCTGGATTGGCATTACTGATCTAAACCCCAACCCTGAACTTTAGGAAAGGTCAGACTTGGCTAGGGATCCTGGTTTGAACTTTCCAGCTGAGGTCACTCTATAATGGCTCAAACTAGAACTGTGAATCCAAACACTCTTGAACACCAGAGAGAATACATGGGGGAATTTATATCAGATGCTCAGCTGGTTTAAATCAGCTTAGCTCCATTGACTTCAGTTAATGTGATGCAAAAATCTTCATTATGGACTTCAGTGAGGTTACAATGATCTACACTAGCTGAGGAGGTAGCGCTTCACTTTTAGGCAGACTCTTCTGTGGCAGCTTCAGTAGCAGAAATGCAATAGGCAAAAGACTTACCCCATTCTTAGGGCACTAGAGACCACTCTAATTGAGATGTTATAAATGCAAGATTAGATTGGCAGAGAAATAAGATTAGCGCCATGTTACCATAATATATTCTGTGGTCACAGTTACACTCTCTCTCTCTATGAGCATCCAGCTAAGAATTCCCAAAGCCGCTCCTACCACTTCTTACTGCTCTCCTTGCTTGGCCGTATAAACATGGCCTCTTTTACAGGAGTAACACTATGACCTTCTCAAGGCATATGTGCAACTAACAATTACTGTTAACAGTCGTCCTTCCTGCCTGTTTTCCCTACCTCCGTAAACAGGATAAGTAACTATCCTGCCAGTGGACACTATACATTTCTGCTTTGAAAGCTTCAAAATATTTAAAGAGGATATTCTGTCCACAAGACACTGTGGTCCTGTCACAGCATTGCCAGACATCTCTGGAGTATCTTGTGTTGGCGCTGGCTGAACTGCTATCCAATACCTATACAAGACGAGAAATGGACTCAATGTGCCTGTGTCTTCAGCCACCCTCCTGGGAGCATCTACCGCCTGATTGCCATGACAATCTTCCATTTCACCCCACAAGCTCCCTGTGTGCCTCCCATCCCCTCTATTTCAGGGACTTCCTGCAACCTCCTTTCCCCACCATGCCAGCGGCTATGTGCACCCCACCATGCCCTCCCCCCAAACAAGGTCCCTCATTCTCCAAATTCTTACGGGTCTCATCTTGACTAGAGCACATACTCAGCCACTTTTCTTAGTCTAGATAAAGCTATAGGGCTATTACATACTGCCTTATAGTGCCCGGCCATTTTGCCTGTGTCAACGAAGCACATGTAATTCGTTAATGTGTTCTTGGCAGGCTCAGAGCATGCATCTCCTTCTCCTATTGTTCCAGTGTGCTGCAGGTTTCTCGATGCTAAGTGTTGGCTAAATCCATTGCCTTTCTGTTCTTAAGCAGTGGAACAAGACTGAAGTTTTTCTACCCACATCTACCTCTGAGGATTGTTTCTATCAAGAGCTGAACCATCTCATCCAGGGCACAGAGGGAAGCACAAGAATGGGTCTGGCTTGGAGAATGCTAGGAATGCTATTGCAACACCATTTTTTATTCCTAATAAGCTAGAAGTAGAAGGGATATACACACTTTATTTTCAGAACAAAAATGTCCATTTTATTTGAACTCTGATTCAGTTGCAGGACAAATATAATTACTTCTCTTTGCACATGCAACTTGCAAGCCATGTTGTCTTATCTCCTCCTCCTCCCTGGTTTTCCTCCTCTACCTCCTTCTCCAAGGCCTAATTCCCAACCCTTATACTAAGCAATAACAATTATCCTATCTCTAGCCACAGCAATATCTCTTCCTGAGATTACACAATATTGTAGACTGACTGGAATGTTGAAAGTTGATTCAAGCAATCTGATTAGTGAAGGGAATATTAATTCTCTAGAAATATCCTGCACCAAACTACTAAATATTTTGGAAATGGCATCTACCCCAAAAACCAAATAAATAATCCATATACCTCCACAGTGATTTTATGTCTTCCTTCATCTGTATCCTATACTAGTAATAACCTCAGCACAGGACATTTCCTAGCCATTCCTAACCAGCTGCGGTTAATGGATGCCTCCTCTGTGCCTTAGGCCATCAGCTTCTCTCAGCCAGTCATTAATCCCAAGGAAATGCCCCTTTATTCCATAAATAACCACTGTCCAGGATATTTCCTGGGGAACTTATGGGCAGCTGGAATTATTGGCCCTAGGAAAATGCTCATTAAATCTCCAAGAAATGCCATGCATCTTGATTGTTATTGCTTCAACATGGGGAAGGGGTGTATATTTAAGTGACCTAAACACAATGGGTTTCCTTAGTAGGCCTTGCAGTTTTCAGCAAGCCCTTCTCTCCCCGCCCCATGCAGATACATTTAAAATTGAGAAGCCAATGCTTGCAGGCATTTTCGTTACGCTGCATTCCAGACACTGCTTCCACCTTGGCTCCATTCTTCAATATCAAACTGCAGAGGAGTGACAGGAAATGGCCACAAAGAGGCCAAGAAACACATGGAATTCAGAAAGATGTCTTTAGCGTAAGCTAATACGGCACGGTAATTGTACTTTTTTTTCGTAAGGCATTCAGCCACAAACGGCAACATATATCAAAAACTGAAAGCTAATGATCTAAGACATTATTGACAATGTTGGCAGGAAGGAAAGGAGGTAAGGAAGCTGCGCACATGTTGTTTCTTTAAAATCTATAGGAGGAAGTGAGGCAGAAGGGAGCTGTGGAAGTTCTAGACAACTGCTCTGAAGTGAGGAAGGGAGAAAGGTTAATACTCTTTTCTTTATTTCTGCACTATTCAGTGTTAGAAAGCAACTGTTTGTGATTCTTTGCCATTGTCATATGACAGAAGACTCCAGAGGAAACAGAGGTCACTGAGAAACTGGTACAGCTGCAGACTTTACTTTTGCCAACCCAAAGCAGCCAAAAATCATGAGTCAGACCTCAAAAGAAAGTTTTTAAAAATCAACTTTGGGTTCATTTTGTCCGTCTTCTGGTTTCGAAGCCTTTTGGGTGCTCTTGGGTCATGTTTTCAAGCTTTTCTCTGCAAGCTTGAGGGCTGGAAACTTACTGTTGTGTGGGGTTTTTTTTTGGGGGGGGGGGTGTTTTTTATTTAAATGGAGGCAAAGTTTCTCACCATCACATGATTGCAGGAGTGTGGAATTTAAAACCCCCACCAAATATGATAAAACCATGAGTTGGCAAAACAGACCTTCAGTCATAAAGGACCAATAGTGTACAGGAAAAAAAGTTGCAAGAGGTGATTTCTTTTTATGCTTTAATAGGCTTATGGATTATCAACCCTTCTTTTTAGAATAGCCTATCAGAGGAAGCAAAATGAATTAGGATTTCTCCCCCTTAAAATAAGAAAGCCAGGAATATATGTTGATTAGCTCCTTCCAGCTCCTCCCATCACCTAGAGCCCTCCCATATTCCAGATCAGACTTCCATGCTTAACTCTTCGCCTTCCCTAGGCTTATGAACTTGGGGGGGGGGGGAAGAGAGGAAATCTACAGGGTGAGGCGGCTTTCTCTGAAAATACATTTTCCAAGACATCAGCTCCATTTTTAATACCCATATCCAAACCGTTAAACTATAACATTACTTTGGTCTACTCGTGTCTGTATTTTTAATATGATGTACATCACTATAATATAAGGCCTAAGAAAGTGAGAGAAGTCTGTTTTTAAGACTACAAAATGAACACACACCCAGGAGGTGTAGAATTTAACTCTGCCAAGTTCCATTTAAAAAAAAAAGGGAGGGGGGAAGAAACGGTATAAACCAGAATTAAATTGCATGGAAATCTGGTTTTAGATGTGCTTAGATACATCTTTTTAAAATCAGCAGCCGCCTTTCTAAAATTCTTCACTTGTATTCAACTTTGTCCTTCCAGAGAGTTTTTTCCCTTACATTTTTATCTTTTACCCTCTGTTTTCTATTCACCCATTTTTAATGACCATTTTTGTAATACCACATTCACCTCAAGTGACATTTAGCTGATGTAATAGAACCATTTTAATCAGTAACAATCAATTTTATTACTATAAAAACCTTTGGGAAAGGACATTAAATACATAGCATGTAATTAGTTTTGGGAAAACTAGCTTTAACAAGCCTTCTTCTCAGCAAATCAAATATAATTGAAAGGAAATTTAAAAGCTATAAAACTATGTACATAATAGGTTTGAACATGCATGCCGCACATGGCAAAGTATATAAACATACTTCATTTCAACAGCATACATACTGTTTAAAGGGGGAAAAAAGGGTGCTGGAAAGACATGAAAGGGACAGGATGCCCAATTGTTCCTCTTAAAAAGATAACCATACAGTAGATGAGATAGTCAGTGATGGTTAGTAACTGCATAAGAAACCCACCAGTTACAAAACTGTAGGAATCCGTAGTGTCCCAACGCATGAGCTTATCAATGTAATGTGACCAAGATGAAAAGTAAAACTGAGAAGAGTGAAGAACTGGTTAATATCAGCTACCAAGCTAATGATATCAAAGTTTTTAAATCTATAGATTTATGAAGTATTTACAGACAAGCTCTAGTAGGCTGTCTGAAATGTAAATTGGGCAAAAGTCAAAATTGGTCCCAATCCTGTATTTCTTGAGCAACCAAAGACTCACATTGGGGTTATTGGCAGTGTTTGGGCACTTAAAGAATTCTGGTGAGTGGAGACTTCTCCCTCTACTCCATCTGTTGCAATGGTGATTTCCACATATATCATATGACTCCTAAGGATGATAGAGACTTCCTATGGGAAGTACCTGATTTGCTGAGTAGTTTTCTTACTTGTTGGTTAGTTGAATGCCTTTGTTTCAAATGTGTGGAGGACACAAGAAATATTTCCACACTTTGCAATCAGTCATTTAGCACCAGCAAACCCACATTTAAGTGGCAATTCAGCAGCCTTCCACTCTGCCACATGAAGCCAACAACAAAATAATTATTAGTTATATAGTTAAGAACTGGGAGTTTGGCCACTGAGACAAAGGAGACAGGAAATGAGGCACAGCAGGAAATGGGATGAGTGAGGCTCTAGGAATTGTTAGAGGCTCTAGGCATATACTTAGAGAAGCGGATTGTGTTTTCTTTTAACTATGCAAGATACAGAAGACAGACAAGTCTTCTTTCTCCACCTAGTGCACCTTAAAAGGCTACACCAGTCCCATAACAGGTTCTGAACTAGACCTTCACAGCCTGTTGCTGCCACAAAACCTGACTGTAGAATGGAAGGGTGTAACCCTCGGTGCACCAAGATCATGCTCAACTCAGTACAACTGGCTGGCAGAGCAAAGGTGGCTCTAAACCAGCTCTATACCCACCCCATCCATGGGCTTACCAAGCCAACCCTTGGTACAAAGTAAAGTAGCTTTAGATTTCCTCTAACTCAGGTTAGCAAGAAGAGTCTCCTAGATATTATTCTGTTGGCCAGAGATCAGCAGAGCACATCATGTTCCAGCCTCCTATCCCCAGCTGACCTCATGTCCTTGGCACTCGGGATTCCTTCCGAAATTTTCGTCCCCTACTCTGTTCGCAAATTACCAGCAGAGATTGCAATTATCACCACTTTGTTCTGTTTTCGTAAAACATGCAAACAAAATTTATGCCGATAAATTGTATCGTGTAAATTGTTCGCAGACAGTCTGCTACAAGTATTCATTCATTTCATCCCTGGTTCAGGAAAAGACTTAAGCATGCGCTTAGCTCTGATTGAAGAATTGATTAAGTATTTCCCTGAATTGGGGCCTATTTGAGCTGTCTGATTCATCATTCAAGTCATATGATATTGCCTTTGTTCCTTAACTGGATGACCTAAGCTTTATAAACAGATGGCGTGCATGAAAAAAACTGTGTGACCGATTCCCCTATAGTATTGAAGGATGGGGAAGAGAACTCTGTAGAAGAGAGTTCAGGTAAGAAGACCAAAAGAATGTAGAAGATTTAAAAATCTTGTTATGGCTTCTTTTGCATAAGAGCATTACATTTTTTTCAAGCAAACAGTAAAAATGACAACTATGTAAAACACTGGGCATATCATTTTACATCTCTGTATCTTCTCTACCTTGGTCTATCTTGTCTATTAAGATCATAATTTTATAATATGATCTTAGAGTACCTAGCACAATGGAGCCTCGATCACACAGTGAGGTGGCAAAATTTGCAGATGATACAAAACTACTCAAGGTAGTTAAGTCCCAGGCAGACTGCGAAGAGCTACAAAAGGATCTCACAAAATTGGGTGACTGGGCAACAAAATGTTGATAAATGCAAAGTAATGCACATCCCAACTATACATATAAAATGATCTTGGAGTTATTGTGGATAGTTCTCTGAAAACAGCCACTCAAGGTGCAGCGGCAGTCAAAAAGAGCAAACAATATTGGGAATCACTAAGAAAGGGATAGATAATAAGAGACAATATCATATTGCCTCTATATAAATCCATGGTACACCCACATCTTGAATACTGCCTGCAGATATGGTCACTCCATCTCAAAAAAAAGATATATTGGAATTGGAAAAGGTTCAAAAAAAGGGCAGCAAAAATGATTAGGGGTATGGAACGGCTTCCACATGAGGAGAGATTAATAAGACTTGGACTTGTCAGCTTGGAAAAGAAACGACTCAGGGGGGATATGATAGAGGTCTATAAAATCATGACTGGTGTGGAGAAAGTAAAGAAGGAAGTGTTATTTACTCCTTCTCATAATACAAGAACTAGGGGTCACCAAATGAAATTAATAGGCAGCAAGTTTAAAACAAACAAAAGCAAGTATTTTTTCCCCCACACAATGCACAGTCAACCTGTGGAACTCTTTTTGAACCCTGTTATAGTCTTGGCCTTCACAACATCCTCTGGCAAGAACTAGAAAAGTTCATGGAGGATAGATCCATCAATGGCTATTAGCCAGGATGGGCAGGGATGGTGTCCCTAGCCTCTGTTTGCCAGAAGCTAGGAATGGGCAACAGGGGATGGATCACTTGATGATTACCTGTTCTGTTCATTCCCTCTGGGGTACCTGGCATTGGCCACTGTCGGAAGACAGGATACTGAGCTAGATGGACCTTTGGTCTGACCCAGTATGGCCTTTCTTATGTGCTATTTTCTGTACAGATGACCTGGTAGCCCCAATAGCCTCTGAGGAAAACATATTGAGAGTTGCATAGTGGCTCAATACACCAAGGTGACCCCACCGGCTATTCTCCAATTACCAGAGCTACATATGAGATATCAAGCTGAAAACTGATGGCACCATAATAAATATCTGTCTCCAAATATGCTATCCTAGATGAGTATTCATCCCAATAGCTAGACTCCAGTTTCCAAAAAGGGGTAGAAACAGCTTGGCATTATTTTACATTTATGGCTTTGACTGTGGTAAATACATGAATAATCTATATGAATTGTCTGGGTGAAGATCAATGAACACCTTGTAATATTTGCTGTGTGTGAAGTAATATCACTACAAGACAAATGATAAGAGCCACACACTTCTGCTTAATTGAGACAGAAGTGGACCCAAAAATTAACAATATACCTTTTAATGAGAGCATAAATTGAGCCAACTTCCATTCCATTTACATCAATGTTAACCTGGAGTAACTTCCACTGACATTCCACATGAAAGGAGGGCAAAATACCAGGCTGCAAGAGATCAGCACTAATATGTGCAGAATTGATCGTTGATATAGAAAAGCGTGAAGCGAAGAAGGAATTATAAGAATACACAATCTTTCTTTCTTAATCGGAATCCACCTCAGTTTGCCTGTAAACACCTCAAGCCAGAAAGTCAACAGGCAAATCATGATCCACAGCCTACCTAGGGTTGCTAGGCCTCCAGTTTTTGAATGGAACACCCGGTCGAAAAGGGACCCTAGCAGCTCCGGTCAGCACTGCTGACCAGGCCGTTAAAAGTCCAGTTGGTGGTACAGTGGGGTAAGACAAGCTCCCTACCAGGCTCCGCACAGCTCCCAGGAAGCTGCCGGCATCTCCCTCGGACTCCTGGGCGTAGGGTTGGCCACGGAGGCTCTACGCACTGCCCCCGCCCCCAACGCCAGCTCAGCAGCTCCCATTGGCCAGGAACCGCAACCAATGGGAGTTGAGGGGGTGGCGCTGTCAGGCAAGGGCAGCGCGCAGAGCCACGTGGCTGCGCTGCCTCCGCCTAGGAGCCAAAGGGATGGGGATATGTTGCTACTTCCCAGGAGCCACTTGAGGTAAGTGCTGCCTGGAGCCCACACCTTGACCCCCTTGGCCCCAGTCTGGATCCCCTTCTGCACCCCAAACTCCTCATCCCTGGCTACACCCCAGAGTCCACCCCACACACACCCCAACCCCCTGCCCCAGCCTGATGCCCCCTCCCACACTCTGAACCCTCATCTCCAGCCCCGCCCCAGAGCCCACACCCCCACCTGGAGCTCTCACCCCCTCTTACACCCCAACCTCCTGCCCCAGCCCGGTGAAAATGAGCAAGGGTGGGGGAGAGCGAGCGATGGAAGGAGGGAGGGATGGAGTGAGCAGGGGATGGGGCAAGGGAGTTTGGTTTTCTGCAAATAGAAAGTTGGCAACCCTAAGGCTACCTAAACTGCAAACAAGATCACAGGACACTGGGAAAGCTGGGCTTGAGGGAAGAAACTGATAAATCACTCCAGATGTAAGCGGGGGGGGGGGGGCGAGAGGGCGGAGAGAGAAGAGGTGGTTAGTCAACGTAGGGAACAATCAGTTGTATGGAATACATAACTATTCCACTCCCCACAGATAGTGCACCAAATCACACATACCATTTTTGAAATACTGAGGGAAGATGGACTTGCATGCCTGATAGGATAATAAATTCCTTCATACCGTTAACTTCAAACAGATCACAGAATATAAATGTCTTGGATCCTAGGGACAAAGGTAAGAAAACCCATGATATCTGAAACCAGAGGCTGTGTATCTGGTATGTTGCCTGCCCCAGGGGAGAAAGGGAGAAGCTGGAGGCTGGAGCACAGGGGATGCATTTTCCAAAAGTATAAGATCCTGCAATGACCTGAATGAATGATGTCAATCTAGCTAGTTCTAGCCTTTGCTCTCTGCAAATGCTAGATGTGTTGTGCATTTTTTGTTTTAACCTGATTTTCTTCGTTCCATTATTGATAAATATCTTGCTTAACTAAAGCGCCTGTGGTTTTAGTTTGTTGTTAGGGAATTTCACACAATGGGTCTCAGAAAAGTGAAGCAGCCCTCAGTCTTTACAAACAGTTGGTAAAGGATTCTCAGGGCAAGTCTACGCAACAAAAATTAAGTCAACCTAACTTATGGTGATGTACAGCCAACGCAGTGACTAAATTGCTTTTGCATGCCCACGCTATGCTCCTTGTGTCGGCGGTGCTCATCTTACCAGGAGCGCTTGCACAGATTTCACTGTCGGTGGGGGTCATTGTGTGACGGCTTCTGAAAGGCAGCAATGGTCGACGTAAGCAACGCGGTGTCTACACTGACACTGCGTCACCCTAACTATGTTGACCTAAGCCCTGTGCTTCTCGCAGAGGTGCAGTTATTAGCTCAGTGTAATGGGCGATTTACTTCGGCAGGAACAACGTTGTAGTATAGACACAGAGTTAGGTCAACAAACTCTGTAGCGTACTCCAGGACTCGGTCAAAATGATACAGACTAAAGAAATCTCTGCCATTAGGTGTGTCGCTTAAATGGCTCCTGCCTATCAAACATATGAAAAATGCCGAACCACCACAAATGAGGAGCTACTTTTAGAGGTCTCTGATGACAGGGCCAGAGAGATAGTGAGACAAAAGACATGAATTCGGATTCTCATTTACACTAGCGTCTCTTTGCACTATTAGAGGAGTGTTAAGGGGCCTCCGTGTAAATGAGGATCAGGCACATTTTCTAAAAGACAAGGTAACAAAAAAAAGAAATGCTGCACCCTATGATATTAGCAAAGAGAGCATAAATAATGAGCAGACCCTGTCATAGGACCCAGATGATACATTTCCCATCTGTTCAGCCAGCAGAGTACAATGGTTTTACATTACTAGAGAGGATTCGGGGCGAGCGTATGGAAAAGTCTATTAGGCATTAGCACTGACAGGTGGTTCCAGTTAAGTAATGGAGAAAAAGAAAACAAGAGAGGAGTTTGACTCCAGATCTTAATTTCTGCAAAGTCTGAATATTTAGATCTGCTGTTTTGATCTAGAGCCTCCTCTAGAAAAACTGCAAAATGTTTTTAGTTGTAGATGTAACATTTAGAGCGATGTTAAGCATGTGACTCATGCAGCAGACACTCTCAAGGTTATCCATGATTTCAGGGTAGTGGGCATACTGTAGACTGACTGGCATGCCCAATGCTTTTCATGTCCAAAACTAACAGAGGGATCTACCCTGGTTTCTAAAAGAATGAGTTTACATCAGATCACATGAAGCATCTCAAACACAGGGCAGTATAATAGTCTGCTAAAAACAACTCCATGGTAAATGCATCAACCCATATTCTCCTGCAAACATAAATCCAGCATAAGCAGTCACGGGAACACCACCCAGCTGAAGGCGGAGCTGCATAACAGCTCCTCTACCAATCCCCCAAGGCCAGCGTAGGTGTGGCCAGAATGCATGGTGGTGAATTCCCCTGCACTCCAGAGATTCCTGGCTACCATGACTCCACCTTGCATCTATTGGAATCCAGAATAAGTTGCAGCAGGCTGCTGCTCCAACACACAACCAAGGAACCAACCTGCCACATACCTGGCCTGGGATCGGGGGAGCCTAGGTGATTCAAAGTCATTTTTGCGCACACACACACACACACACACCCCGAGTTGTGCAGTGAGCTCCTTTGTTGCAGCTATGGATCAGGGCCATATTTCTCTGTTACAAAATCTGGGGGTTGTTTGTTTTCACTTAAAAAAAAAACCAAGTGTCTTTCAATGGTCAAAGAATATATTGCATCAGAATAGTCAGAGGAGAAGCCAGTATTCTATACCATAGTGATATTTATACTGCAGCTATATCTTCTGAGCTTAGAACTCCCACTCACGTCAGTTGGAGATCCTTGAAAGGAGGGTTTGCAGACCTTACGTGAACTACCCCTTCAAAAGTCATTTGATCATCTAGATCATGTAATCCATGTGCCATGCAAAACGGCTATTGACTTCAAAGCAAGTGCCACACATGGATTGACTGGACAATCTGTCTGAGCACACAAAACTAAGTTTAAAATGTAATTAATTACGTGAGATCAGCTGGCCAAATATTTAAAGCAGAAAAGAAAATCAATTTAGGAATCAGTATCAAGTAAACTTACTGTGCTTAATGTAGCCACATATGTTCAAACTGGACCAGTCACATGCATAGCTAAAAAGGGTGAACAGATGTCACTGAAATCAAATCACCTAACTTCCAAAAATAGAGGTCATTTACCTTTTTTCCATTGCTGCCAGATCTGAAAGTCCAATTTGCCAGGATAATATACCCTGTGTGCATGAAGGCTTTCAAAGCTGAAGCACCTGTCTCTTAGCAACCAGAGAGGCTTGAAGCATTTTTTTTTTTTATACCCGCAGCGATGTGTCAATTGCTTATGTTTCCCAAAATAAAAATACAGGACCAGATGCTCCACTCCACTGCATGGTGCAGGGAGAATAAATCGAGACAGAAAAATCAGTGGTTCTCTGCAGAGGGGGCACTGCTGCCCCCCTCCACTTAGCCACATTGACCTCTGGGCAAAAGATTTGCACAGATACTTGGCCTGGTAGGAAAAGTGCGTAGAGTCTGGATGGGAGGAGAAACCATATTCTAAACAGCACCCTCAGCAGTCACAGATGACTGCTCAGACTCCCCCCACTCTGACACTGCAGATGAGCTGCAGGGGATGCTGTGGGCAGTTAATGCTGCTCCCAGTGTGCCAGTCACACTGTGGCTCTCCTCTCTGGAGTTGCGGCTCAAGGCTGAGAGAAGTGGGCTAATGGCACCACTGTGGCTGGATGTGCCATGCTGCCGGGGGAAGTGCTTGGAGTGGGAACTCCTCTGAACAGAGGTTATTCCCTCCGTGCTGGGTTGGCCGTGAGGCTGATCACCCACTTTGCCCCTCCCAAGAGCTTCACCCCTCCAACAGAGGTCTCCACATCTCCACTGGAGTTAGGTTCCCCATTACTTTGTTTGCCTGTCCATGTGCTTTTGAACAGGTCTGTGCCATAGTATTTAGAGCCACATATTATAGCCATGGCTTGCAACATTGTCTATTGAGGTGGCTTGACACTTCCCATTATAGGACCCTGTTCTCAGTTATTAATAACTTTGCAAACTAAAACCATTGCAGCTGATGTTTTCCATGCTGACAGGTGTTTCCCTCAAGCTGACAGTTTTTGGAAAATTACAGCCAAAACAGTTCAGCAGTTTCCGAGAATGAGGCTAAGGAAAACGTTGTTTTGCCAATGTTAAATAATTCTGGTGACCTTACAGATACCTTGCTTCATTCCGTGCACAGGCTAGACCTGCTCTGGAGATGAATCAGGGTTGCATAGTAAAAGAGGCAGACAACTGAATGAAAAATAAGAAGGCTCTTGTGATTAAGGCGGTTGAATGCTGCCCGGGGAAACTGGATTCTATCCCCGCCTTTGCCACAGAGTTGCCATGTGATGCTGGGCAAGTCTATGATGAGATAACTGGTTCTGTGGATATGGAGAAAGTGGTGGACATTGATATACCTTGATTTTAGCAAAGCTTTTGACACAGGCTCCCACAGTATTCTTGCCAGCAAGTTAAAAAAGTAGGGATTGGATGAATGGACTATAAAGTGGATAGAAAGCTGGCTAGATTGTCGGGCTCAAGCGGTAGTGATCAACGACTCGATGTCTAGTTGGCAGCCGGTATCAAGCGGAGTGCCCCAGAGGTCGGTTCTGGGGCCAGTTTTGTTCAACATCTTCATTAATGATCTAGATGATGGGATGGATTGCACCCTCTGCAAGTTCGCAGATGACACTGAGGTTGGGGGAAGAGGTAGATATGCCAGAGGGTAGGGATAGGGTCCAGAGTGACCTAGACAAAATTGGAGGATTGGGCCAAAAGAAATCTGATGCGGTTCAACAAGGACAAGTGCAGAATCCTGCACTTAGGATGGAAGAATCCCATGCACCGCTACAGGCTTGGGACCGACTGGTTAAGTAGCAGTTCTGCAGAAAAGGACCTAGGGATCTAAGTTCCCGCTAAGCTGCGCAGCCACGCAGCTGCCTATTAAACCCTGCGCAGGAACTCAGGGCTGAGGTGGGGAGAGGCGCCGCTCCCCCAGCATGGACCTGCCACGGCAGGGAGAGGCACCCCTGCCCACCAGCCCCAGCACGGACCTGCCCCGGACTTGCTGTGGCCAGGGGAAGAGGAGCCCCTCCCTCAGCCCGGCCCAGCCCAGCCGGAGCTACCGCAGCCAGCGGGAGAGACGCCTCTCCCCTGGCCCTGAGCTACTGCGGCAAGAGAGGGCAGATGGGCGGGGGGGAGAAGTCCTCTCTCCCCACCGCAGCCCCAAAACCCCTCATCCCCAGCCCCACCCCAGAGCCTTCACCCAACTCTCTGCCCCACCCCAGAGCCTGCACCCCAACCCTCTGTCCCAGCCCTGAGCCCCCTCCCACACTCCAAACCCCTCAGCCCCACCACATGAATTTTGTCATGTGCACCAATATGAAGGTGATGTGTCATACCACCTCCATATTGGTGCACATAACAAAATTCATTCCACACATGGACATAAAAACTTAGAGGGAACATTGCTGGGGATTACAGTGGATGAGAAGCTGGATATGAGTCAGCACTGTGCCCTTGTTGCCAAGAAGGCTAACGTCATATTGGGCTGAATTAATAGGAGCATTGCCAGCAGATCGAAGGAAGTGATTATTCCCCTCTATTCAGCGCTGGTGAGGCCACATCTGGAGTATTGTGTCCAGTTTTGGGTCCCCCACTGCAGAAAGGATGTGGACAAATTGGATAGAGTCCAGCAGAGGGCAGCGAAAATTATTAGGGGGCTGGGGCACATGACTTATGAAGAGAGGCTGAGGGAACTGGGCTTATTTAGTCTGCAGAAAAGAAGACAGTGTGGGGGATTTGATAGCAGCCTTCAACTACCTAAAGGGGGGTTCCAAAGAGGATGGAGCTCGGCTGTTCTCAGTGGTGGCAGAGGACAGAACAAGAAGCAATGGTCTCAAGTTGCAGTGGGGGAGGTCTAGGTTAGGAAAAGTTAGTTCCCTAGGAGGGTGGTGAAGCACTGGAATGGGTTACCTAGGGAGGTGATGGAATCTCCATCTTTAAAGGTTTTTAAAGCCTGACTTGACAAAGCCCTGGCTGGGATGATTTAGTTGGGGTTGGTCCTGCTTTGAGCAGGGGATTGGACTAGGTGACCTCCTAAGGTCTCTTCCAACTCTAATCTTCTGTAATAAGTCACTTCAACCAAACTTCTCATAGGTGGCTACTAGTTGTGTGTGTTCCTCATTTTCTGGGTGCCCAGCTTGAGATTTGGGGTCAGTGCTCAGCACTTGTGCAAGTCATACAGCTGCAATGGAAGTCAATGGCAGCTGGGCTTTGAACATTATGAAGTGCTACGTAATACTCTGAAAAATTGGGTCCACAGGCTAGTGGTTACTTTGACCTAAATCTCTTATTCCACTCCCCATCTGTACAATGGGGATAAAACCCACTTATCTCCCAGGGGTGTTGTGTAAATAAATTCATTAAATTTGTCAAGAACTCAGATACGATTGTGATGGAAAACCCATGAGGAAATTAATAATTCTGTTTTCAGAGCAGTGTTTGAACAGTGTGTAATAAATAAGGCAGAGAACCACACACTGAGCAATGAGGAGAAAACAAAACATCGAATAGCTTCTCATTAAGTAAGCACAATCCATTCTGTGCACTGAATGAGGCAGTGGTTCGGGGTGGGGGAAATAGCACATAATCAATGTAATTAAAGTCTGTATCATAATGCATAGGTACAGGGGGGCAAATTAAGCTTGCACAGTCAACTTTAATTCTGGCATTTCCTAACTTTGGAGTGTTTAACTTTGCAATCTTAATGTTAATTTAACATGGGGAGGGAGGTGTCTATAATATATAAAAGAGAGAGGCTAATAGAGCATATTCAGGTGTGATATAAATGGTCATGTAAGATATACATGGGTAACTCCCATGAGAGCGAGTAAATTACACACTAAATTAGATTCTCATTTGCACTAATCCCCTTTAAACTGCTAGATGCCTATAAAGGGGCGTCTTCAGTAGATGTAAATATACCCACTTTAAAACTCTTTACATGCCTAAGAGGCTTTAGGGTAAATGACCGACAGTGTCAGGTTGGGCTTGGCTAGTTCAATCTCCACGCAAACTAATGGGCTACAGCAGAACTGCCTGACCAGCCGACTGATCTGATTGGTTGAAGGGAGACAGCAGGCACGCTCTTAAGCCCAACGGCGGCAGTGGGACACTGGCTACTCAATGGTTAGCGCATAGCTGTGATCATTCCTATACATGCCTGTTCCCAGCCTTGCTTCTGCCCTGTTCTGACCCCAGGGCCGGCTCCGGGCACCAGCATAGCAAGCAGGTGCCTGGGGCGGCCAATGAAGAGGGGGGCGGCACGTCCGGCCGTTCCGCGGAGGGGCCGTCACTCCCTCTCGGAGCGAAGGACCTGCCGCCGAATTACCGCCAATCACGATCGTGGCTTTTTTTTTTTTTGGCTGCTTGGGGCGGCAAAAACGCTAGAGCCGACCCTGTCTGACCCTTGGCTCCGATTCCTGGGTCGGACCACTCGGCCTGACTGACTGCTGCTCTGACAAGCAGGCTATAGCACAGGAGAAGACAGATTGCAGTAGAGAAAGCAATATGCTGGTGGCATCAAATAGATCAGGCACTTCCTGCTTCATTTGACACCTTCTTACTCCCTTCCTTTGGCGATTTTCCTTACGACTAGCCCTGCTCTTTTCACCATCTCATAGGTCTGCAAGTTATATTTGCTTTCACCACCATATAATATACATCATCACCTCTGAGTTGGCCCTTTATGAATATTTGTATACTTCCAGTGGTGATGCAGTGGGTTAGTGGATCTTTTGTCTCGGAAGGCCTAGGATCAAATGTGGACAGGTCACAAATGGTAATTGTTTAATAGCCTCAATCTAGTCCCTAGTGGGCACTTACCCACATTACCGCACAGTTTGACACAAATGCAGCTTCTAACAAGGAGAAATGCAGGACAGGAAAACCCTTAGTGGAACCCTCACCATGCTAGTTAAATTTGATTTAAGACTAGCACTCCCAAGTCATCCATCTGTTGGTCAGGTACGCAGTGTAAAAATAGTCACATACTGAAGATGAAGCACTAAAGAAAACTTGAAATGATCTCTCTACTCCTTTAAAAATCACTGGAAACTCTCAGACTAGCATACGGTATGTCTGACACTACAAAAAGCCCTGCAACTTGTCAGCATAACGTCAAGAGAATTGCAAAGATCCCCAGTATACATAGCAGGAACACAGAGCTTGAAACTACTTTGCTGGGGGTGAAGGTGATTCTGAGGTTTATACATTCACTAGCCAAAATGGAGACGTTCTCACCCTCCCATGCAAATCAAGGGCTCTAGAGAGAAGCCCAGAGTGAATGACAGGCCCCACACAGATCTGCGTCTGAACATTCTGAAGAGCAAGGGGTTCAGATCTATGGCTTGAGCCCCATTTCTGGGTAATACAGCCCTGTTCTTTAGACAGATCTAAAAACATCCTTGAAATAATTTGCTCTGTAATTAGAAATCTAGCAAACCATTTTAATTAAAATATTTCATCATTAATGAGGTACAAACATTACAATAGTATCTATTTCTTTCCATTTTCAGCACTGCTAATAAACCCTAAAACGACAGGTTTTAATCTGTATGTAAATATAGAGTATGAAGTACTAATCTAAATGCCCCACCTCACCATACACACACACACACACACACACATACATTGCACAACAAAAACAAAGCAACCAAAGCAATAAAAATCTCTGTGCTCTAAGAAGGAGGTATCAAAACAAATGATGCAATCCCATACAAAAAGAAAAGAAAGAAAGGAAGAGTAATGATTTGTAGAGACTTCGTTCTAAAAATACATGGGGGGGGAGGGGAAATGCTTAAGGCATTTTTAAAGCAGTCAGGAGGTGTGAAATTAGATGGGTTCTGGTGGGAGTGAATTGCACACTGCTTTATTTATTTATTGGCAATCTCCTGCCTACTTCAGATATACACATGAGCACAGGTACTCACCAATATAGGGCCTGAGATCAGGGTGTGAAAAGAGGTAGGGCTAATACTATTGTGGGCTTTAAAAAAAAATCAAGTTATTGGCACTTAATAGTCAGCCAGCAGAAGGAAGGTAGAGGAATAGCTCAGTGGTTTGAGCATTGGCCTGCTAAACCCAGGGCTGTGAGTTCAATCCTTGAGAAGGCCACTTAGGGATCTGGGGCAAAAATCAGTACTTGGTCCTGCTAGTGAAGGCAGGAGGCTGGACTCGATGACCTTTCGGGGTCCCTTCCAGCTCCATGAGATAGGTATACCTCCAAAAAAAACACCTCCCAGAGACCTTCTCTCCCCCCCCCCCCCAAAAAAAAATTTTAAGCCCAATGAAGAGATCACCTTTCCTCTGTAACAGTCCTCAACAGTATTGTTAACATGCACTGGAAGGTTTGGGGAAGGATATAGATTCATAGATTCATAGATTCTAGGACTGGAAGGGACCTCGAGAGGTCATCGAGTCCAGTCCCCTGCCTGCATATAAATAAATTGCCCTCAAAAATTGAACACATTGCAAAAAGACAAAATGGCTGCCAGTCTCTGTAGGTAGCATGGCCCTTCAGAAATTTAAAGGGGCAATACACAAAAATCTTGGTTGCACTCACCCCTTCATTCTATGGCTTAAAGTGACACTAACAAATTTATTGTTGCTTATGCCATACTTTTGGACTTCTTCTTCACTGGCACTTAAGTCTTGCACTGAATTACATGGCATTGTTCTTAAGCTTTTTTTTTTTTAAAAAAAAATTGGTTTCTCAAAGAAACACAGCCACCAAGATTATCTAGTTTGCCTAAACCTTGTAATCTTTTCTGACTAACAAATCACGTACAGCAATATTTCCCAACATCTGCCGAACATGGTGATAGCAAATACGTAGGCATGGCATGTAATTTAACGGAGAATATTTTTGTTTTATTTATAACAGAAGTGCACAGGATGGTCTGTTTGCAGTTGCCATGGTAATAGCTGGTATTAGCTCACTTCTTACCAAAGGGGAAGCATAGAGCTTTTCACTTTATGCTACTTAACCTCTCTTAATATCAAAGCCCTGTAGAGTGCAATAGCAAGAATCTCTCCTCTTTGGAAGGTCAAGGGTATTCTAAGTCAATTGTTGCTAAAAATAACATTTTTTTTAAGTGCTGAAAGCCCATAAACCATATGCTTTGTGAACATGCTATTTTGTCAAACAGATTGAGGACATCTGTTTGGGGTTGTTGGTGTTTTTTAAATATATAATTTAGGAAAAGTCTAGTGATTGTGAAAGCGAAACTGACAGCAACAGTAAGAGACAGGCAAAGCAAGATGCACCAGTGTGGCTTTGCCAGTGCCCCCAGCTCCTCCTTAGCCACATTGCATACACTGACAGCACCAGGGAAGCAGCAGTGTTGTACCATTGTTTATTTATGTCACACCGACACCTCCTTATACCCCCAACCTCTACCCCCAAACAGTAACAACCCCACCCCAAGCAGAGTTTTGGGCCCCAAAAAGGAGAAGCGACAGAGGCTATGAAGTCCACTAGGCAATTCGTTTTTGCCTCTGGTTTTATGTGAAAGGCACTCAAATGTACATGGACAGTAGCATAAAGCATTAAGATAGTTAGGACAGTAATGCAGAGGCCCCAACCAAGAAAGAGGCTTCGTTGTGCCAGGCACTGTACAAACACATAGCGAGGGACAGTCCCAAGCTGAAGCGTTTACAAGAGACCAGACAGACAAAGGGTGGGAGGGGACAAGCACGCAGCGATAGGATCCAGATCCCCAAAGATATTTAGGTACCTAACTCCCATTGATCAATTTCATTGATTCCCACAGACACCAGGCCTTTGTGGGTCTCAAGGAATCTACCAGAGCTTGGACCCTTCACGTTGACACCCCAAAGCATCGTGTCCAACCTTAAGCTCCCTTGTAACGCGACTCCAGTGCAGCCATGTTGTCTGGGAATTTCCCACCGACGTTGTATAGAATCTACTGTAGCATGAGGCAATGTTAAATTTGGAGTGGATGCCTCACATGATACAAAAGGCAAGTTCCCCTCCTGCCTCTTCCACTCATGGGGCAGGAAGGTAGGTAATGTCCACTTCTGAAGAGGATAGGGCAGCGAACTAAGCAGAGCAGGCCTCTGCACCCACTTCCAGGGAAGAAGGTTCTCCTCCTCCTCTTCCTGTCTGGACTAGAGCTGGCCCAATGTGTTTTGAATGCTAAATAATCAAGCAAAGTGTCAGCCATTTTCACAAAAATGTGTCCCCTTTTTTCAAACCAATTCTAGAGCTAAGATGCTTTTTTGAATTTTGAAATTTCAAAAACCAAAAAAAGTGTAAAATACAGAAGAAAAGAGTTGGGTTTTTGTGGTTTTGGCCAGGAGAGGGATTCACATTTTCAACCCTGTTTTTGATATTGACTCCGAAGTCTGTACATAATGTAATACTCCAAATATCCAGAGCCTCCCCCCGCCCAATAAATTCTTCCAAGGACTAATTTTCCACCAAGCACTTCTAGAGCAGTGTCCGATTGACTCAGATTTTAAGGGCAGAAGGGATCACCATGATCATCTAGTTCTGTGGCCTGCAATGTGCAGGAGGTCAGACCTCACCCGCTCCTCTGAAATAGACCCCTACCCTCTGGCTGAGTTACTGAAGTCCTTAAATCATGGTTTAAAAGACTTCAAGTTACAGAGAATCCACCATTTACACCTATTTAAACCTGCATGTGATCTGTGCCTCCTGCTGCAGAAGAAGGCAAACCCCCCCCCACCCCCCAGGGTCTTAGCCAATCTGACCTGGTGGGAAATTCCTTCCAACCCCAAATATGGCAATCAGCTAGACCGTGAGTATGTAGGCAAGACCCACCAGGCAGATATCTGAGAAAGAATTCTCTGTAGTAACTCAGAGCTCTCCCCATCTAGTGTCCCATCTCCAGCAGTTGGGGATTTTTGCTACTAGCAGTCGCAGACGGGCCACATGCCATCGTAGGCAGTCCCATCATACCATCCCCTCCCATCCATAAACTTGTCAGGCTCAGTCGTGAAGCCAGTTAGGTTTTTTGCCCCCACTGCTCCTCTTAGAAGCCTGTTCCAGAACCTCACTTTGCTTAGTGAGTGGGGAGGAGGCTCAGTGGATTACGTGTTCCCCTCTGTGCCTAATCCACAGAAGCCTTGAGCATCCTTGGCACTTGAGCTCGAGATAAAGGGGCTTACGCTATTAGCACCAGAGGTCCCTAGTTCAATCCCCAGAATGAGTGGCTGCTGCCCTGCTGTATCCATCCTGTGACTAAATAGGAGGGGCTGGTCCATGGGGCAGTCAGTCCTGCACCTCTAGGAGTTTTAAATTCAGTGCAAATGTAGCAGACAAAAGATTCCCCCCTGAAAGGTGGGGAAATTAAAAAGATACAGAAAAAGCTATGCTGTCTCCTTGCCATCCTGCTCAGGGTGAACTGCGTATAATCTGTATGTAATGAAGTTAATCTGAGGTTGTGTGCCAGGTGCCCCTCTGACCTTTGTTATCTGGGGCAGTCAGCACATAAACCTCACTAAGTTCAGGTTCAAGAAAAATAAAATTGCAGTTCACCTTTAAGGGCAAACCTGCAGGTCAATATATGGCTTGGCTGCCAAATAACAGTGATTTTGAAGAGGTGAAATGCACAGATCATCTCTATATTATGAGAAACTGGCAGCTGCTCTCAGCACCAGCTGGAGATTATACAGGGCCTTATCAAGCAAGCCTGCCAGGAGGGAGTTGTACTAATCTAATCTTGATGTGAGAAATGCATGGATAGCCAAGTCAAGGTCAGTATAGCCACAGAGCATAGAGGTTTGTTAGAAAATAAGGGAGCATCTCAAATAACTTTCAGGCTCTCTTCTTGCTGATGTAGGCAAAAAAAGAAAAAACCCACAGTGAATGAAAGAACAGGTTGCAACGATGGGCAAAGAGTCAGCTCAGACGTGGAATCAGTAATCTCTATGTATAGTTCGTATATAACAGAGCTGCTGCTATTTTAACAAGGAGCTGCCCCAAAAGATCTCTTCAGCATGGTAAGTCTAGTGTACTGGGCTGTAGGAGCTTGAGAGGATTGGGGGAGGGGGGTGCTCCTTGCAGAAGAAAGGGACAAATAATTGGAGGATCTATTCACTTCCTCCATGCCCCACCCCCATTTTATCATAAAGGAAGAGGGAGGTAAATAAACTTAACCCAACAAGATAATATAGATGGAAGGTGGTCGATTAGGCAGCAAGTTGGTATGAGAAGACAGAGTTCACATTTCAGGATACTAATTACTGGAAGCACTAGCAAGTTTTGGGTTTGCAAGAAACCCCACTGAGGCACCAGCACCTGTCACATTCCAGGGTGCAGTCCAGACCAACAAGGGATTGTGTCACTGCCTGTCCCGCAATCTAGGGTGCCTCATAATGCAGTCCTATTGTAGCTCCCAACCTGGGCTACTTACAAACAGGCTAGCAAGAATCAGGTCACACCCTGAGTGTCTATGTGTAGCTTTCAGCAGCTCTGACCCCAGTCACACTCCAGCTTCCACCAGCCTTGGTTACTACTTGCAGGGTGACCCCACCACAGTCCCAGACCTGAGTTTTCCCCAAAAATGTGTTCTGCACTGTCTTGCCCTCTCCTGGACAGTTCACACATTAAAGGTCTGTTGCCCCTGTAAGGAGTCAATACTCAACAGTTTTCCACTTTAACTGTAGTTACCAAACAGTTCGGTTTAAGCACAGCACTGGATTGTTTAGATTAAAAAAATAAAACGAGTTTATTAACAAAAGAAAATAGGATTGTAAGCGAAGTCAAGTGCCAGGTATTAGAGTCAGAAATGGATATGAGAAAAATAAAAGATAAAACTTAAGCTAGACTTAGCTCAAGGTAAAATCCTTACCACGTTGCCAGTAACATGGCTGACCAAATTCTCTGGTCAGAATCTCCCCCCAAAGTCAAAGGGCTGAATACTTTCTATATAGCAACAGTATTGACCAGCAAGATATTAGATTTCAAACAATACCTCACAAGGCATATTTTGTACAAAGTTTATTACAATAGTGTCTAGGGTGTGACTACAGGGGTGCTTTGTCACAGCACCCCGCTGTGATAGTCACTGCACAAGAACACGTAACAGGAAGAGTCTCTGCTGACAGAGCTCACACTACAGCCTTATGATAGGATGCAAACGAGTGTGGTGAATCAGTAATGCCGATAATTGAACCCTGGGCTAATCATCTGGCTTCCAATTTATTTATCCAATGTGGTAACAAGCAGCACCCTCAATTGATCACTTAATTGTAGATACCCATCTGGAATCTCCACTCCGGGACAGGAAAGTTTAAGCGTTGGCGGCTGAACGTGACAAGTAAAAAGGGTACACAATGTTGTAACAACCAGTGCTAAAGCAGAAGCAAATAGTGTGGGGGAAACTGAATGAGTCATCTCAGGTCAGAGCTCAGCAGCAGGATTTGGAAGATTCTCAAAAGCTGAATACATGCACACAGACCAGAGGGCCCTCAAATAAGCAGTTAGGTGATCCTTTACTCTTTCTTCTTAATGCTGCTTATTGCTCACTTTTCTCTCCTTGGTCAAGGGCAATTACAACACAAAGACATGGATGATGAACTTCTACAGCCAAAGACTTGCTAATGCTTGTCTTCATGGAAGCAAAGCATCAGCCGTAATGATAGTGCATGATCCCACAAAATAGTTATGTCCATTTACACCAGCGTGGCATCTGGTACCCACAATTTTTAGCTAGTTGGTTTTTAATTAGAGATTTTTTTTAAACAAACTTGCCTTGCAAATAATTGAAGGAGTGACTGTCAGGTCTGCAGGATAAAAGAATACAAGAGACTGCAAGTTATTGGTTACATTATGCTTGGATATCGTTATAAGAACTCTATCAATGATCTCAGGCTGTTTTTAACTAATTCATCCCACTTTGTCTGCCTTTCAGTTGCTAATGTAATAGCAGACAGTAAAAATCACTCCAGTTCTTCCAATTCCTTTATTCTATTCAATCACATTTCTAAAGCAGATATTTTTCTTTCAGCCATAGCGATGAAATAGATTTATTAGCTTCACTCCCAAGGATTCTAAACAAATAGCTGTCCTTGTTTAATTTTGCAGTAAATCAGGATTTCTGTACATTCTTACAGCTAACATAGTATTTACAAAACTGTCAGAACTGGAGATAGGGATAAAGGTAGTTTAAACTAATAGAAGACAATGTCAAGCAACTGCAGGGTAATTAGAACTCTGGTGGAAAAGCAAACAGGTGCATTGTATACACATTCTACAGAACTATAAGACAATATTGACAATCTGAGGCTAAGCAGGAAACTAAGGCAAATATCTGTAGGGGGCTGAACATAAGAATGGCTATACTGGGTCAGACCAATGGTCCATCTAGCCCAGTATCCTGTCTTCCGGCAGTGGTCAATGCCAGGTGCTCCAGAGGAAATGAACAGAACAGGTAATCCTCAAGTGATCCATCCCATCATCTGAACCGGTGCCACTGCTATTTGCACGGGGAGAAGAGAAGTCAGGTAGACAAGCTTCAGACAGAAGCATCTGATCCAATGGCCACAGAGAGGATTTGTCAGTCACCAGTCTATTTTGTGTTGCCAGTTGCAGTAGTTTGTGTCTGTGTCTCAAATGTCACAAGGTTAAAGATGCTGTACTAGAATTTCAAACTAAGGATTACAAAAAAGTAACATTTCATATCTTGTTTTGGTCTTTTTTTAGTTCTGTTCTCTTGCCCGTCCTTCAGGATTTTTAGTAGTTTTGGTTTGTTTCGGGGGAGGGGGGGGAGGGGAGGGGAGAAGATCTCAAACTCCTACCCAGTGCCAGTCCACTATAAATGTTGCTATTTGTATTACCGTAGTGCCTACGAGCCAGTCATAGACCAGACCTGATTGTGCTAGTTGCTGTACAAATGCAGAGCAAAGAGGTTTCCTGCCGCAAAGAATTTATAATCTCAGCCACTTCATCCTCCCTCAAAATGCTCTATTCTCACATGGCTAAATCCCTATTAACCATATCCAGCCAGACCTACCCTGTAGCAGATACTTCCTGTCCAATGGTTTCTCCTGAGGGCATTCTATGCCAAAAAATAAAATTTCTGCACTCAATATTTCAAAATTCTGCAAATTTTATTTGTCAAATAAATGTGGAGGCTCCAACATGGCATTGGGGAGCACAGGCCACTAGCTGCACAGAAGTTGGAGATCACTCTGCAATCTAGGTGCGGGCGGCTCAGTGGGGGAATCCAGGTGCGGAAAGGATGTGGATGCACAGGGGCTTGTTGGGGGGTTATGAGTGCAGCGGTAATGTGACTCTGCAGGGGGGCCCAGGTGAAGGTGGTTGGGGCTCAGTGGGGACAGGGGGAGTCTGGGGGAATAGAGCTCAGTAGAGGATCTGGGTATCAGCGGGGGGGGTCCAGGTGCAGGGAAGTGGGGCTCTGCAGAGGGGGCTCTGGGTGTGTGAGGGGGTGAGGCTAGGCAGGAGGGTTTGGGCATGAGTAGAGGAGAACAGCTCCCTGTACAGTGATCCCTCCCCCTGCAGCTGAGGAGTGATGGGTGCAGGAAGTGGGGGACTTTGCAGAGCTTCCTGCAGCCTGGGGAAGAAATCTGGGGGTAAGCCCGACCTGACCCCGGATGCCATGCAGGGGAGAGGAAGTCCCATCCTCTCCAGCCCAGCTGGGACTAGCAGCTGAGCCCAGCGCAGGGTAGGAGCCACCAGCCAGGTCTTCTCCAGTCCTGCCCCACAGTGATTTACATCTGACTGCTGTCCTGGCACCCAAAGCATACTGCTGGGGAGGGTTGCATGACCGCTCTTCTGGCTTCCCTTTGCTTCCCTGTCAAAGTAATTTTTCTGCAGGGAAACAAATCTGCAGGGGACAGGAATTCTGTGCATGCGCAGTGGAGTAAATGGTTTTGTGGTCCCAGAGTCCTCACTCAATGGCTTTTTCATCCTACAGTCCTTCCCTTCTTATTGCACACTAGGCCCTTCAATTCTATTGCCATAGGTTTTCTGCCAGGCTGCTTAAGCCAGTGAGATTCCTTACCCTCACTTAACTAGGTCCAGATTCCATAAATACTTCACTGTTCTCTTCAGCGTGACTTTATATTCAGTACCTAGTTCTCCTTGTTGGCCAAATTCATAGTAATTAGACAAACTGTGCTCCCCTGGGCTCAGAGCTCAGCTCCAGTGTTTTGAGTATGAATAGCACAATTCTGAGCTTTATTCTGCTCCAGCCAAAAGCTGAATGCATAGGACTTGTGTGTCAAGTTGGAAATTATTCACCAAGGACCTGCAAATAATCAGGCAACTTCACCATTAGACTGGAAAAGCAAGCAACCAAAAACAAAAAAAGTCAATGTTCATTAGAGGAGAAACCCTGACCCCAGGGCTCCACAGATTTCATTGCACACCCAGGGTAACAAATTTAACACCCTGATGATTTAACAAGAGAGTTGTTTTCAGAAGGAGCCAAGCGAACATGCCTTTGGATACCATTATGCCAGCAGGAAGCCTATCAATTGTGAGCTATGACAGAGACCAAAAGTGATGGGTCCCAATGGCCTCTGAGCCTAGAAAGCATGTAAAGAAAACCCCAGGAGACATGTGTCATTTTTCAGTGGCTAACATTAAAACACAATTGACCACAGAGAAATAAGCACGCGCACACACACAGGATCCAAATTAAACACAGTCAGGAAGGCACAATAAATCTAAGAGGAACAGTCAGTAAGCTGAACTATCAGGAGAGCTGGGAGAATAGGGGACATTTTCTGGGAACAGTCCCTTCAGGTTCAAAAAACTAGTTTTGATTCAACAGTCTTCAAGACTTTTTCAATGACGTATTGCACAGATTAGTCCAACACTTTGAAAATGCTAATTATTATCCCTCACTGTACCAGTAAACTGGAGTTTTTCCATCCTCATTCCACAACTCATCATCCTCATACTGCAAGCAGATGGTGGGAATGCCCTAAGATGATAGTATTTTGGAGGAAAATATTAAATAGAATTTTCAAGCTCACTAAACACAAGCTACCCACACAACCTAGTGGGTCTATTAGGGGACAATCTGAAGGAGGCTATTGACCTGAAGGACACACTGATAAACACAAATTACTACTAGTGGCCAGATGCATGATAGCTCGTTTTTGGAGAACGACATATTGACCAACATTAGTGAGGTGACGAAGTAAAGTACAGGAGATGCTTTCAGAAACCGACTGATAGCCTTATTCCAGGATTTAAGTTTTTGAAATTTGAACAAAATAGATATTAAGAGGTTGACCAAACACCAATGGATATGTTAAAAGGTAACAAATACAGGTTATGAATAAGCTTTGTTAACACTTGTATAGAAAGTTTTTGTATGTTAGTAATTGGGATTCCCCCTCCCTTTAACAAAACGCTCAAGCTTAGGGCCTGATCCAATAGCCACTGAAGTCCCTGGGAGTCTTTCCAAAGACTCCAGTGGGCATAAGATCAAACCTTTGGTGGCTGACTAGTTAAAAGATTCTGAATTATACGACACTGTTACTAGAGAGTGGCAACACAACCAAGACCAAGGACTCATCAGCAAAGAACATGAAGTCTAACATAGCACTCCATGACCGATCGCTCAGTGCAAGTGTGTTAGAGCAGTGAAGGGCCCCCTGGAAAGCAGACATTTTAGCGAGAATGAAACTAAAGGAGCCCGGACACTCCAGTCAGCAGCGCACAGAGCAATGGAAATCACTCAACGCAGCCTGGTTGGCACCTGAGATATTCCTCACAGGCTCCAGAGGATGAATCTAGTTTATAAAGATAGGGCCAACTTTAAATTAGTTAAAACCAGACAACCATAGATTTCTATCATTTCAAGCTCTAGGACTAGCCACTGGTAAGTAAAGGTATGTTCAAAAAAAAAAAAAAATTGAGACCTGCTTTAAAAATAAATACAATACACTGAAGTAACCTCCCCTAAAACAGAAAATAGCAAAGCGAGTTGTTTCAGAGCAGCAGTGAAAACAAAAACAAGGAGTCCTTGTGGCACCTTAGAGACTAACAAATTTATTTGGGCATAAGCTTTTCTGGGCTAAAACCCACTTCATCAAATGCATGGAGTGGAAAATACAGTAGCAGGTATAAATACACAGCACATGAAAAGATGTGAGTTGCCATACCAAGTGAGAGGTCAGTCTAACGAGACAATTCAATTAACGGTAGGATACCAAGGGAGGGGGATGATGTGCTGGAGAGGTTTTAGTTGGGGGTGGTAGGTGACAGCTAGTGGCATTCTGTTACTTTCTTTGTTGGGCCTGTCTTGTAGTAAGGGACTTCTGGGTACCCTTCTGGCTCTGTCAATCTGTTTCTTCACATCACCAGGTGGGTATTGTAGTTTTAAGAACACTTGATAGAGATCCTGTAGGTGTTTGTCCGTCTGAGGGATTGGAGCAAATGCGGTTGTATCTTAGAGCTTGGCTGTAGACAATGGATTGCGTGATGTGGTCTGGATGAAAGCTGGAGGCATGTAGGCAAGTATAGTGGTCAGTAGGTTTCCGGTATAGGGTGGTGTTTAGGTGACCATCACTTATTAGCACTGTAGTGTCTAGGAAGTGGATCTCTTGTGTGGACTTGTCCAGGCTGAGGTTGATGGTGGGGTGGAAATTGTTGAAATCCTGGTGGAATTCCTCAAGGGCTTCTTTTCCACGTCCAGATGAAGATGTCATCAATGTAGTGCAAGTAGAGTAGGGGCGTTAGCGGACGAGAGCTGAGGAAGCGTTGTTCTAAGTCAGCCATAAAAACATTGGCATACTGTGGGGCCATGCGGGTACCCATAGCAGTCCCACTGACTTGAAGGTATAAATTGTCCCCAAATCTGAAATAGTTGTGGGTGAGGACACAGTCAAAGTTCAGCCACCAGGTTTGCTGTGATAGTATCGGGGATGCTATTCCTGATGGCTTGTAGTCCATCTGTGTGTGGAATGTTTGTGTAGAGGGATTCTACATCCATAGTGGCCAGGATGGTGTTTTCTGGAAGATCACCAATGGATTGTAGTTTCCTCAGGAAGTCAGTAGTGCCTCGAAGATAGCTAGGAGTACTAGAAGTGTAAGGCTACCTAGTAGTGAAAACAAAGTTCAGCATGCTTTAACATTTCCTCTGAAACTAAAGAATCTGCACTCAGTATTGAACAAGTTCCTACAAGGATACATTGCTCATATTCTTTCAGAGACAGCATCAGTTCTTGTAGCCAATTTAAACCCCATCTCACTGCTGAGTAAGCATACACACTAAATTTTTCATTGCCTTTAAAGGCATCGCTGATGCTTGGGATTGGGCTGGATTCTCTCCCGTTTCAATAAGTAGCACAGCTCTATAAAGCTGTGCAAAAGTAAGGTGAAGGCTTTGACCAGAGGAAATTTCCTCCTCAGTAGCATAGAGCCGCCCTCACAGAGGAGTCATGACAGAGGCAGAGAGGGGTCAGGTCAGAGGTGGGGTGGAGCACATTGTCCTGGAAAGCCCAGGATCAGGAGAACAGAATGGTGACTTTGGGAAGGGAAAGGAGTGTCTCTCTCAGCACAGCTGGGGGCGGGTGGGGAAAATGAGAGGGAGAAGGGTTGAGCATACAAATGCACCTGTGTATTTCAGATGCCACACACACACACACACACACACAAATGCAGCCCTCACTTCTATTTACATTTTTAAACACTGCATGGACATAAGCTTTCCCATGATGTACATAGGGTGACCAGATGTCCCGATTTTATAGGGACAGTCCTGATTTTTGGGTCTTTTTTTAATATAGGCTCTTATTACCCCTCCACCCCCGTCCCGATTTTTCACATTTGCTGTCTGGTCACCCAAGTTGTACAGGAGGTCAGACTAGATGATCTAAAGGTCTCTTCTGGCTCTGAAGTCTATGAAAGATCCAGCATCTCTGCACATGGAGTGCAATCCACAGCCCTGGGCAGGCCACAAGAACACAAGCAGACACTTAGTCTGAGGTCTATGACCCATCACAAATCCACACAGAAGACAGGAAATAGGATGCGTCCAAGTAATAAAGTGATCCCTGCCACTGCAAAGCCTGTACCAAACGACTGGTGCAAAGTGCCCATCCAGATAGGCAGCGAGGTTGCTGGGTTAGTCAGTGGGCAACAGAAGTCAGTCAGTTGGCTTTAAAATCAACTATTGATTTCAGTTGTAAACTCTTTATGACAAGGACTTTAATTTCTGTTTGTACAGTGCCTAGCACTCTGGGGCTCTAGTGCCACCGCACTAGAAAATTAATACTTAGCTCATATAGAGTGCATTTCATCAGCAGATCGCACAGCACTTTATGAAGGAGGTTGGCACCATTAGCCCCATTTTGCAGAGCAGAAAACTCAGCACAAGGTGGACGTGACTTTCCCACGGTCACCCCAAAAAATATTAATAAATGAGAAATAAAATTGCAGCTGCTGGTAGCTAAACACTAGCACCCAGAGCCCACTGGCCAAACAGCAACCTTTAAAAAGCCAGCATTTGCCAAAACACACCATACATTCACCACAGTGATTGCTTGCAAGTTGGAGGAAGCAACTGCGTTATCTCAAACATTGCACAGCCGGGTGGTAACAGTCAGCAGATGCTGACTTTATAAGGGCAGCCATGGTATCTTCAGACAGCACCCGTCATTTCAACACCAATGCCTGCTCTTCTGATAATTAAGAGACAAAAGGAATAGAAGATGTGACCACTAACCTTATCCTTTGCTGTCTGGAATACAGATGCCCTGCTTGCTGACAGGCCTCTAGCATTTTTAGTGACTGGTGGAGCAGGCTGCCTTCATTAACCATGACTGCTGGCAAACCGTCACCAACCCCTCCAACTTAAGGATAACGTAATAGATGGGGGGGGGGAACCCACCTTCCCCACCCAATCATGATGTTTAAAGGTCCACACTTACCTTTACCCACCGCATCTCCAGGTGCCACACAGGGAAAAAGAAAACCCCACCAGAGATGCCATACTTCAGCTGCACCCCATTTTAAAAGGAGGGCTTGATTAGCAGTTAGTCCAATGCACTGAGAATCAAGAGTTCTGGAGTCAGCTCCTAGCTCTACCAGATTCCCTACAGGACCTTGGGAAGTCACTTAATGCTTGTGCCTTGGTTTACTGCTTGTAAAATACAGGTAATGGTGGGCAGTGTCCCTAGCCTCTGTTTGTCAGAAGCGGGGAATGGGTGACGGGATGGATCACTTGATTACCTGTTCTGTTCATTCCCTCTGGGGCACCTGGCATTGGCCACTGTTGGAAGACAGGATACTGGGCTAGATGGACCTTTGGTCTGACCCAGTACAGCCATTCTTAGGTTATATTATTTCTCCCATCCTTTGGCTGTTCAGTATCAACTGTAAGCTTTCTGGAGCAGGGCACAGCCTCGAGCACAAAGAGGCCCTGATATCGGCTGGAGCCTCTAGGCACTGTCGTCATCTATATATTAAAAAAAAAAACACACACACACACGCAGCACTGGGTCCTTTCCCCATGGGCCCAGGAAAGAAAAAAAAATCCATTATTTTAGCATCCTGGATGTTTTATTCTTCATCTCGAAAGATGGAGGGAAAATTGTGCATTTTAACAGGTGAATTTCCCTTTATGGACATGCTCACTTAATACTGTTTGAATATCAGTCTAGTAGTGACCTTATCTAAAGGGCCATAACAGTCAGAAAAGAACTAACGTGCTCTTTATGGTGGGGATTTTCAAAAGCAATTAGGGGAGTTAGGAGCCCAATCCCCATTAAATTTCAATGAGTGGGATGGCTAACTCCATTAGGCTCATTTGGAAAAAAGAAAGCCTACGCTTTTAATAGCCAATCTGGAGGTTTCATTATCCAAGCTCCCTTCCATCTCTTTTCTTGTACTAGATCCTCGTCAGTGATAGTCATTTAAAAGCACTCGCCTCTCTCCACCAACAACATGTAGCTGCACCTAAAATAAATTGTTCTGCTGATCAACACAAGCTGAAGTTAAAGGGCTGAGTGCCTCTGTGAATATCAATAGTGGCATTCCATCTGTGGCTCAGGCTCAAACCAGAGAGCCTATGTTTAATTAATGTGGCTGTAATTTGCTCAGATCTTAATAGATCATGGACCATTCTACTTAAACACTACACACAATTTAGCATATTTGATCATCTCTGCATGGTGCTCTGTGTGCCGAAGCTTGAGCTAACACAGAGCCTGAACTACCTCTCACCCTCAATAAAAGTTCAGGTCATTGCAAAGGTCAGTGGTATGCAGAGCAGCATGGGAAGTCTCAGATTGCCATTGCCTGACCTGGAAATAGAGGATTGATGCTTCCAGGGTTCCCAGCACCTTACCATTGAAAAGGGCAGCGATTACTCACTCGAACAGACAACAGAAAATTAAGTAAAATGGGTTACTACTATCCATTCTGAAATGGAAGCACCTCATTCGTGTGCAACCCCTCTTTTCCCATGAATGCTGGATCTGCAAACCCTTAGTTGCACTGCAGTCCTGGAAAAAAGCCAGCTCTCGAGACAGTTGTGATTCCTCCCCTCCAGCGCTGGGAAAAGAAGTGCCAGGCTGTTTGAAAAGAGTGTAAAATGCAGGAGGCTCAGGCAAACAGAGGGGATGAGACAGAGGTGAGAGGGGTTGTGGTTAGAGCTCTTTCACACTCCCACTCTTCCCTTTAATTAAGCATCACCCCTGCTGTTTTTGTAGAAGAGAACAGAAAAATAGGAGGCTAGTTAGTGCCCCACTTCTGGCAAATAAGCAGATTTCTGACCTAGTCTATGATTTATGGAGGTGAGGACTTTAAACAGCCGTTCTTGGCCTCGCAGAGCTACTTAATCCACCCTGTGTCAACAGGTCCCATTTAAAAAATAAATAAATAAATATTCTTCCCTGCCCCGACCCCTCACATCCCCCATTGTTCCCAGGCCTAGAGTCCAACAAACTGCTTCATACACACATTTCCTGCTGTTCTTCCCACCGATGAACATTTTCTTTGCCAAAGTTTAGTGACTGGCTGAGTGAAAAACATGCATGCACTGGGCTCTGAGACAGCAATGCAAAGGGCGAGGGAATGCGTCTGTTGGTCAGTCAGTAGGAGAGGGGAGAGATGATCTCTGCAAGTTGTATTCCTTTTTCCAAAACCTTCTTTTTCTTTAATTCACTTTATACGACCCTGGCTCCTCCTTTGTCCATGCACACACAATTCATTCATCAGAAAAGGATTTAACGAGGAGGATGAGGCAAGCGCGAGAGCACACACACACACACAGAGGTAAGATGTAGAGTCATGCCAATAAACCTGAAACCTTGCGAAGTGGACCTGATTTTACCCAAAACACACTCAGTCTAGATTCATTTGATGGTTCACAGACCTTTTGAGTCTATTTGGTCAGATTTCTGGTCTTGCATTGAAAGCGGCTGGTTTCATGTTGTTTTGCATCAAAACCAGAAAAAAAAATTTCACTTGTGTTGGATGACTTTTGCTTCGAGTTCATTCAAACCCATACTTAAGTAGAAAGAGGCTGCATGCATCAAATTCAAGTCAAAATGTGGACTTATGCCCTCTCACCCTGATGAATTTTACACCATCCCTGTAGCAAGTCAATTCGTGATTAAGAAAGCCCAAGTTGTTATAAATAAATTAGGGTTACCATTCGTCCGGATTCCCCCGGACATGTCCGGCTTTTTGAGCTAAAAATAGCGTCCGGGGGGAATTTGTAAATGTCCGGACTTCCCCCCCCCCCCCCAATGCAGAGCGCGCGCGGCTAACAGGGCAGCCGGCGGGATGGTGCCACTTACATGGGGCTCCGACAGCCAGAGAGAGCCCCTCCTCCGCTTCCCCTGCAGCAGAGATCACTCCCTCCCTCCCTGCATTCTCAGATTGCCTCCGGCAGTCTGGAGCTCCTCCCCCGCTCCCCAGCGTGCTGGGACAAACGGCTCAAGTCGTTCCTGACCAAGTTCAGAGACGTTAGGCGAAGGCCAACAACAAGGGGGCCAGGGGATCGGAGAAGGGGCAGGGAGGTTTTGGAGGGGGCAGTCAAGAGACGGGGGGGTCGGGAGTTCAGGGGGGCTTTCTGGGGGGGGGTGGAGAAGGTTTTGGGCAGTCAGGGTACAGGTAGGGGGTAGGGTCCTGGGGGGCAGTTAGGGTGGGGGGGGTCTTAGGAGGGGGCAGTTAGGGGACAAGGAACAGGGAGGCTTAGGCTCTCTTAATGGCTCTCCATGCGTCTCTGGACCCTCTCAGCTGTCGGGCTTGGACGGAAACATTGCCTGAGGGTAGTGAGAGAATGGGTTATCGGTGAGGTGGGGGTGGGCGTGAGCCCGGTCAATAGGGGCAACCCCTACCAAGATCTGAGCCTTTTCTCACACGCCCGTTAGAGCTCGACATTATGCTGTTTGGGACCCCTCTTTGAGGAAAGCCTCTGGATTGCAAGTCCAACCGCTACCTCCTCGTGGTGAGAGCCGGTAACTGGCTTGGATAGCCAGGCGGATTGCGGAGGACGAACCCACATCCCACATTCAGTGGGGTGTGGGACGGGGTTGGGCAGCCCCATATGGTGCCACATGGATGCCCCCCTGGTAAGGGTAGCCTCCCCCAGGTACGGGTTGACTCCCCCTGGTAAGGGTTAGATTCCCCCTGGTAAGGGTAGTCTCCCCCAGGCACGGGTTAGTTTCCCCCTGGAAAGGGTAAGTTTCCCCCAGGTACGGGTTAGTTTCCCCCTGGAAAGGGTTAGTTTCCCCCTGAGAAGGGTAAATCTTTTAGCTAGGAAAAAAGTAATTTATATTTTTATACCGGATTGGCGCTGGACCGGGTTAATAACGCCCCCGCTGTTGGCTTTGATGCCCCGGCTGACAGTGTTAAATATATTAGGGGTGTGATCAGGGTCGCTGGACCAATGGATAAAATGGTGTGGACTATAATGAAGTCGCATGAGAGTGAGAATCAAGTCCTCTCAGTGGAGCATGGAGAGGAGGTAGAGAAGAATGTTTGTGATGATCATGGTGAGGAGATTTTATCTATCTTACCGATGGTTTTTACAAGGGACACTTTTAATGATTTAACTATGGAAAGTTTCAATCCAGATTTTAAGTATTTAAGTACATTTGATGATCCATATGTTAGCGAATCAGGATATCTTAATGCTCATTTAGTTAATGGGTCTAGTTTATTAAATAGTTTTAGACCAAGTACTGATTTTAATAGGGATCGTAATAAGGATCTTAACAGTACTGGTAGTAATATAAATATATTAGAAAGTAGTTTGTGGAAGGATGGGGTTTTTTATTTAGAGTATCCCGTTGATAGTTTTAATTGTCCAATATGTCCCCAGATATTACCAACATTTGGTAAATGGGCCAAACACATTAATGTGGTTCATAAAAGTAAAGCCATACGAGTTGTATGTAGTAAATGTGGAAAATCTTCTCAATATCATAATATAGCTTGCCACTACCCCAAGTGCATACCCAAGAAGGCGGATACCCCAATGAAGAGCCATACGTGCTCGGTCTGTGGGCTTGGTTTTCATACTAGATCTGGATTGAGCCAACACTGTAGACATAGACACCCTGCTGTGAGGAATGAGCAAAGAAAAGAAGATATGGCTGCTAAAAGTAAGATCAAAGAGGGATCGACTAGATCTCGTACATGGACCAAAGATGAGGTTGCGCAGCTTATACAGTTGGAAAGGAAATATATTGGGAAAAGGAATATAAATAAATGTATTGAGAGCGAGATGAGGACCAAAACGAATAAACAAATATCAGATAAAAGACGAGAATTAGCAAAGAAGAAGTTAGTGGTAACAGGAGATAGGGAGGAAGTGACTGAGGTAGAGGATATTAGAGTAAATATATTAGAAATTCCGCCCCCAAGAGAGAGGATTTTCCCACTAAAAGGACACCCAGAAGTGGATTTAGTGGAGAAAATATGTAAACGGGGAAAACAAAGTAGGGAGGGAAGAGAAATAATAAATAGTTTAGGGGAAATTGAAGGATTATTAAAGGAGGATTTAACAAAAGCTCTCGGTTGGGCAATGTTGGAAAAATTATGTTATTCATTAGTAGAGGGAAAGGACCCTAGAAATGAAAGTCAAATAGAGTTGAGGAATAAAGGAAAAGGGAAGATGAGAAAGGAGGGGAGAAGGAAGCAATTTAATGCAATTAGGAGATATGCTACAAAGAAAGCTAAGTATAAATTCTATCAACAATTATTTGATAAGGATAGAAGAAGATTGACTCGCATTATAATGGGAGAGCCAGATAAGGCTAAGTGTGCTATCCCTATGAAAGAAATTGAGGAATACTATGTCAATATTTTGGGAACAATTGGACATGGTAATATGATAGGGTGGCCATCATCCACAGAGAATGCGGATAATGATATATTAATGAGTCCGATCTCTGTGGATGAGATTAGAATAGCTTTAAGAGAAATAAGAAAAGATAGTGCTCCTGGCCCAGATAAAGTAAAAGTGAGCAATTTGTGGGATATTTTTAATTTAGACTCCTTAATACTTACAAAAAATTTTAATATATGGTTTCTAAATAGACAGGTACCAGATGAATTTAAGAAAAATAGAACGATTTTAATACCAAAGACACAAGATGAGGAGGAAATGAAGAAGTTAACATCTTGGAGACCATTGACAATTGGGTCAGTTTGGATTAGAATCTATACCAAAATATTAGCAAAAAGACTGGTGGAAACAGTTAAGATATGTAGTAGACAAAAAGGGTTTATATCCGCCCCTGGGTGTGAGGAAAATATTGCTATATTAGATAATTTGATTAAAGGGGCTAAACGAAATGGGAATGAAATTGCAATAGTGTTCGTAGATCTGGCTAAAGCATTTGATTCTGTGGGACACGGACATATAATAGCCGGGTTGAGAAGATTTGATATAGATGAACATTTTATAGATATTATTAGGGACCTTTATGATAATTGCACAACTAGGGTATGGGTGGGTGATGAAGCTACTGAGTCTATTTTAATTAGGAGGGGGGTCAAGCAGGGTGACCCGTTGTCCCCAATTTTGTTTAATATTGCTATGGATCCCCTTTTAACTAGATTAGAAGTAGAAGGAAGTGGTTTTTATGTTAAGGGTAATGGTGTCACGTCATTGGCTTTTGCCGATGATGTGGCAATTTTAAGTAGCTCATATAAAGGAATGATTAAAAATTTGGGTATCTTAGAGGAGTTTTGTAAAAATACTAATCTCTCCGTTAATGTGAAGAAAACGAAAGGCTTTCATATTTTAACTAAACATAAAACCTATGTAGTTAATCCTAAGGATAATTGGCAGATAGGGTCAGAGGAGATTGAATATGTTCAACCAGGGGATTTTGAAAAATATTTAGGGGCTAGAATAGATCCCTGGATAGGTGTAGGGGGACCGGTACTTAAAGAAAAATTGAAAGATTGGAGTGAGAATTTAATTAAGGCCCCATTAAAACCGGCCCAAAAATATTAATTTTACAGACATATATCTTACCGAAGCTATTTTATAATCTTCTTTTAATAGAACCCCCTTTTAATCTTTTAGACGATCTTGATGTGTTAGTTAGAAAAATAGTTAAAGAGATTTTACATTTACCTCAGTGTACCACAGATGGGATATTTTATTCTAGAGGTAGGGATGGTGGTTTAGCTCTCACTAAGTTTAGTGTGCAAATCCCAAATATGTTAATTCGTAAATGGAGGAGACATATTGTCTCGAGAGATGATTGGATGGACCTATCTTATCTATATGCAGGAGAAAATCTTGTGGATAAAATATTGTCATTTAGTGCAGTAACATCTCATCCCAAGAAATGGAGGGAAGAGGAATTTTTAAGATGGTCGGAACTGAGATGTCAGGGAATAGGGATAAAATATTTTAAAAATGATTTAATTAGTAATTCGATTTTTAGAAACTCTAGTAAAGTTAAATCGTCAGCGTATATCGCAGCATTGCAGCTTAGGGCAAATATTTATCCTACTAGGGAGACATTAGCAAGAGGAAGAGGAGGTGTGAATGCTCTTTGTAGATGGTGCGGTAAAGTGCGGGAGACTGTTCCCCATATCTCAGGACAATGTTATAAGACTAAAAATGCTAGGATAAAAAGGCATAATAGAGTAGTGTCTGCAGTTGTAGATAAGGTTGGTAAATTAGGGTGGAAGGCAATGATAGAGCCCCATTTGAGAAATAGTAAGAGTGAGTTAAGAAAGCCGGATATTATATTTATAAAAGGAGATACAGCAGTGGTGGTTGATGTTACAGTGCGATGGGAGGATAATGCCGGAAGTTTGGAACAAGCCCACAGTGAGAAGGTGGCTTATTATCTTGAGTTAGAGGAAGAAATTAAAAACTTAACGGGAGGTAAAAATATTCACTTCTTTGGTTTTGTGCTTGGGGCGCGTGGCAAGTGGAGTGAAGGTAATAATGATTTGTTACAATTATTGGGAATGGACAGAAGTAAAAATTTTAAGGAGAGTATATGTAGACTTGTTTTATATTCCACTATTGGTATGATGGCTATATTCAGTGACAGGTAAAGATCCCGGAGTTTCCATTCCGTGTATCTTGCCAAAACTAAATTTTAGCTATTTTGGTTTCCATGCTCTAAATTTTCAAATTTTTAATATTGTTTTGAACATTAACTTATGTAGTGTTATTTAATATCTGTCCTTCAATAGAATGGTTTTAATTATATAATAAATACTTATTAATGGATGAAATTCCAATTTAAATTATTATTATTTTTTTTTTTTTTAACTACTGGATGTGGATGCGGACTGGCCGCGTATAATAACCAGGAAAGGGCAGGTAGTCACGCCTGTACATAAATAGGGGGTGGGTTTCTGGAGGGCAGTTAGGAGCAGGGGTCCCAGGAGGGGGCAGTCAGG
>NW_020664540.1:5542863-5577878 GCF_002925995.2 Terrapene triunguis
GACAAGGAGCGAGGGGGGGGGTTGGGAGTTCTGGGGGCGGGGCTGTCGGGGCAGGGGTGGGGAGAGGGATTGGAGCAGTCAGGAGACAGGGAGCAGAGGGGCTTAAATGGGTCGGGAGTTCTGGGGGGGCTGTCAGGGGGTGGGGAGTGGTTGGATGGGGAGTGGGAGTCCCAGGGGTCTGTCTGGGGGTGGGGGTGTGGATAAGGGTTGGGGCAATCAGGGTACAGGTAGGGGGTAGGGTCCTAGGGGGCCAGTTAGGAAGGGGGGAGGGTCTCAGGAGGGGGCAGTCAGGGGACAAGAGGCAGGGAAGCTTAGGTAGGGGGTGGAGTCCTGGGGGGCAGTTAGGGGCAGGGGTCCCAGGAGGGGGCAGTCAGGGGACAAGGAGCGGGGGGAGGGTTGGGAGTTCTGAGGGGGGCGGGAAGTGGGAGGGGCAGGGGCGGGGGCAGGACAGGGGCGGGGCTAGGGCGGGGCTCCTCCCGTCCTCTTTTTTGTTTGCTGAAATATGGTAACCCTAAAATAAATTGAAAAGCATTTTCATCCTGCCAACAAGCAAACTGTAAAATTGAAATTGCTGCTTTGGGGCGGGGCAGGGGTGGGGGTAAGGAGGAGGAATGAGGAAGGAGTACCAAAATCTTCTGACAAGTTTATTTTAAATTGGTCAGATTTAGTTAGTTAGTTGACTAGGACAGTAGGATTGTGTGAACAGGAAATTCAATAAAGGGGTTTCTGTATAAGGCTTCGAAAGAGCAACTGTAAACTATAGCCAACGAACACAGAGAAACTCAGGGGAAAACAATGAAATCAACTATGTCCTATGGCCCTGATCCAGGAAAGTACTACGCATAGACTACTCACATGCTTGAAGTTAAGCAATGCTTAAGTGCTTTGCTGAATTAGGGCCCAAATTCTATCAAATACACAAAAGCAAGCTGAAAAAGTTAGAGGAAAAAAGCCACACCTTTTTCTCAAGTCGCTCTCAGGAACAGTTATCTTGGGGCTTATCTGTAACAAGACAGACACTTCTGTATGATTTTTTAACTAATATTAGGTACTTATGTTGCCACCACCACTGTTGTATTGGAGCACCTCACAATGGGTGTTGTGAGGTTAAATATATTATCTTCACAACACCCCTGGCAGGTGGGGCAGTGCTATTATCCCCATTTTACTGCTGGAGAACTGCGACCCAGAGAGGTTAAGTGACTTGCCCAAGGTCCCATAGGAAGTCTGTGGCAGGGCTGAGAATTGAACCAGGTCTTCTTAAGTTAATGCTCCAACCCCTGGACAACCCTTCCTCAGTTAAGGATGTCCCTTTAATCAAAGCTCAGCAGTCTGACCCTAGTCCCAAAAGGTTCTGAGCCGCCTCAATTCCTACATGCGCAGTGGGTGCTAAGCAGCACCAGGCAGGATCAGGTTCCAGACAACTTTTAAAGACTTTCAGGTCTGTTGTGACGGTAGAGTCCTCTTTAATCTAATAGGCAAGGACAAGCTAGAAGTTGAAGCTAGACAAATTCAGGCAAGAGTAGCACACATGTTGAACAGAGAGGGTAATTAACCATTGGAACAACCTGCCAAGTAAGCAGATAGATTTGCCACAGTCTTGATTAGAATGGATGTCTTTCTAATGCTAATTCAACCACAAGGGTTTGGGCTTGATGCAAGCCATTTCACGGGATGAAATTCTATGGCCTATGTTATGCAAAAGGTCAAACTAGATGATCATAATGTCACCTCCGCACTCAAAAAAAAAAAAAAAAAAAATAAAAAATAAAAAATCTATGCTAAGGTAATGCAGCAGGTTAGAAATCAGACAAAAGCCATCAGGAAAGGACAGTCCTACTCACAAGAGTCAGCTATTTGAGACGATCAACTGTCAAAAGCGTAGATGGAAAAAGACCAGGAGGCAAATGTCAAACTTCTGTTTACCTGAACAAGTGATCCAATTGCATAAACGGTGTGTTTGATAGGCTGCGAAGAGAGATAGTGTGCAGGGGAGAAAATGGGGTGTCAAACAAAATTTGTTGAACTCCTTTGATGAGCTCAGCTACAGAAATGTATCATCTATCAAAGCAATGTTTGTGTGGCGAAGACAGTGCCTGCAGTTTACCAAATGGAGCAATGGGCATGAAAGTTCTAGCAGAGCCAATTTTCTCCCCCCCAAATAACCACCAAATTGCTCAAATCTAGCCACTAAAGAGAATTCAGCCTAACCAGATGGACATTTGAAATTTAACAAAGCACAAAAGGGTCACTAGTTTTTCCCCTTTCCTGGAGGAAAGATAGAAAGACCTGCCATTAGCTGTGCTCATTCATGCAGTTTCCATAGAGGAAAAAGAACATGAAGTCCCATTGTTCTTCCTTTTATGCTCCTCCCTGTGGCTTGTAATAATCATCACTTAATTTTGCTGTGAACAACTGGGTACTGCAAAGCCTAAGTCAAACAGAGGCCAGTTAATGACTGCTCTCTGCCGTGGTGATTTTACATAATACATGTGAGGAGAGCACATCAAATACAGACAACTTCAAGGGAGAGGATACAAGGTGGCAAGTGACCTTTAACCCACTCTATTTGCGTCGTATACATTTACATAAAGGAAAATTGAGTTTAGAAGCCACAAGGATCACATTAGGAGGGATGCACATAAAAAAGGGAGTTAAAAACATGACCAAGAATGTGTCCAATTTACATGCGAGTCAGACAGACAGTGCATGAACATTAACAGCTGGAGCAGTGGGCAGCTGAACTGTAATGGAGTCTATTTTCTACTAGAAATAATTACTAAATTGCTCACATTTGTCCACCAAAGGGATTTCAGTCTAAGCAGATGAAAGTTGAGGCGATAACAACCTATCAATAGTGCAGAGATGAGATGCTGGGTTTTCCTTTCCTTGCAGAAGCGAGCTGAAACCTGAAGATGCCCTGGCAACATAGCCTGGCTTCTTCTATAACTTAACACATCTGACTTCAACCAAGCAAACCACGTTTGAAGTTCAGGTCATATCAAGCCCCAAGAAAGGCCAGCTTGGCTGACATGTCAAATGTGCAGATAGAGGAAATGGTTTATTTCCCAAACAAACAAGGGGCAGCCCTTGTAGTAACAATGCTTCAGTTTAGCACATTTCCTGCCCCAGCGTCCAGTCAAAGTGGAATGGAGTGAAGCAGAGCAGGCATGAAACAGGACTGAATATTGTTCAGTTGTTTACCTGCTATGCTCAGGCCATAACAAAGTAAAGTTATTAACCATCATGAACTAAATAGAGGTGACAGGTTTCAGAGTGGTAGCCGTGTTAGTCTGTATCAGCAAAAAGAATGAGTACTACCTGTGGCCCCTTAGAGACTAACAAATATAGAGGTGGCTGAACATGCATTGGGTACCAGAGCCCCTCTGACTTTTCCTACGATAGTGTCATGACACTATGTCGACCTCTCCATTTTAGGAATTTCTAAGGCATCACCACAGCCTCTGAGCACCATCTATACGGCAGAATTGTGACATTATCAGATTAAAATAGGACCATGTAGATCATTGTTGCTACCACTGTTATATAATTGCAACAAATCTTGTACAAAGTATGTCAAGTAAGGTGTCTATGGAAAGGTTATGATTTGCTGAATAGGATTATGCTATTGGTATGCATCATTTTTGTATCTGAAGTTATGAGTATTGTGTACCTGTATTTCAAATGTTTGCTCACACGGTAACACCCACAAGGTATTTAGCCTGCACATCTTGAAGGAACTATTCTCGTTAAATGGCTCAAAGAACACAACTCACAAATGGACCACGGGAGACAGCTATCTACACTTAATGGACTTTCCTGTGATGGCCTCTGCTATGACTAAGTGAAATCATGCATGCACATGTGACTTGCCCATGTGACTCCAAACACCATCTTGTTACCTATAATTTTCCCACAGTCAGAACAATGGGATTCCTTTCACTTGGCAGAAGCTGTAAAAGACCCTGGAAACATCTCCATTTTGCCTCTTTCCTGCTCAAACCTCCTGACTATGATGAACTTGTACTAATGGGAGCATTCTAACTAAAGGACTGAACCTTCCAATGATTTGGAAGCAACCAGAGACTTGACTTAAGGCAGCAGTTTATTCCATCACTACTACATGCCTGATCCAAGAATTTTGCACTGTATGTATTTGATTCCTTTAGCCAATTTTAATTTTCACCTTTCTCTCTATAAATAAACCTTTAGATACTAAAAGATTGGAAGTGTGATTATTGGGTAAAATACGAGTTATATATTGACCTGGGTATATGGCTGGTCCTTTGGGATCAGAAGAACCCTTTTGTTTGATTACATTGGTTTTAAATAACCACTCATCATTAAGTGTAGTGTTTTTGGTAGTGATACAATGACTGGAATATCTAAGGTGACTGCTTTTCTGAGTTCTTGTTAGCCAGCATGTTGAAACAGAAGTTTACTTTTGTTGCTGCTTTGGTATACATTACAGAAGAATAACCACCAGCTTGAGGGCATGTGTCTGCCGCCCCCCCCCCCGCCCCCAGCAGCTTGTCCTGAATTTGATATTCTCAGTTGTGACCCACAAAAGGCATGGTGACAAGCATATACATTGAAAAATTGCAAAATCCCACCCTTTCAAAAGTTTGTATAGAATGCCTTCCTTCCCAGACCATTCAAGCAACCAGAGGGTCAATTCAAGTGAATCCCAAATGGAAAGAAAATGAAGTGCAAGGGAAATAGATTAACATAAGAACAGTGATAGTGGGTCAGAGCAATGGTCCATCTAGCCCCATCTCCTGTCATTCAACAACGACCAATGCCAGGTGCTTCAAAGAGAATGAACAGACCAGGAGATCGAGTGATCCATCCCCTCATATCCACTCCCAGCTTCTGGCAGTCAGAGGCTAGGAACACCCAGGGCATGAGGCTGCATCCCTGATCATTTTGGCCAATAGTCATTGACGGACCTATCCTCCATGACCCTCTAATTCTTTTTGGAATCCCATTATATTTTTGGCTGTCACAACATCTGCTGGCAATGAGTTCCACAGGTAGACTGTGTGTTGTGTGAAGAAGTGCTTCCTTTTGTTTGTTTTATACCTGTTACCTATTAATTTCATTTGGTTCATCCTTTGGTTCTTGTCTTACGTGAAGGAGTAAATAACACTTCCTTATTTACTTTTTCCACACCAACTTTATCTTATCCCCCTTTAGTCATCTATTTTTCAAGCTGACCAGTCCCAGTCTTTAATCTCTCCTCAGATGGAAGCTGTTCCATATGTCTAATCATTTTTGTTGCCCTTTTACATACCTTTTCCAATTTTAATACATCTTTTATGGGGCAACCAGAATGCATGCAGTATTCAAGGTGTGGGTGTACTGTGGGTTTATATAGTAGCATTATATTTTCTATCTTATTATCTATCCCTTTTCTCATGGTTCTTAACAGTCTCCTACCTTTTTTTTACTGCTGCTTCACATTGAGCAGATATTTTCAGAGAACTATCCATGATGACTCCAAGATGGCTTTCTTGAGGGGTAAACAGCTAATTTAGACCCCATCATTTTGTATGTATAGTTGGGATTATGGATTTCCCATGTGCAGGGCCAGCTCCAGCGAAGGAAAAGGAAAAGGAAAAAAAAAAAGATAAAGCCCCGATCAGCGGCACTTCGGCAGCAGCTCAGCCACACCGCTTAATTCTTCGGCAGCAGGTCCTTCACTCCGAGAGAGACTTAGGGACTCACCACCGAATTGCCGCCAAAGACCCAGACATAACGCCCCTTTCCATTGGCCGCCCCAAGCACCTGCTTCCTTCACTGGTGCCTGGAGCCGGCCCTGCCCATGTGCATTAGTTTATATTTATCAACACTGAATTTCATCTGCCATTTTGTTGCCCAGTCACCCAGTTTTGGGACACCCCTTTGTAACTCTTCGCAGTCTGCTCTGGATTGAACTATCTTGAGTAATTTTGTATTGTCTACAGATTTTGCCTCGTCACTATCTACCCCTTTTTCCAGATCATTTATGAGTATGTTGAACAGCACTGGTCCCACTACAGATCCCTGGGAAACACCACTATTTACCCCTCTCCATTCTGAGAATGGACCTTTTATTCCTACCCTTTGTTTCCTGTCTTTTAACCACTTCCTGGTCAGTGAGAGGACCTTCCCTCTTATTCCATGACTGCTTACTTTGCTTAAGAGCATTTGGTGAGGGACCCTATCAAAGCCTTTCTGAAAACCCAAGTACACTATATCCACTGGATCACCCTTGTAATGCTCATGGTTAAAGCACAAGTTATTTGTTTGTGGAGAATCTGAGAGAATCCACACACATCCTTATGCACATGAGTGAGCAGATTTAAGCTCATGTATATTACACACATACACATCATATTTATATGGTGCATACCAGGTGGCAGAATTGGGTCCCTAAAACAAGACTCTCTCTTGGGGGACTCGTAAGGTTCACAATAGGTTCTTAAAATAGTTTAGCTTCCAAGACATTCTTTAAACTTCAGTATCACCCCACACCCTAAAACACTTCCCTCTGCACTCAGGGGCTGACAGCCACCAAGAGCCAGTATCAGAACAAGGGCACAAGGCAGTGATCTCATTCTAATATCACCTTATCGTTTCAGCAGATGTGCTAGCTAATATGCTTAAGAGCACTTGGTAGTGTTGTCACTGGCTTGGATTTTCAGCCAAGAGGCAAAACCTCAGTCATTCCATAGGCTTTTGGTAAGTAAGCTTGGAAGGGGCTCATCCAACACCAGTATTCAAATCTCTAGCAAACATCTCTCTGACATGGGCCTGTTGTATGACTCATTCACTGTAAATAGATTAGAGAGACAAATTGGGTGGTCTGCCCATTATCCATGATAAAGACGCAGGTTGTGACTGAGTTGAGCTATTTCAGTCATCTGTTTTCTATAAAAAGAGCTCTCTCTCTTTATTCCCCAGCCTGATGCATCATTTAGTGGGTCTGCACAGCCAGTATTAACATGCACGTTCTGATGACTCAGTGCAAGTTATCCATCCGTTGATAACATATTGCCAAATGCACACACTGCAATGGGAACATCCAGAAACAGTATTTAAAAATTGATCTAGATTTTCATTTTTAAAAGCAGTTTTTAAACTTGTCAAATTTGAACGTGCGTGGGAATATTCTCAGTCCTCAAGTATTGGATGAGTTATAATGGACAGAGCAAGGTATTGGAAGCCATGATACCTGGCTTCTATTTCCAGTTTTGCCATGAGGGAGCAAGGTTAAATAAATAGTTTGCTGATTCAGGAATTTACACCAAGGTAACAGTGCTGAACTTATAAACATACATATACACACACCTTTGCTCCTCTCCCTCCTTTGCTGGAGGAGTAGAACCTTGTGGGAAAGGTAGGTTCAAGTGCACTTTCCATTTTTTTCTCATGGTGGGGAGGTTGATTGCTGCCCTGAAAGCTGAAGATGACAGAGTTCAACTGTCTAAAGCCAGCTGCCATGGAAACGGTCTCCTGTGCTCACAAGTCTCAAGCTGGTGATTTCCAGAGGACTGTAGCTTTTGGTGGGAAGTCTTGTTTGTAGATCCTGAGAGAAGCAATCCCTCAGATAGGTTGGGCCAGTTCTGTGGAGGGCTTTGATGATCAGGACCAAGAACATGAATCGGACTTTGAATTTGACTCTGCATTCAAAGGGGGATCAGAGAACCTGGCTAAGGAACGTTAGAGCAGGTACAACGCGGAGCACCTATAGGATACATCCCTGCCGCCTCTCCCCCCCAAAAAGCACACACCTCCCCCTCTACTTCCTCCAGAAGAGGGGTCTTATTTGCACAAAGTAGAATGCTGGTAACGAGGGCAAACTAAGTGCAATTGACTCTCACGGCAGAATTTTATGCATCTTTTTCTCCCCCCCCCCAAACAACAGCTCTGCAGCAGTCTCTTGCCTCAAGGTGTTCCACTGTAGTCATCCTTGCCTTGTTTCTTAGACAAAAATCTGTCCCTGACCTATCCCACATATGTGTTCAGCATGTTAATCAATGGTGATAAACCAATACGAACTATTGTTTCCAAGGTTCCCCCAATCAATATTAGAAAGGAATACCTTAATGCGAGGAGCCAGAGTATTTCAAAATAATCAATAAAGGAGTCCAAAGCCACCATAAAAAAGCCATTGCATTCACCACATCAGAAAGGCAGTTTGGAACGTTTGCTTTGGCAAGTATCACTGTTTGGAGTTATGCAAGTTTGCTCTGTGATAGGTATGGAATGGCAGGTGAAATGTGATCCAAGAAGCTCGTCAGAAAGAGTAGGCCATGAGCTGGTCTTCCCATACAAGTTACTCGTGCGGGGCGATTGCCTGCCAAGCCAGGGACACAGAGTACGTAGGAGTTCCAGAGTCAATGCCCAGGAACTTGTTTCTTTTGTCAACAGCCAAGCCCCACCCACCTGCTCTGCAGCAGGTGCAAGCACCACTGAGTCACACATGTTTTCAAGCAGCTCCCAGACACGTGGGCTGGGATTTTCCAGCACTGCCTAAGGGGTTTGGATGCTCAGTTCCTGGTCATTTTAATGGGAATTTTGTATCCCACTCCCTTAGCTGACTTTGAAAATTCAAGTCATGAAAGCTAAATGGTTTCATTGTGTGACACTTTCTGAAGTGCAAGTCATCGGACAGCCTGAAGACATTTATCTTCATCCTCAATCAAAGTGTAACTCTAGAAGCCAGAAGGAGTTGTTCTAACATGCAAAGCTGAAACTCAGAGACCCAGATAAGTTTCAGCTAATACTCTGAACTTCAGAAAAGCCAGTCTTATTTAAACCGAACGATGCTTTTAAAGGCTTGCTCATTATTGTACTGCCTTTTAATGTTGCGGTCATAAAATTTCAGTGCCATTGCTCTCCTGGCCACTCCCTCCTGCAAGTCTTTGTGCCATATAATCCCTTGTATTAGCCCAGCTTTCCTTCTGCCTTTGAATTCATCTTTTCCTGCAGTTGGAGCTGCAGCATCTTAACCTTGGAGGGTAAATCATTCAGAAACGTGCTCAGGAATTTATCCACACAGCTCTTGTTACAAAATCAGTGCAACTCATTCAGTAAAATCCCAACATGCTGCCTGGAAAACATGCCTTGCGAATGCTTTCACTCAGTAACATCATATTACCACCTTTGTGTCTCTTTCTAGGGGCTCCTGTCAAAGGAGCAGATTCTCTGGCTTATTTGTTTATTGCCTTTGCGAAGTTGGTTTCCTGGCCGAGCAACCTCTGCTCTCGAGTTAAAGTCAGGACCTTCTGTGATTCTGTCTCAGAGCTTGTTCAGACTGGTTATGTTCTTCCATGCTGAAAGGCAATCAATCAGTAGCATGAGGGCACAGAGCCAGATACAGTCTTTAAATTAAAAACACCCAGGGCCCTATCCCACAACCGATACTTTCCTTGAGCATGAACAAGGACCACTTGTGGGGGTACAGGCTGCAGGATCTGGACCTGAGGCCCGACGAACCATGGAGCATCGAATGTCTTCCCTGCTGCAAGCTAAGGGCCTGATCCTCCAAACTCTTCATAACTAGACCAGTGAGGAGTAGCTGCATGAGTGAGAGCTGCAGAATCATATCCCATCATAGCCAGGGTAACTCTGTGAAACCTGGGATGGGCAGCAGGGGCGGCTCCAGGCACCAGCCCAGCAAGCGCGTGCCTGGGGCGGCAAGCCGCGGAGGGCGGCCTGCCGGTCACTGTGAGGGCGGCAGGCAGGCGGCTTTCGGCAGCATGCCTGTGGGAGATCTGCCGGTCCCGCGGCTTCGGCAGTGGGGACGCCGATGGCGCAGCACTGGCGGACCTCCCGCAGGCATGCCGCTGAATCCGCATGACCAGCGGACCGCCCACAGGCACGCCGCCTGCCTGCCGTGCTTGGGGTGGCAAAAAACAGAGCTGCCCCTGATGGGCAGCAAACCGGGACCAGATTGAAAGAGAACACTCCAAGACATTTGGGAGTAGATTGTGGCTTGGATTTCACATCCCCACATGCGATAATAGTATAAGAACCGACTGAACACCCCTGAATAGGCACACAAGAGTAAGCAAGCACACAGAGCCTGCTTACCTCCCACCCCCCACCCCCCCAACACTCAGGAACTGGTGGGTGAAGTCATCTTGGGAACAGATAAAGTCATGATGGCCAACATAGGGAGTGAGGGTGCTGGCATAGGTAAAAATAAGATCACATGCTGTGTAAAAGCACACACACTGAGGTTAGTACAGGGACCTCAGTTCCCCGTAGCCTGTGCAAGGGATTAAAGGGGGAAATCTTACTTCTCCTCTAGTCCCATAGTCCAAGCCACAATCTAGCTTTACACGTCTTTTGGCACGTGTGTCCTTCTGAAACACATTTATTTTTAATCACATGAGAAAAACTTAGCTAGCTAGACAAGGAAAAGGCTAAAAGCAGATTGGTTTTAGTTATACAAAACCAGAAGTGCCCTGCAAGTGTATTGTCAGGTAGCAATAAGATGACCTTTCATCACAGCTTGGAGGCATGCAATAAAAAGTATATTTTAAGTGCCCTGGTTGCCCCAAATAACTCTACTGCAATTAGATGTATATATTATAACATCATGCGGGTGTGGTAATTATCACCCTTTGCAGCAGAGGATATTTATACAGGTTTTAAATTACATCTTAGGGAAACCTCATTGGGAGGGATTTTTTTTTTTTTTAAAGAAATCAAGATGGGGGTGGGGATTACATTTCTATTTTATTATGGGAATTATCCCAAACAAATATTGAAAAAGCTGCTGATGCATCATATATTGTATCAGACTTGAAGTTTGTAAATATGTCATTCTGTGTGTGTCTATTTTTAAGTCACACCAGAATTTGTCCATGGTATTCATAAATATTCCTCCATTCAAGTCTGTGGGGTCTGACTCGTTCCTCCAGAGAAACATTTAGGGATCCCCTAGGTGTGTCCGAGGCACATCACCGCACAGCGCTATTCCTAGGGTGGGGCAAAACAGACACCATTCCTTGCCTAAGGCTGTGCCAACAGTCCGGATTTATACTAATAGATTGCCCGGGTGGATTTATGCCTGCGTAAGTGAGCTCAGAATCAGGCCCTTCGAATACCCTTGTAAATCTGTTTCAGTACAGATTTCATCTGTGAACACTTCTTCAGTTCATGGGCAGTCATGTGTCCATCTAGAGAGAACATTTAATACTCATGGACTACTCTTGCCAAGGATCTCGCTCATCTAGTAGTCTTTTCCATCCCTAACCTTTAGGTTTGGTTTCCTTTCTTATAAACAGCTGATGCTATAATCTACCCTCCCCATTGCTTAAGAATTAAGCTACAGCATAAAAATCTCCTCAAAGGTAGCTATCATAGGATCCAACTTTTCCTGTATTGGGTTTTTTGGGATTCTTCTTCCCCAACTCCCTCCCATCTTAAAAAGCAGTTCTGTGGTGTGAGTCCATCTTCCTTAGGACATGGGAAAGTCAAAAATCACTTGCTTGCAGAATAAAGAGCCACTGCAGCTCTTTGCAATGAGACAGCACTTTTATTATTCTGTCAGATATTTGCAGCTTGTCTATTATATTCACAGCACATTGGTCAACCTCTATTAAAAAAAAAAATCTGTCAAGTTCCACATCTATTGTTCTAAACTTGTGCCGTTTGCTTTCCCAATTGCCATTTTACTTCAGCTTCATTTCCTTATTTGATGGATAGTAATTGTAGTTCTGTCTTTTGCACAGATTTTTTTTTTAAAGTTTTCCAAAGTTACTTTAGAAGGCGGAGCATGTTCATTACGCCTGTTTTTCTTAGTTGTGTTAATGAATGATTTTGTAACACCATCTTGAATATCCATCTATTGACAGCTGCAGTCTCATTTGGACACAGCATGTCTGTAGTAATACAGGACAACGAGCGGTCTGGAACTCAGGATTAGAATCGTTTCTTCCTTTGGTGGTGCCTCAGTTTGCCCCTTATCTGTTTATCTTTTCAGAGTATTCAGTTTTCCAGAATGGCTTGCTTGAACAGGTCTACCAGCTAAGCTACTACAGTATGTGTAATTCAACAGCCTTTGAGCCAATGCCAACCAATGCTAGTGGGGTCGTAGATGGCATTTCTCAGATCGTTGCTAAACAGGTCAATAAAGCCAACACCTCCTTCACATCCCTTCTCCAGATACACTTCTATTGCGATGGCTACAGGACATTGCCAGATAGAGGGCCAGTCTATAATTTGTCAATTACACGACAGATCCTCCATTGGTGTGAATCAGCATCACTCCAGAAAGCAAATGGAGCTATGCCACATAACTATTGGGGACCAGGCTGAACCGGGGGGTGGGGGGGGACAAATTATCCCACATCAGCATATTGCATCGTTCTTATGCATTCCTCTGAAGCAGCTGTTATTAGCTGCTGTCCACGTGGACCATGGGCCTCATCCAGTCTGGCAATTCTTATATCAGTTTAACACCAGCTGAGGATCTGGCCCCAAATTTGAAAAGTGAGAAAAGGTTGCAGATGTAGGGAAAGTAAAGGAAATGAACACGTTTGTTAGTCTGAAAGAGTTTCAAGTTGTAAATACAAAGAAAACAAAACCAAAGAAAGCCACTAAAAAAAAAATCCAAACCCTCAAACTAAGCACACTTCCCCACCACACACTAACTTCACTGCCAAAAAGGTAACAGAAAAGTTACAAGTATCAGAGAGGTAGCCATGTTAGCCTGGATCTGTAAAAAGCAACAGAGAGTCCTGTGGCACCTTTAAGACTAACAGTTGTATTGGAGCATAAGCTTTCGTGGGTGAATGCCCACTTCGTCGGATGCATGTGATGCATGTTACAATTTCCAATTGTGTTTGAAGGCTGTTGGAATCAAACAGCTCTACACCTTGGGACCAAAACCTCCAGCTCCCTTTGACACTAGGAATGGTTGAATTAGGCTTCTGCAGTTGCTCACTGATCAGTGGATGCTCTTGATAACATAGCTAGAGTTGATCTAACCCCACCTGGATTATTTTGACAAAAATGTTTCAAAGCTCATTTTCCACTGACATTTTTTAGTTTTCACAAAGAGACAACAACAACAAAAATCACACATACAGACAAGCCTTGAAAACTGGAAGATTTTGGCCAAAATGGGAGCTTGGGTGTCCAATGGAAATTGTAGATTGCTCTTTCCTGTCTATGGGCCAAAATGCCTAGCTGAATTACATCTCCCGTAACGTATCAGGGTCTTCCCTTTTGGGGAAGGGAAGTTGTGCCACATGGAGCCCGCAGCTGTGATGCAAACGTTAAAAAAGTTAGCTGAAAATCAAACTGCTTTTGGCCAAAAAAGTTGAAAATTTCTACTGAAAATTTCCCTGCAGCTGGGGAGGTGGGGGGGGAGGGTGTGTGGAAATCTGACCATCTCTAAAAATAAGAAAAATTAAAGACTGAGTTAGATTGGGAAGCTCCTGCTAGTATAATCCTCATATGAGTCCTTCCATCCCAGGGTTTCCTTTTTTTAATAGTTGTTTTCATAGAGTTGAAAGGGACCACAGGAGATCATCTAGTCCAATGCTCAAAGCAGGACCAATCCCCAGACAGATTTTTGCCTCAGATCCCTAAATGGAACCCTCAAGGATTGAACTCATAACCCTGGGTTTAGCAGGCCAATGCTTAAACCACTGAGCTGTCCCAATACTATTTGCCAGCTGCTAACTAAGCCTTAGGTCAATTTTCTTACTTGAGCCTTCTGTAATGGCTAGGCACTTCCTATTCAGGACATATGTGTGTACTTAATATAGCACTGCCATGGTACACCAGTTACACTTAGGAAATTGCTGTCTCTATAGTGCAAGAAAGAGATAAAGTCCTTGTAGTAAGACCAGGGTCCTGAAATCTTGCATCAATATGCTGATGTCACACAGTTACCACCACAATATTAAACCTTTGAACTACAGGGCTGTATTCTTCCCCCCCCCCCCTCCACTAGAAGTCTTCAGACACTGACAAAAGCTTCTTTTTTAGGCTTATCCTAAATTAGCTGGTGGTGCTGTGCATTATCTTTTCAAGTTACTGGCAGATGAATCCCAGAAGGTGGGTCTGGATCAGGAGCATTCAGAAGTTAGGATGCTTTTTTCATCTCTCTCTGGCCTGCCAACTTGGTCTGGAAGTCCCCCAAGAATGGGCACTCATGCATGATTTATGGCACTTTCTACTTTCCAATAGGCAGGAGGTAGTGCAGGATCAGCCTCTCAGAGCATTTTGGCACTGCCAGCTTGGGTTACCAGGCTGGGGGGGGGGGGTGAAAATGAAAAACAAGTGACAAGCTTTTAAAACAGCTATTAAGCATCACAAATAACTAATAGTAGCCAAGCACTGACAATCCACTTCCCAAAGGGTTCATAATATATGGGTCTGATCCAGCAAGATGCTGACCTCCTTTGACTCCCACTGATGTCCATGGGAGATGAATGTACTTAGCACTCTCTTGGATCAGGCCCTGAAAGATTCTCCTTGGTCAGGTTTTAGTGCAGGGGATGGATGAAGGTTTGGAATGGTTCTTATTTTACTCAAGCTGGTTCCACCCACCCCTGCTTTTCATAGTCTTATGGTTAATCAGGAAGCAACTATTGACCTTCAGCTCCTGTTGACTTCAGCAGTTGGCTATGTGGTGCTTTCAGTGATACACATGTGGTGTTCAGTACCTAGCAGGTTACAGCCATGTTACTTGGAGGTCTCAGCAGTACAGAGCAAAGTGTTCCTGAATGGGCTCTGATCTCTGCCTCTCCACCTGTGCATTACATCTCCTGCATGCTCCTGGAAGGGAAGACGTGATGTTCAACTAATGGGAGCTGACAATGCTCAGCACTTGCCAGCAGGCACTCAGCACTGAGCAAGATTGGATCCTAGGGGGGTTCACGTTGTTTCTGTTCAACATTGACCCAACTGCAGAACACTATTATGCATAATCAGGACATGCCCTACTATGGCCAGATCATTAGATGGTGCAAGTTGGCATCGTTCCACTGCGGTCAATGGAGTTACACTGATTTACACCAGCAAAGAATCTGGCCCAAGGCCCCATACTGTGCTTTGTCTTCTCCTGAGTTAACATGACAGTAGCCTAGTTTTTCTACATTACAGTATTTTCAGAGACATCCATTCCTTGGGATTGTGCAATTCCATTACTTGTGCAGAAGGTAGCTTGCAAGCAAGTGAACTGCAAAAATAACCCTTTTGACAGGAGAGAATAGGTAGTTGAGGGATGTGGGAGTTCAGGAAGCAGGTATTTTTCACCCACCCTGTGCAGCAGAAAATAGATATTAAAGGGTTTTAAAATACATGGGAACATGATTCTTGCATTGAGCAAAGAGGAAACCAGTCATGGATGGAAGCACACTCACAGGATGGTGGCTGTCCTTCTACAGGAATAATTATTGATATCCCCTACCATTACTGAAAGCACAACGTTTACACGTTATATAAATAATATTTTATGTATTATAAATCATTGGATTTACTCCAGGTAGAAGCTATTAACCAAGCAGATTATGTGTAAAGATTGAAAATGAACTCTTTCTTCAATTCTTACACACATATACAAAATTAAGAGATTAATGAGAGAGAAAGAAGTTTTGCATTTTGGGGTTCCCTGTCCTGAGAATTACCCCTGGGAGTGCAGGGAGCTGTCAAGTTTTTGTAGCTGAAATTTTATAATTCATAAAATAAACAAAATTCAGCAGTAAGCATGGGGTGGCAGGAGACAGAATTTTGCTCATGATAGATAGGATAGATAGAGAGGAACTGAGAAGAAAAAAAATAAAAAAAAACCACCACCAGAATTTGTGATCTCAATATTTGCTTGCATCTTGAAACAGAAGTCAAAATATCAAAATTTTCTGCACACAGTTCTGAAGAATTGATGTAGAAATATTTTAGTATTTGATAAAACATGTTAACATCCTCAGTAACATTCCTTTGAGTCAGTTCAACATTAAACTTAGGCTTGAAAGGATTCGATTTTAATTGGTAAATACTGCTCTCACTGTATACACAATAGCAGACAAAAAATTTCCTTCGATAATTGAAATCTACAGCTAGGCAAAGAATGAAAAGTGCTGCTTGAGAAGTTAGAGTCTGATTTAAGGATATTTACTTTGTATATTTTGACAGGTGATGCTGACAATTTGTATTTTAATGGTTAAAGCTTTAATGTTTTGAATCTCATTATTGACGTTAATTAAATAATTGTCTGACACCCCCATAATTTCCCACAATTGTGAAAATGCAATTAAAATAAACATTGATCTTATCCATCAAAATTATAAAAAAAAAAAAAAAAAATCAAATTCTGCCAAGCCTAATCAAGCTGCATCTACCCGTGGTGCCTTTTGAGAGTTGCCGCTCAGGTGCCTCATCCCCATTCTTTCCTACAGGCCAGGATCCCCCCCGAGTTATGTGACTCCCATGAGGCACCACACAGTTCAGAGCGGAGACCATGGTACATCATAAGAGATGTAGTGTGGCACTGCACAACATTGGCAGATAGAGTTTAATGCTGAGCTGACTCTAAACAGGTTTCAGTTCAAACAAATAGGTCAGTTTGACCCAAATCAAAACTTTTTTGGGGCTGAAATTTTCCAGTTTTCCAAAAATCTAAAAAGTTTCCCCCAGAAAACTTCAGGTTTTTAGAAACTATTTTCCACTGGGGAAAGACAGTCATTTTGATGGAAAATGGGACCAGCTATTAAACGTACACAACACACTTTCATGAGAAAGTTCTCATTTTCATCAGAAGTCATTTTTCATCCAAAAAAACACTGATAAATTTTCAGCGAACTCTATTCCAGATCCTTCAGACCAACTCTCCCTTATAGAATTTGTACAAAATCTGAAAGGACAGAAAAGAAATTGATGTTTCAAAGAGTCAGGTTAGAGTCAGCAAACCCAGCTCTCTGTACAATCAGCACCAGCTGTCACCCTATTGAACTCCCCAGTTTAATTGTTCACAGGAGAATGCATCCATACTGTAAAAATCTACCCAGACACCTACTCTTAAACCTCCCTTAGGACTTTCAAACGAAAGTCAAGTTCCCCTTTAGGCTGTTAAAAAGTTGTTTTTAAAGGTCTCCAAAAATACAAAAAGCAGAAAGGAAAGAGAAGGGGAGGGAGAAAAAAGAAAAAAAAAAGTGGACTGACAAGAGCACCATTCTCACTAGGGCTTTTGAAATAGTGCACAACATTCAAAGAGCTCTAATGTGAACATTCCTACTCAATCCATAGCAAACTAGTCACATCTAAATTTATCAAATTTCACATGCAAGGGAATATGGCCAAGTACTAAAATTAGTCCCACATGAAAACGGTTAGTGGGGAATCCCTTCCAAATTCTACATTTCTCTTCTCTCGCCTTTAAAGAGGTTACTCTCACCCTATTACAGAAAGGGTTAAAGAGAATACCTAGCTCTTACATAGCACACCATTCATCAGTGGTTCTCAAAGCACTTTACAAAGGGGGGGGTCACTATCATTATCCCCATTTTACAAATGGGGAAACTTAGGCAAGCCACTTCACCTGTCTGTGCCTCATGTCACCCAGCATGCCAGTGGCCGAGGCAGGTCTCCTGACTCCCAGTCCAGCGCTCTAGCCCTTAGTAAAATCTGAATCGCCATATTTATGTAGGCTCTGCTAAACACAAACACTTCGGATTCCTGGGCTCTAACACAGCAGTTAACTACAGTTTGATTTTTCAAAGATACTGAGTGCTCTACTGGGCAATGCATTTCAGCACGAGGCCAGGTGTGTAGAGGGATTTAGGTGTCTGAAGACGCAGGCAGGTTGGAAAGTCTCACCAGGTGCCTCTCCGCTTCTTCTGTCACCTAAATAGCTTTGCAAATCTGGCCCAGGTGTTTAACTTTAGACCTGTGAGTAGTTCCATTCAAGTCAGTGAGACTGGTCACATGCTTAAAGCTGAGCACAAGCTTAACTGCTTTGCTGGGCTGGAGCCAGAGTGCCCAGCAGGACTGAGGCCCTAATGAATAAATAATTAGACCCCTGGTGAAACTGGCAATCATTGGTTTATTTACACACCTTCTGTTGTGAGGCAAAAGCATTGCATCCTGACATTTTTGCAGTAGTTAACGGCAGTTCGTGAAAATTTACCTGCATTTGAACTGAACATATATAAACGCCTGCCCGATGGATATTGGATAGATTATTATTGATAAACTAGGTACAGATAAAGTGTATAAACCACATCGTTCTAGTTCATTTAGCATCGTACTTGTAGGTCTTGGGACTTCATGGTTTTAATATATTCCTTGACTTATACTGGACCTCAGGACAGTAATGGCACAGATCTGCGGATAATACCTACTTGTGATGCAGGCTACGCTCGTTTATAATGAATATAGCAACTTGGAATGCAAAGTGAATTTAATAATCCAAAGAAGTCATTGAGTTATAGATTATCTGGGTAAACTCAGCAAAGAAATTGCTGAAAGCCACCCATTTCATTTTTTAAGGATAGCCATAAACTGAAAATGGAATGGGCAGCATGGTAATAAGTCTCAGAACATGAGCATGCTTCTCTATAGACGGGCCACTAGAGCCTATTGGTTAGAAAAGGTGCCAAAGGCAAAAAAAAAACATTTTTTTAAATGTTTGGTGGTACATGTGGATGTAGATGCATCTTTGTGTAAATATACAAGCAACAGAATAAGGGCCAAGTCTAGCAACGCTTACACCCGTAAGTAGTCCCAGTTAATTCTACCTCACCGGTTTGTAAGCTCCCTATTCATTCCACTGGCTTCATGTAAATAAGCATAGAAGGATCAGGAGGATCTCAAAATGAAAAGCCATCTGTGGGAGGATTTGTTTACCACTTTTTTTTTTTTTTTTAAATCCATCTTGGGCACCAGTGCAAACCGCTATCTCCAAGGCTCCAAGTACTGGTAACCTTTGTAGGTCCTGTGCACCCCTTCCCCAGGTCGGCTAGCACTAGATCCTGCAGATTCTATCACTCTGTAGCATGCCCAGCACAGAGTTTTAATTGTATTGTGTGGCAATGCTCATCAGCGCTGCAGCCTCAGCTCAATGGCAAGGCTCCATCCTCAGCTCTTTCCACGCTTGGAAATGCAGTAAGTCACAGACATACATTTCCCCTCATTTGGCTGTCACAACATTTCACAGAAATACGCACCCAGGCCTGCAGTTCTGACTTCAGCTCGGGTTGTGCCCGACTAAGGGCTGCAGGATCCAGACCTGTACTTGAAATAGCATGTACAGTGCTTAATCCAGTTCTATAAATACTTGGCTATTCCCAGCAGAGGGAATATCCTTGCTCGTGTCCTTCCGGATGCTGGTGTATGAAGTCAACTGAGAAGCCTTGCTAATTTCAAGTTAACCCAGAGGGGAGGAAGAGAAGGGAGGGCAGGGAAATCAATGAGCCTGATATGGTAAGGTGCTAATGCCTCCTGAGAGATACTGAATGCCCTCAATTCCCATTGAAGTCAATGGCAGTTGGCAGCACACACTCACAATAAAGATACAGGTGCTGATTTCCTCTCAGAAGGCACCCAGCACCTTGCAGGGTTGGGCCCCCCAATGGTTGCAGAGTGGAAAAGGACAAAGGGCCTAATGCTGCACCCTTACTCAAGAAAGTAATCCCTCACTGACCAGCCCCATTAACTTCAAAGTCTTTGCCCGCAGCAGGACTGAGTAAGGAAGTGTTACTCACCCAAGTAGGGGATGTGGGCCCAGGCCCAAAATGGGGCTAGAACAAAATGAGAAAGTTTAAGAGTTTTAATAATACACAAGAAAATAAGAACTTTCTTCTTTAATAAAAGTATTGGACAGTGTCTCTTTCAAGAATGTGCCCCTTGAATAAGCAATAAAAAGGCCTTTCAAACTCTGCTGTCACACCAGCCCCACTTAGTTCCAAAGAGACTTTTCAAGAGTTTCAGAATCCTTTCTAGTATTTATCATCCCCTCTCCCACATCCACAGACAGCTCAGCTAGCCTGGATGATTCAGCAGGAAGTGATTTTAAGAACTCAGCAGGAGGCAGAAGCAAGAATTTGCCAGCTAAAGCGCAGAGCAGGAAAAACAAAAGTCTCCTGTTTTACATGTATGAACCCATTGAAATGGTGTTTGTATTTCACTCATTCTGAGTTGGCATCCCCTGCCCTCACCCCCTTTGAGACTATTCCTCCCATTTTCACAGTTTAAGGTAAACATTTGAAACCTGGCTGACGGGCTGAAAAAGCACCTGACATCCCCTGTGTGATGTTTAGAGCCGCTTGATCGTGTAAAATTAAGTTTGCTCTGTAAGATTAACAGTACGCTGCCTGGCTAAAAAAAAAAAAAATACAGAGCAACAGAATTCAGAATTAGCGTGCAGGGCTTGGAAGGTGTGAATTTTCATGCAGCAAGAATGTGGGGAAGAGGACATGCTCAGTGGGGGGGCGGGGGGGAAGGGATGTTAGCTAGAGAGATCTTGAGGTTAAACAATCTTAAAACCATTACATTACAGCCAGCAATGCTAATCAAATGGGAGGGCATAGCTGGTGCTTCTGAGACTCTTTGATATGAAGGTCACTCATTTTATCATCTAGACAATCTTAAAAGGAGAGCACCATTTGTGTGAAGCATTAGCGCAAAGCAATCTAGCCTTTTAATCCTATACCCTTGATTGACAGCCCTGTTGTGGCAGAGCCCGGTGCATCTCAGGAACGGAATGCACCACTAATCAAACAAGGTGTGGTGCCCAGCACTTTAATCAAGTTGCCCAGACATGCAGGAAGGAGGCTTTTCGCTACATTAGTCCTTGCAGGTTGCCATCTGTAGTCATGGCCAGCGAAGCAGTTCAAATGAGAATTCCTAAGTATATCACTACATCCAGTCAGTTCTATCACACTGTCACAGAGGCTGCAGCATGATGGATCTCTGCAACAGAGTTACCCCACAAAACTGCCAAGCTTTTATTAAGCCTAGACCCAATCTACAGCAAATCAGCTGCAAAGCCTAACAGAATTAACTGTGCTATTTCCACCATTACCCCTTTGACCACAACCAGAGGAACTCTTTAACCCCTTCTTGGTTGAAGGCTTGTCAATTATTTGCATTAAGGATAAGCAAACACCACCTGGAGGGAGCAGGCCTAGATGGAGGAAAGGAAGAATGAGTGGAGTAGAGTGGTGTGAAGGCAGCAAGGAGAAAAAGTCTCCCACTGAAGAGTTTTCTATTTGTTTAGATCCACAAGGTCCAACTAAGCCACCAGAGGAGTTTGGGAGCAGTTAGGCAGCTGGTAGGGTCTATGGCTGGCACACAAGCCCCTTGCTACTTCTCCAAGATTTTTTTTTTTAAATGATCCTAGAACTCCCATTATTTTTTTCTGATAGGTAGGTGGGAATTGCAAGCAATTTATACGAAAAATTTAAATGCAACTATCCTAAATATACTAGCCTGCCTGCCAAGCAGCTTCTCCCTCCCCATCACCTCCCATGTGGCTAGTTCTGTTCAGGGCAGAATTAGAAATATGTTAAATACAAATTAACCTAACTTCTTAAATGCCACATTTCCTCTCCGCAGCCATTTCGATTCAGGAGCCATGTCATTGCCTTACAAAGGCAATATTCTCCCTTCACTAGGATATTTTGCATAGATAGATATACACACACACACAGACACCCCAACTTACATCCTTCTCCATGCTGACAAAAGCCATTCAGATCAGGAAAGCGGGTCACACTTCATAAACATGACCTGGGGGAGGAGGGAACTTCTCACCACAACAATCAGCACCCCAGATCTTCAGCTACTGTTAATAGAACTACACCCTTGACACCAGCTAAGGATCTGGACCTATGATGCCCTAAATCTATCCAAGATATCTATCCAAGTGGATAAATCTATCCACTCACCACTGCCTCCTCCTGGTCACTCTGGGGAGCAGCTCTTGAGGTCAACACCCCCTTTCTGCAGCTTGCACACAGTTGGTCTGCCTCTCTCTAGTCCACAACCCCACTCTCACTCCAGGAACTGCAGCGTCCTCTTTGTGACTCAGCCTTCCGGGGTAGCAAAGTCCCTTCTCCCTAGCAGTCCTAGGCAGCCTTCCCTCTCATGGCTCCATGGTGCCACTCCATCAGTAGCAGGAGAAGCCAGCCTGTCCTCTACTGTAGGTTCCAGTCCAGAGACCCTCACCTCAGCAGGTCTGGGCTTCAGTCTCTCTGCCCTCACTACTGCTTCCTAGTACACGTAGTTCCCCTTCTCACTCTGGGAGCACTAGCTCCAAACACTCCTCCCTCTTCCCAGGCCGTGATCACTTGGCTTTCTACAGGCCCTCCTGTTCCTGCACAGCTGAACTTGCTTCCAATTAGTTCCCTGCTCCCTGGCTCTTCCTCCAGGTGCAACCAGTGGAGTTAATAGGCCTACCTGATCACCTTAACCCCTTCAGTCTTGTGCGGGGTGGACACCCCATCACATGGATATGCTTATCTATTTATTACATGCATTGGGGGTTGTAAAGTGGAAGTTACATTAGACATTTTCATAGGCTAGACAGAACCAACACAACCTTACCTGAAGTGTATCCAACCTGTGTACCCCCTAGCTTGGATACAATAGCTGAGAGAAGACACCGGATACTGCAGGAACTGGTGTAGACCATTGCCAGGCAAGTCACTCAGAGCTACTAGCTGTTTCCACTGAGTCTGTGCTTTTGGAATTCCCACCCAGGTAATTTCAGTCTCACACTAGTTCCCAGGAGGCAGTGGCTGTAATGCTGCTCCACTCAGAGCACAGTAACATTCCCATGGCTGCTCTCTGTCCCACTTCCTTCCAGCTGCATCCCATATCCTGCCAGTTGCCTGTCAGCTGGGCTCAGCAGATGGGTCTTTGTCAGCCCAGTAGCTAGGGCAGGTGTGGGTCCATTCTCTGCTCAGGCAGGGTAGGGATTTGAACCCAGGTCTCCCACAAACCCCCTGAGTGCTCTAACCATTGGGCTACTAGTTAGCAGGGGATAGGAAAGCTCCTTCCTCCTCCTCATTTTTTTTTTTTTTTTGCAAGGACTGACCTGGTTTAGGCCAGGAGAGGAGTCACAGCTGTGCATGCCAGGTGGCATCTCCCTCCAACCCAGAGTTAGGCATCTAACTCCCTTTGAGGAGCGGGGCATGAAACCCACCCCTCTCTTCAGCACATCCTACGGACTAGCCTAGGCAGCACTGTGCTCAGCATGCTGGCTGTTGGGGAGCCCATTCCCAAGCACCTAGCTCTCCCCCTGCATTGGACAGGCCAGGAGCCCAACTCAGGGCTGCGGATTCCACTGGGAGGAGCAGCACGTAAACGTTAGGCACCACCACATGGAGGCTGAGTCCACTTTGTGGATCTAACCCAAAGTGACCCCCAGAGGGCCCTGCTTCTGCACCCATGGAATGAAAGGCAAAGCTCCCATTGGCTTTAAAGGTGCAGGAGGGGCTCTTAAAAGCAGAACATATTTTTCAAAATTGGGACCATTTGGCATTGGGACCATTTTGTCTAATTTCCAAAAAGGCTCTAAAATAAAATGCCGTGTACCTGGCTGGCCAGCGGAGAAACCCAGCTCTTAACATGCATTGGAGTTACTCTCCACCCTGACATGGAGGGCCGATTCTTCACTGCAGAAGTATCATCTGCACTACATGTTTTGGATGCTGGATAATCACATTGTCTCCTGTCCTTTTATATTACAGCTTTCATTTATCCATTTCAATGTTTTATTGAGCTAATATATTTAACTTAGATTCTTCTTTAGCCCTTCCTCTCCCATCCCCCCCCCCCCCCCCCGGCTATAAATAATTGTACTAAAATGAATTATTTTTTTTATTTCAACAAACTTCCCACTCAAGCCCACCCCCAAAATTCAGACAGGAAGGAGAAACAGGTTTAATTTAGAAAGATCTGAAATTCCTGGAATAGATGACAGCTGAGAGAAGACTGGCATATTAAATAATTTCATTTTATAAACACTCCTATCTAGTTCTAGTTTAAGCCTGACAGATGTAAATGCCAGCCAGCTACCGCATACCCAGTAGTTCTGCCTTTCATTGATTTATGCAGACATCTCTCAGATGTAAAAACCTTTTTATGTACATTAGCTGGCTTTGTAGGAATGGATAGATATCCACTTCTACCTGGTTAGTTTACAATATTTAATATAAGCAATGTGCGTAGCAATGGCATGTTAGGTGTGACATCTTCATTACGTTAAATAATTGTTTTGTCAGAGATCATCAGCTACTTCATCTTAACCTTACAAATCATGTCACAGCCTTTGCCAGAATTCTGTCATCAGGCTGTCTTGACGCTGCATATGGGTTTTGATAATAATCACCCAGAAATGAAATGTACAAGGGCTGGGGTAATTGTGTTGAAGAGGCAGCAGCACAAGCCCCAGTATATAACAAAGCAAGTCCTGTCTTTGTAAATTTAAGCTTTATAAAAATGCAAACTCGATAAATGTGAAATTGAAAAATACAATGCATCTAGACACCAGTGGAAGAACACATCTCCATGAGATTTAAATTCAAACTGAACAGAAGAATTCAAACCAATTGCAAGGTCTCTCAAGAAGAAGCACATTTTGCTCTGTGTAATAGACTTATGGTTACATCTGGCATGCACAGAAAGGTCTATTTCAGGATATGTCAAGGTTATAAATGCTAGCTTAGAGAAGGTCACCTTGAATACAATATACTCCAAAGACCTTTGGGTAGCTCACTGAGGGAAGATAAAAGCGTCCTACTTCATTTAAAAAGATTCCCATATTTTTGCCAACACAGAAAGATTTTCCATCAGCAGAACTTCCAGTAATGTTCTGGAGGCAGCCTCAGCAGCTACCCATCACTTCAGAGCTGGTTTTTCTCTAAAGAGGGAGGATATGAAAATGGCACCTTCTTATTCAGCACATCTGCACCAAGTGAGTATTCAGAGTCAGGTCTGGCCTTTTAGAGGAACAAACTCAGGTTATTTTACTGTCTTCAGCCCTGCGGAATTAGCACAGCTGTAGGATAGTGAAGTGGATTCTCCTCCAGCCCTCACATCACCAAAAGAATTGATAATCAAGTTCCTGTTGCAGGCCTACATGTGCAGCCGCATTCTCTCCTAATTATGCCATCAGTTACACCAGCATTCCTCAGATGTAACTAGGTTGTAGTTTGAGAGCAATTACTCACATCGTGGTAGCACTCAATGGCCCCAGTCAGGATCGGAGCTCCGTTGTGCTAGATGCCATACGAACATAAAGAGATAGTCCCTGCCCCAAACAACGTGGAATCTACTGTCAATCAAGATGCCACAAAGTGAGCATGACAATGGTAGGGAAAGGGGGCAAAGGAAGATGGGAGTAAGGACTTGCCAACGTAGTGTTTTAGTCCTCACCAGAGGGGTGTAAATTTTACTCTGCAGTAGACTGGTTGCACATAGGCTGATGTGCACTAAAAGTTCCTAGTGCACGTTAACCTACTGCTCCTGGTAACATGAAACCAGTGCACCCCTCTGGTGAGGACCAAAGCAGTGTTACTGTGCAGACAAGCCTTAAGAGTAATATGAAGATTCTTTTTCCATAGTAAAGGTGAAAGAGATCTATCATCTGTTACACTGGCCCAGTGGGAGGAGCTAAGCTGATAGCAGCTTTGCTGATGAGGCACAATTCTGTGGGAGTTTTTCAGCAGCAACAGGTCACAGTTGCTGGAGCCCGATGCTCTTTCTCCAGCTTTTCAAAGGGCCGTAGGATCTGGTGATGACTGAACTGCGTCTGGAAAAAAAATGGAACCACATCCTGAACTTTTGCTCGTCCCTCAAAATAAACCAGAAGCTTTTTTCAGGTGTGGATCACTCAGGTAAGTTCTCAATTCTCTCTCTCCACCAGCCCTTTTAAAGGGCCAAATCCTGAAACCCCGACTCAGGCAAGATGTCCTTTGGGCCATTACATGGGCACTGACAAGTCCCACTGGGCCAGATCCTGAGAATCTTTCCATCAAGCCTCATTTCCACAAACTCTCACTGAAGTAAATGATTTTGCCTGTTTAAAGAGTGAGTAAAACTTAAGCAAGGACATGAGGATTTGGCCCACTGAAGTCAATGGAAATAGCCAGTATGCAGCGCCTCTCATGATCCAGCCCAATGGGAGTTTTGCATCAGAACAGAGTGAAAACTGAAGTCCAAATTGCAAGTGTCTTAGTCATTCAGATTTTATTCTGTCTTTATTCAGGCAACTTCCTATTGAAGGCAATGAGTGTTTTCCTAGGTATGGGCCGAATAAGAACCAAAAGGGCCTCTCTGGCCTGTGAAATGTAAAAACCTGCTGTTCCTGGGGGTTGAGCTTTTTTGCAATAAGCTTGTAGAAAGGAAGTCTTGTCTGCACTCCCGCAGATCTTAATGTGATTTTTCACAGGCTGCACTTATCAGAAGCCTAGAAGGGTAATGAGAGCTGAGCTCACTCCATGTTTATTAAATCATCTCTGAAGGAACGTCCTGATGCTTCAGTCATTTCTCCTAAAAATCAAGAATAGAGAACAATTTTATCCTTCCAAAGCCCAGTAAGTTGCACGTTCGCCTGACCAAGCTCAGCTCTCACAAGAAAGGCTTTTGCCATGGACAGAAAGGAGCTTAGTATGTCAGTGACTGCCAGCTGTGAGCAGCATTCACTTTCCACTTAGCCAAGGACAGCTGAAGCCCTACAGGCAGCAATGAGTCTGGACTGCAGGCTTGGGCCCTCAGCAAGTGTGGCAGTTCCACCCACAGAGCTCCAGAGACACTGAGAAAAAGATACAGTTGTCTTCTGCAGATTTTATTTGGCTCTTCAGTGCACATTCCAGTAGCAGCTTCCACAGGGAGTATACCCAAAATTCCTCATACCCAGGGCCGGCTCCAGGCACCAGCCCACCAAGCATGTGCTTGGGGCGGCGCCTGGAGGGGGGCGGCGCGGCGCTCTGGCCCGAGAGCGGGGCCGCGACTGGGCTCGCCACCCTCCCCGCGGCGCTCTGGCCACCGGGGAGAGTGGAGCCCCGGCCGGGCTCGCCACCCTCCTCCCGGCGCTCTGGCCGCCAGGGAGAGCGGAGCCCCGGCCAGGCTCTCCGCCCTCCTCCCGGCGCTCTGGCTGCCGGGGAGAGCAGAGCCGTGGCGGGCTCGCCGCCCTCCCCCTGGCGCTCCGGCCGGTCAGGGAGAGCGGGGCCCCGGCCGGGCTCACCGCCCTCCCCCCGGCGCTCCAGCCGCCAGCGGAGCCACGGCGGGCTCGCCGCCCTCCCCCCGGTGCTCCGGCCGGTCGGGGAGAGCGGGCCCGCGGCCGGGCTCGGCGCCCTCCCCTGCCGCGCTCCCCGCCGGGGGCGAGGGGGGCGGCAGGAGGCTTTTTTGCCTGGGGCAGCAAAAAAGCCAGAGCCGGCCCTGCTCATACCCCCTTACCGAGTTTCCTCTCAGTGTTCTGCTGAGGCTGCTAGGTCTCATTGGTGCCAGCACCTGCAATGGCCTGTGCATCTTTGAGCATCCTCAACCCATGCTGACTTCTGTGGGAGTGGAGGATGCGTGGGGCTACCGAGAAGGTGCTTGGCTTCTTGCAGGACCAGGCCTTAATGGGAGTGCAGGGTGCTCAATCACTTGTGGGAACAGAACCCCCAAGGAACACATGGGCAGGTAAAAGTGCTCCACCTAAAATTCTGCCACCTCCGCCAGTGAGATCATATCACATCTTCTTTTTCACCATTGTTCATTTCTCTGCATCACTTACGGAGATGGGGAATGCCACAGAAAAGTGGATGGTAGATCATCATTGACAACTGCTTCTCTGTAGTAGCATCTGATGGAATCTGCCCCAAGAATCTGGAACTAGATCATGGGGCACCAGTATAGCTGGTCCCTCGCTGTACTTGGCCTTTGTGCCCAGTGGTTCCATGCTGTTCACAGACTCAATAGCTAAGTCCAAGCCATTCCCTTGACCCATCCATCAGCACCTCTATGGGCCTCTGCACAACATGCACAGGTCTGTTCCCTTTGAGTGGCTGAACCACAGCAATTGCATTGCATTTGGGACATTCCCTGGGTCTAGGAGCATTTCCCCTTAATCAACAGGTTAACCTATCCCCAGGCAGAGTTCAGAAAAAGGTGCCTCTAGGGAGATTGAGAGAGAGCAGCAGCATGTTTTAAATATGCATCTAAATAATCATAATTATTAGCAATAATAAAGCACCTAACCAGTGCTTCTGTTTTCGATGCCAAACTTCTCTGTCACACCTAGCCACTGTTTACATTCACTCCTCCCCCACCCCACCGCCAGCCAGCCCCAAGTTAGGATTTTTGACAAAGAAAACATTTCTGCTCAAGACACATGGAAAATCCTTTCCTATCACCTATGCAAATTCAGGATTTTTCCACACATTTCACATGCCCCCCTTGAGCTTAACTGCCACCAAATTTGACTGATGAAAGGTGACAGCTCTATTGTATTAATTCCCCAAGAAAATGAAAAGAGTCTCTCATGCCTTTCACGTAAAACATGTTACAAGTCTCAGAGTTTGCGGTGGCGGGGGGGGGGGTTAATCTGGCTTTATTCTGCATGAAATGTTGCCATCTAGTTGAGTATTCCCAAGATAAGAAGATATTCTTGTAAAATAAATCGTACAATTGCAGTTCCTTCTATCCCTGTTTTTTATATTATACATACATGTCAGGCCAAGTTGCCCATGTCCCAGTCTTTGGCTCATCCAATGAAATAGCTGCCTGCTACTGTTCCAGTCTAAAGGACTTAGCTACGTCTTCACTGTTAAGGTGACATCACTGGACCTAATCACATCAGCCACGCCATCAGGGGCTCATTCACCTGCACATCTATTAATGTGATATATGCCATCATGTGCCAGCAATGCCCCTCTGCCATGTACTTTGGCCAAACCAGACAGTCTCTATGCAAAAGAATAAACGGACTTAAATCTGATATCAGAAATCATAACACTCAAAAACCCGTAGGAGAACACTTCAACCTCTCTGGCCACTCAGTAACAGACCTGAAGGTGGCAATTTTGCAACAGAAAGACTTCAAAAACAGACTCCAATGAGAAACTGCTGAGCTTGAATTGATTTGCAAATTATATATCATTAACTCTGGCTTGAATAGAGACTGGGAATGGCTGAGTCATTACACTACTTGAATCTATTTCCTTATGATAACTATCCTTACACCTCTTGTCAACTGTCTGTAATTGACCATCTTGATTATCACTACAAAAGTTTTTTTCCTGCTGATAACAGGTCATCTTAATTAATTAGCCTCTTAGAGCTGGTATGGCATCTTCTCTGTATGTATATATATATACTCTTCTTCTATGTTCCATTCTATGCATCCAATGAAGTGGGCTGTAGGCCATGAAAGCTTATGCTCAAATAAATTCGTTAGTCTCTAAGGTGCCACAAGTACTCCTGTTCTTTTTACGGATACAGACTAACACGGCTGCTACTCTGAAAACTGTTAAGGTGAGTTTTTACAGCAAGATAGCTATACAATCCTAGTGGAGACAAGGCACAGGTAGTTTTTACCTCAGTGAAGCTAGCTGAGGTAAATCCCAAATTGGGCGGAGCATATAGTGTTGAGCTCAACTAGCTAATTGGAGGTAAAAACTTCCTGTGCCTTGCCTCCATTAGGATTTTACAGCCAGAGAGCCAACTCAAGTTAGCTACTTCATTGTAAAAACACAGCCTTTTTTTTACCAGTGAAGACGTAGGCTTAGGCCTTTAGCTAAGACAACGTGGTAGAGATCTGTGCTTTGGAGCTAGATAGCGTGGGTTCAATCCTTGCTGGTGACTTACCCATGAAGTCCTTATGTACATACCTATATGTAGATATTAAGGCCAGAAAGGATCATTATAATCATCTGGTCTGGCCTCCTGTATAACAAAGGCCATTGAATTTTACTCAATGATTCCTACATCGAGCCAACGACTTGTGACTGAACTAGAGTCTCTCTTTTAGAAAGACATCCAATCTTGAGTTAAAAACTCCATATATCACTTTCTATTTTCATCACTGAACTCCATTGTGTTGTCTCATGAAATGGATACACAGCCCTGATCCTTTCTTAAACAGAAAAAGTTTCCCAGCGTATGAAACTTTCATCTCCAAATTGCCATGCTGCGTGATGCAGAATTAAACCCAAATAAAAACCTAAAACTTAAGACACCACATCCTATAATTGTATCTTTCTTTCAGTGACATTCTGTTTGCCTCCTATCCCCTCCTTCCTCGAAGTCCTCTGCTGCTAGCACCCTTACGGATGCTTCTTACAGCTTAAACACCAGCCTGATATCAACTAATTACACTGATCTATCTGAAGTTTCTCCAGATAACAATAATTCTCTACAAACACTGTCATTTGATCTCACATGTGTGAAGTCTTTTCCTAACAGACTTTTGCAATAGAAGTGCCCCCATCATGCACTCTTCATGCAGGCAACACTCCCATTTCACCGTGAGATGGTCATGAACAGGGAGGGCACGATCAGAACCTTCAGTACAGAAAGTGATTTGTTCACAACACTGACTTCTAATCTGGCCAACCAAAAGTATGCCCAGGCAGTGGAGAAATGTAAAGGAACCAGTCCTCCTATGTTTCATTAGAATCACTAGCTCACATCTGGTTAACCCTCATTGCTTGGGTGCAGTTTACATTCTAAACATTGAAAAAATGCACCTTCCCCCTCCCTCCCTAAAACTTTGTGGACTTGAGTCTCCATTGTCCTGCACCTTGTGTGGTCATTTACACGTGTACAAAGCGAATGCAATTTGGAAAAGGTTTACATTCCTTTTGCGCTGGTATAAATGGCCACACAAGATGCACGACAATGGAGATCCAGTGCTTGGATATGGTGCTGCGTTAGCAGCCTCAGACACTGAAACCATTGTATTTGGGCCTGATTCGTAGTCCACTGATGTCCATGGAAATCTTTCCATGACTGAAATAAGCTTTGGATCAAGCTCTTTATCCCCAGAATAAGCATAGGACAGGTAGAGATAATGTAGATTCCTCCCCAGCACCCAACCAATGCCAAGAAATCAGCCCTATTGATAATAGGGTTCTGTAATAAAAATAAGAGGTGCCTAAAGCAGCCAATATTGTCCCTTTCCAGGCACAAAGTAAGGAGAGAACATCCCATCGCTTAGAAGTGGTTAGAGGAATGGCAGGAACAGTAGGTGGAGGATACCCACAGCTAACATTAGAAAGCAGGATATGGGAACGTCTCTTGACATTTAGCATGTTAGTGGAGCTAGCTGTATTTTGCTAGGTTTCACGCCAGCTACCACAACTTAAAGACTTTTTGCTGAGTCGGGCAGAGGAAGCTTGGCACCAAGATCAGAGAGAGGCTGGTGATCGCACAGATCTGCGAGCTTGGAGCACTCTCTCCTGTGAGAGGCTATTGCCCAGAAATTCCACATGGGCCTTTTACTTCAGGATGGGATCCAAAGCTAACTGCAGTCATTTAGAGTCTTTCCAATAACTTCAGTGGGCTTTGTACCAGGTCCTTCCTTAAGACATAAACCTGTATTCTACAGCAGTAGGAAACAGCATCGCATCAGGTCAGGGGAACCTAGGGGGAAAGTAAGTCAAAGATGGGTATCCAGCTAAATGGATAATGTCACTTCAACACCCTTCTGTGGTGCAACATCATGAACTGTTTGCTGTAGGAGACGGGGACTCTAACACTGTTTAGCAATTAGTTCCTCAAACCATATGAAAGATTGTTGTCATCCCCCATTATATAAAAAAAGTTTTAGAACAGGTTTTCAATATCTTTTCAGGCACAAGAGACAAAATGAGAGGGGTCTATGATAATGGGCAGTGCCAGGAAGGCAAATTGGAGCGCCTGTTGACTCTCTCAGAATGTGCTAGAATAGATGACATGCAACGAAGTTAAAAGGTGACACGTTTAAAACGTATTATTACTGCCCTCCACACACGCACACACAATGCACGGAGGGTTGTGGTGTTACCATCTAGCCTATCATCCAGGTGTCCCCCAGCTCATGTGTCTGAGTCCTCTCCCTCATCCTGTCGCATGCACTCAGATGCTATGGTTATGGGGGCTCCGCAAGTACCTGGAGAGAGTGGGAAAGTAATGCTGTAGGAAACTAACAGCCCTCTCTCCTCTTTGTTGGAACCTCCTCCTCTGAACTTTCCGGACACCCACATCACTCCCCTCAAGTCCATATAAAACTCAGCTGCCAAAACACTCCTCGCCTGCCAAGCTGAGCATCGCCCCTCTAGCAAGAATTGCACGTGCCTAGTAAAGAGCAGCAAGCTTATATTGGTGCCATCACCATTGATTTCCAGGATGGCCGTTTCAATTACATTTCCACTCTCTCTCAGTACTTATATGGCCCTATCGCCAGCGTATGGGAATGCAGATGGGTAGATGTGTGGAGCCCTGCGCGGATACAAATTTATACCCACGAATATAAATCGGTATCCGCGGAACCGCAGGGCTCTCCTGGGAACCGCAGCGGCAAAAGGAGCGGAACGTGGGACCGCCGCTCCTAGGAGCCAGCACCCCACACCAGCAGCTCCTCTGGCGCAGCTGTACCGCCCCCAGCCCCGCCCACTGGGGTGGGCACCAGGCTCACCGGCAGCTGTCCCTGATCGCGCTCTTATATTCAAGCAGCGCGCACGCCCCCAGATAGGAGACGCAGACAGCTGCGTGGAAGGAATAGGGGCGGGGTTGGGGGCAGTACATTCTGGAGGAACTGCAATGGGCTTAAATTTTAGCAAGGGAGGTTTAGGTTGGACATTAGGAAAAATTTCCTAACTGTCAGGGTGGTTAAGCACTGGAATAAATTGCCTAGGGAGGTTGTGGGATCTCCATCAATGGAGATTTTTAAGAGCAGGTTAGACAAACACCTGTCAGGAATGTTCTGGATAATACGTAGTCCTGCCATGAGTGCAGGGGACTGGACTAGATGACCTCTCGAGGTCCCTTCCAGTCCTATGATTCTATGACAACCTTCACTCGCCATTAGTGATGGGTAGCCTCAAAAGATTCAGAGCCCCCAGAATTTTGGATAATGAACCAAAACTTACCTGAATTATTCAAACATCTGGCTCTCCCAAATTGGACATGGGAAGTAGAGTGGGTTAACAGAGGGGGCACTGATGTGGGATTCAGGAGGCCTGGATTCTATTCTTGGCTTTGGCTCTGACTTACTGAGTAACCTGTGGCAAGCCATTTCACCTATGTTTCCCCTCCTATTCCTTGCCTACTTAAATTCTAAACTCTTAGGTTAGGATAGGGACCTTCTCTTACTATATTTGAACAGTGCCTAGCAAAATGGGGACCTGATTTCAGGTGGGGCTGTTCAGCGTTACTGTAATACAAGTAAATAATAATACTCAAGAGCACAGGTTTCCAATGAGATTGCTGGTAGAGCAATTAATCTCAGCCTCCAATAGTGCTGGAATTGCCACAAGAATAGACTCTCCACCTATGAATTTATAGCAAACAAAAGCTATGTTTAGTGACTGTTAAAGCTGCAGCAGCACACTCCTCAGTCACCCCAAACTGTAAAAGAGTAGACACAAGAGGTTGAGTGGAAAGTCTTAGGCATTCCTTTCCACCTTCATATTTCCTGCAACAATGTCGATAACACACTTCATGAGGCACTTATTTCTATCTCCAGCAGATACGTAAAGCCTGTACAAACCCCAGCTTCATCAAACTTGCACTCTAGTGCAAAACCTTAACAGTGATCTCAGATGCTTTTATATCAGTTATATCAACAAATCAGTACGTCCGATTGTCGCCCATTCCATGCACTTGGGAAGTTATTTTGCCTTCTGAGGTGACTGTCATGATGGACAGTGGCTCTTCTCTAACTGTCTTCTAATTGTGGTTCATGGCTTTAGTTAATAATAAATTGCACTGGAATTTAACGAGGACATAAAAGTGGTGAAGATTTGAACTCTGGTCTTTGCTTTTTCAGCTCAGGGAACTTACCCACAGACAACAGGGGTATTTGGGGAATTAATGTCTCTCTTGTTTTGTTAGCCTCACCCAGAAGCTAACAACAGGCTTCACACCATGGCAGATACTCAATAGACAAACACTACTGATGTATAACTGACATGGCAGGAATTCACATGTGACAGCCAAAATATGGCCAGGGAACAGCTGTTCCGGAGTGTTTTTAATTTCTTGCACAAGGAGTACAAAGAAAAGTGAGACAATCCAGTGGGGGAGGGGGGGAAATCACCCCAAAGGGTTTGTTTTTGAACTTTTTTTTTTATTCCATCTGTATCAATTCATTTTTCATCAAGCTACTATGAAAAATTCACATGGTGCTCAAAGGCTATATCCTAGGTTTTGGATTTTTGCCATTTCAATGAGACCTTTACAAAATGAAGGTTTAAATCTCCAGTTAAAACTTATCTCTGTAATAAAACCTTAATTTCGGCGTAGCTACCACTGCCCCACAATACTGCGTCTATCACTGTACTACCTAGGCACCAAAGAAAGGAAGTTTACATTCACTATGGTGACCTTGGTGGGGTATTTAAGCTCACTGTGGTGGGGTATTTAAGCTCTTTTGCTTCCATCTGTAACTGGGAATATAAAAGTGCTCAAAAATTAAAAGTGATTTATTTGAGCCTGAAAAAAATATTTGATTCGAATGCTGAGGAAAGGTTTAGAATGTTACTTATTTTTTCTGGTTTATTCATCCCTTGGCACTATGGGCCAGGGTTTCCACTGTGTTACACTACTTCTGTGCTATGGTAGCTCCATTGACTTCACTAGAATAAGATTGACGTACCAGTGGAGATACAGGCCCTACCTGTCGGCACTGTATTTGAACTGATGAAGATGACTTATAGGCAAAAGATCCTATGTATCCCATTACCATCCACTCAGGGCCGGCTCCAGGCACCAGGCAACCAAGCACATGCTTGGGGCGGCACCTGGTAAGGGGCGGCCAATCTTGGGGTGGCGGGGGGGCAGCGCGGCGCGGCATTCCGCAGGCGGGGGGCGCTCCGGCG
>NW_020664540.1:5578278-5623848 GCF_002925995.2 Terrapene triunguis
TCCGGCGGCGCGGCGCTCGGTGGGGGGGGCGGGCTCCGGCGGCGCGGCGCTCGGCGGGGGGCGGCGCCCGGGGGGGTTCTGGCGGCGCGGCGCTCAGCGGGGGGGGCTCGGGGGGCGGCGCTTTTTTTTGCTGCTTGGGGCAGCAAAAAAGTTAGAGCCGGCCCTGCATCCACTGAGCCATCCAGTCGCCCAACTTTGATCTTGCAAAAACTTCTCAAATACTTTCTACACGGGACTCTAATGAGTTGCATCCTCCTGCTTGAACAAGGTGTTATTTCCTGCAGCTGAAGTGATAGTTCATTGGCCTTGGGGAAATGAGCAGTGCCCACTAGTTTTTATGAGCCACCATTTATTTTCAGTACCATAGCTATCATGCAGGAAGTCATTTACTATTAACTTATGCAAAGCAGTGTCACCATTACTGACAGTACATAGAAAGTTAGCACCAGAAGGCCTGATGTATTTCAGTGGTCAGAATTGAGCTTAATCCAAACTACACATTGATCCTCCTAATATAGGCATGACTACAGAGCAGTGTTTTGTTTCTTCCAAACCATTAAGACACACAGCTGATCCATGTGTTGAAGAAGGCAGGGGACTCAGACTAGAACATTGTCACACATTTTGTGACAGAGACAACTAATCAGTCATCTGTCTACAAGCCAATACACCTATTTGAAAATACGCCCCCATGTCAGTCATCAGAGGTCTCTTGGCACATCTGTAGAACTGCCCTTCTAAGAGAACATCCATTTTTTGATATTTCGATCTGAGTCAGCTACAGGCATGAGTCTGATGGTGTCTGGAAACCACTTTACATGACAACCTCAGCCTGTTAGGTGTAGCTGTAATTGAGCCTTTGTTACCAACTCAGTAACCATCCCTGAAAACAGGGATGTTAAGACAGATGATGTTGCTGAAGACAGATGATGAACAAGAAAGTCATTAGCCTCCTGTTTATGAGTAGGGCCCTATCAAATTCCCGGCCATGAAAGACACGTCACGGACTGTGAAATCTGGTCTTTTGTGTACTTTTACCCTATACTATACAGATTTCACAGGGAGACGAGCGTTTCTCAAATTGGGAGTCCTGACTCAAAAGGGAGTTGCAGGGGGGTCATAAGGTTATTTTAGGGGGGTTGCGGTATTGCCACCCTTACTTCTGCGCTGCCTTCAGAGCTGGGCAGCTGGAGAGCGGCGGCTGTTGACCGGGAGCCCAGCTCTGAAGGCAGTGCCGCCACCAGCAGCAGCGCAGAAGTAAGGGTGGCAATACCATACCATGCCATCCTTACTTCTGTGCTGCTACTATCGGTGGCTCTGCCTTCAGAGCTGGGCTTCCAGCCAGCAACCGCCACTCTCCAGCTGCCCAGCTCTGAAGGCAAGGCCGCCACCAGCAGCAGCGCAGAAGTAAGGGTAGCAATACTGCACCCCCCCCCCAATAACCTTTTGCCCCCCCCCCCCCCCCACAACTCCTTTTTGGTGTCAGGATCCCTACCTACACCACCATGAAATTTCAGATTTTAATAGCTGAAATCATTAAATTTACTATTTTTAAAAATCTATCACCATGAAATGGACCAAAATGGACCATGAATTTCCTATTTATGAGCAAGGGCCTGCCTACCATGCATGTTTGCCTGGAAGAATGCCTACCCTGATAAGAATGGGTCCAATGTCTCCCTACTAGCTTTAGCCAGCTGTGAGGGACACGGTTTCTCTGAGGGAGGTGGTGGAATCTCCTTCCTTAGAGGTTTTTAAGGTCAGGTTTGACAAAGCCCTGGCTGGGATGATTTAGTTGGGGATTGGTCCTGCTTTGAGCAGGGGGTTGGACTAGATGACCTCCTGAGGTCCCTTCCAACCCTGATATCTATGATTCTGTCAAGTGGATGGTCACAATTTTCCAAGGAAACCTAAAACTGAAGTGAAAACGTGAGAATGTCATCTATTGTAAGTGGTAGAGTTATTCTCCAACTCTGAGCGGGTCAAAATGGCGGCACTCCCGTTGATTGGGGGAACTTTAGCGAGAGACACTAACATTGCATTTACACTTTATATCATTCCTGCCAAAGACTCATGGTGAAAGTGTCTCCTCTATGTAACTTTCATTTCCTGCATGGATCTAGAGCAGGGGTGGGCAAACTTTTTGGGCCGAGGGCCACATTGGGTGGGGAAATTGTATGCAGAACCGGAGCAGGGGGTTCGGATGCGGTGTGCAGGAAGGGGCTCGGGGCAAGGGATTGGGGCAAAGGAGGGGTGCAGGGTGCATGAGGGGGCTCAGGGAAGGGAGTGAGGGGTGCAGGAGAGGCGCAGAGTGCAGGAGGGGGCTCAGGGCAGGGGGTTGGGGTGCAGAAGGGGTGCGAGGTGTGGCAGGGGGCTCAGGGCAGGGATTGGGGTGCAGGAGGGGTGTGGGTGCGGTAGGGGGCTCAGGGCAGGGGGTTGGGGTGCACAGGGGTGCAGGGTGCAGCAGGGAGCTCAGGGCAGGGGGTTGGGGTGCAGGAGGGATCCGAGGTGCAGGCAGGGGGCTTAGGGCAGGGAGTTGGGGGGAGGGGTGCAGGAGGGGTTCGGGCTCCGGGGTGTCAGCGGTGTGCACCGGGGCCAGGGCAGGCTCCCTGCATGCCTGCCCTGACCCCACACTGCGCCGCTCCAGGAAGTGCTGCGGCCCCTGGGGGAGGGGAAGCGGAGGACTTAGCGTACGCTGCCCTTGCCGTGCCTCCAGGTACCTCCTCCGAAGCTCCCATTGGCCGTGGTTCCCCATTCCCGGCCAATGGGAGCTGCAGGGGGCGATGCCTGGAGGCAAGGACAACGCACGGAGCCCTCTGCCCCCCTGCCGGGGGCCGCAGGGACATGGTGCCGGCCTCTTCTGAGAGCGGCGCGGAGCCCACGGCACCATGGGGGGCAATCCCCTGGGCCGGATCCAAAGCCCTGAGGGGCTGGATCTGGCCCATGGGACATAGTTTGCTCACCCCTGATCTAGCTGCTGTCATTCTTTCTGCAGCCCACCTGCTGGAACACAGCCCTCTTATTTCACCTCTCCACGTTTTCAGAGGGAGAGCTGTACCTGGGGGTGGGAGTGGCTCTCGGATAGGATTAACAGGGAGCAGAGTAGTGCCAAGCTTCTATGTCTGTGACCTGTACCGTGTGCATGTTCCACCCAGGCAAACATTTTCTAAAATCTCCAATTCCCCCTTGTAGCTAACTTCCTGCAGATGGTCAGTCGGAGGAGCAGGAAAGCCTAGGCCCTCCCTACACTCCGGGATCCAGCTTAGTAACCCAAAGCCATGAAATGGCTGCCCCCGTTCCTCAGACCACTTCCTACATTGGCGGTCCTTCCCTAAACCTCTCTTGCCAGGTCCCCCACAGGCACTGTTCCCAGGTCCTTTTGTACAGTAAGCCATGCTTCATGGCGAGTTCCCTAGACCAACATTATCCTCTCCAGATCCCTTCTGTAGCCCATCGCTAACCCTCCTCTCTGGCCCTTTAACAGTGATCATCAAATACCTTTATCAGCTTTATCCAGAGTTTTGAGCAACAGCGTCTCACTCACTTCTCGTCCTTTTTTCCTAGTGAGCTAATAGAGTTTTACCTTTTTCTCATCTTTATCCCCCCTTGTCAGCTCTTTATATAGACTCAGTTCTTGCTTCCCCTACTTATATGCTTGTCAAGGTTGATATACAGGAGTATCACATGCTGGTGAGCAGCAGGGCAGTGCAAGCCATGGATCTGATCACAATGTAGCACCAGAACATCCTCCATGTGAGAGAGCATAGGCGCCAATTCCGTGGGTGCTCCGGTGCTGGAGCACCCATGGGGAAAAATTAGTCTGTGCTCTGCACCCACCGGCAGCCACGCTCCCCTCCCCCCTGCCCCACCTCCTCCTTCCCCCCTGAGCAGGCTGCGTCGCCGCTCCTCCGCCTACCTCCTAGCGTTTCCCGCTCGGCCGCTGCCAAACAGCTGTTTGGCAGCATTAGCACACTCCGGGACGGGGGAAAGGAGCGGGAATGTGGCTCGCTCAGGGGAGGAGGCGGGAATTTGGGAAGGAGTTGGAATATTGGCAGGGAGGGGGCGGAGTTGGGGCAGGGACTTTGGGGAAGGGGTTGGAATGGGGGTGGGGGAAGGAGTGGAGTGGGGGCGGGGCTGGGGGTAGAGGGGGTGGGTCGAGCACTCACAGGAAAGAGGGGAAGTCAGCGCCTATGTGAGAGAGGAGGGAGAACAGTCACCCTGTGACCTGTCCAGCATTCTAACAGAATATACGGACATATTTCAAAGAAATGGGCACATTCAAGTTAGAAACAGACCCTCAGCTGCAGCTCACAAGACTACCAAAATGCAATGTTGCATTAGCCCCGGGGCAGCCACTGAAGAAGGAACAGGCAAGACTGCAAAGAAGAGGTATCATTACACTCATTGAAATTAGCACCGAGTGGATCAGCAACCTAGTAGTGGTGAGAAAACCTCCAGGTAAATTGAGGATCTGCATTAATCCAAAACCACTGATCAAGGCATTAAAAGAAGTCACTACCCATTACCAACAATTGAAGATATACTACCTGGTTTTTCCTGGGCAAAAGCATTCCCTGTTTGTGATGTCAAGAATAGGTTCTAGCATACTGAGCTAGATTCGGTTTTTTGAAGAACAAGTCAGACAAACACCTGTCAGGAATGATCTAGTTATTACTTAGTCCTGCCTTGAGTGCAGGGGACAGAACAAGGAGCAATGGTCTCAAGTTGCAGTGGGGGAGGTCTAGGCTGGATATTAGGAAACACTATTTCACTAGGAGGGTGGGGAAGCACTGGAATGGGTTACCTAGGGAGGTGGTGGAATCTCCATCCTTAGAGGTTTTTAAGGCCCGGCTTGACAAAGCCCTGGCTGGGATGATTTAGTTGGGGTTGGTCCTGCTTTGAGCAGGGGGTTAGATGACCTCCTGAGGTCTCTTCCAACCCTAATCTTCTATGATTCTATCACTGGACTAGATGGCGTACTGAGATCCCTTCCAGTCCTATGCTTCTATGGGCATTGCCCAAAAGTGTTCCAGTGTAAACTGAATCAGGCACTAGAGGGACTTCCAAGCATATCTGCCATGAGAGTAACACCACCTGCTGGGGACAATCATGACCTGGGAGAGATGAGTCAGGATTGGGAGCTCACAGGGCTTTTGCAGGAATCCCAGCTATTTACGTCAGTGACAGATAGTTTCTGCATACATTAAATCCATTTATCACCTGTGCAGATATTTCTCAGGATCTCCCTTCGCTCAGAGCCCTAGTGATCTGGGACTTACAGCTCTTCTCATTCCAGCTGAGAGATTACTTTGGGTTTGGGACTCGGAAAACCTGCTCAGGGGAGAGATAACAGGTGAGACAAGGGTTTGACAGTTATTCTGAGACAGGCTGTTTCCAGACATTCTGGGTGGGTAGGTGGCCAGCCTTGTATTAACCAAATGGATGGAAAATTCATTCCTGGAGACACTTCGGGACATTCAGATGTTTCTTGGGAGGCAGGCAGTCCCCCCCCCTGCAGGAGATTCAGGGATCTTCACACACAGGAGTTTAGACTCTGGCACAACAGGTGTGCAACCACTTTGTCCTTTCCTAAACCTGCTGAGACCAGAGCCCCCTACTACCAGATGAGAGATGGGCAGTGTGTGCAAGATGGGATTTTGTTGGACAGGGACTGAGCAGTAATCCCAGCAGATTTAAGAGCTGACATCAGGAGAGAGATACGTACTTCACAACTGGTTGTACAAGCATGCCTGAGAGGAGCCATAGAGTGTATCTACTGACAGCTCTGAGTGTGCAATTGAGAGCATACATGGAACAGTATAAGATGTGCAAAGACTATAGTGATTGACAACAGAAGGAGCCTCTACATCCTCATGAAATCCCAACCTGACCCAGGAGAAAGGTCAGCACAGACCTGGTCACCTGGTCACTTTTAATGACAGGAACTACACGGTCAGAATAGATTACTGCTCCGATTTCTGGGAAGTGGACAGTCTGCAGGACACTCAGGCAAGAACTGGGATCGGGAAATTGAAGGCACATAGCTTAGATACGCTATACTCAGACAAAAGCCACAATACCCTGCAGCAGGGTTGAAATGATTCAGCATCAAATAGAAATTTGACCACAAGATGTCTTCCCCTGGATACCCACAAAGTAACAGGAAGGCGGAGCCAAAAGTAAAGGTGGCCAAGAGCCTGGTGGCAAAGGTAAAACAGACAAGAATGGAACCCTGCCTGGCAATGGTGGACTATCACTATAAACACTCCCAGGGACGGCAGCACTGAGACTGATGGACTGGAGAACCAAAACGCTGCTTCCCCTGAGGGGTGATCTGCTGTGGCCCAGTGGAGGAATGATGGACAGGACACAGAAGCAGCTAAGAGAATGGCAAGTTAAGCAGGCACTTTGCTACAACAGAGGAGCCAAGGATCTGAGGCCACTATGAACAGATGCACATGATGGATCCAACCATGGAATAGCCGCACAAAGCAATGGCAAAAGGCAGCAGTCCAAGCTGCAGCAGGACACAGATCATACGAGGGTAGCTACAGACTCAGGACACCAGTGGTTGTGAAACCAAGGACAACTGCGGAGCAGTGGCAGAGAGCTGGCAGGCCCGGACAGAGAGGGGAAAAGCCAGGATCAAGAGATATAGACAAAACCTCAGCCTTAAGCAGGCCTGATGTAGGAGAGTCAGAAGAAATGAGGTATATGAGCAATAGAGAGGACCATCCAATAGGATACCACCCAACAGAATGAAGGTAGCAACAGGGTGGAAGCAAGTCCCCCACGAATAGCAACAACACAAACAAGAAGTCAGAGACTGGTTCGAAGACCAACACACTTGAGACTTTGAGGCCTAACAAGCTGCAATGGGATAGCAGTCAAGCCCAGGTCTCCAGAGTGAGCTATGTACTAGTGACATCCGGCCCTAGCAGGCCAAACAGTTGCATAAAAGACACAACAAAAAGATTGTTGAAAGGAAAGATGATGGAATTTGGAGAGAGGCGCACAGGTTGCAGGAGGGAAGAGTTTGGAGGAAGTCAGTCTATGTGCATATGGCTGGAATGCTAACTGAAGTTGCAGCATCTCTGCACAGAATTCTCTTAATAAAGAGCCAGTTTAGTTTTACAAGCATGGGGTCCTTTCATGTTATTACCCGGCATGTGGTACATGCAACATCTAGAGGTCTCCAATGCAAATACTAACCCAGCCCAGCCCTACTTACTTTTTAAAGTCTAATGAGAGCACAGCACAAACTGGTATTGCTGCTTCTTAAGCATGCACTTCAAAGAGGCCAGGACAAACAAAATTCTCTCAGAAATGTGTGAGGAAAATGCAAATTGCCTGGTAAGCCAAAAAAAAGTCAGAAACTGGAAAAGTGATTTATGGAACTTTCCTGCAAAAGAAACTTGTGTCTATGAAGGAAACAATCAAGTATTAAAGCTGGAAAGTGGCACCAGGGGTAGAAGGACTGCAGTAGCTGTATGACCCCCAGGAGAAACCAGACTGCAGAAAACTGATAAATCACATTAGAGAAAAGAGCCAAGGTCCAAATGAACAGATGGCGTCACTGAAAGGAGTAGAGCATTGGAGGGTGAAAGAAAAGGGCTCTGCACTCCTCATATTTCCAGGTGATCGGAGAGAGAGCAACAGACGTCATGAGCAAACAAGATTACAATAGCAGGGCTTTGGGCCACATTAACAATGGGACCTGCGTAAATGCAGCACACACGAATCGCCATATCTGAGAAAAACACATTGCTTTTTTGATGAAGACAGAAATCTGACAATGAAAACTCCCCGGCTACACAAACAGGGAGCCCAGCACATCCTACTGCTATTACAGCAAACAGGAGCTACACAAAAGAAGGGCACACAAAAGCCACAAGTCACTTCTTTAAAATTATCTGCGGCTCATGACGTAGCATCCTCCACTGGAGAGAGCTGGGGCAGACCTCTTTGCTAGGCAGGGTCCCCTTTACAAAAAAAAAAAGGTTATGTTTCAAGGCTTGCTAGGCTGCTGAGCCCACACGCTCCGATACCACAGTGATAAGCACGGTTTAAAAAACAAAACAAAACAGAAGCCTAGACTAGAATAGAAAGTGGGCTTCTGAAAGCTCATGAGGGATGGACAAAGTGGTCCAGATAAAGGCCCATGTGCCCACACATGCACAGTAAGCTTCCTTGAGGTTCTGGCATGTTCGTACAAGAGCTCGTGACACTTCCCACCCATCTCACCCTCCTGAGGGAAGCTGGTGAAAGTCCAGCCATTCCCCAGTACTCCCTATCCCCAGGTGTCTCTCTCAATTTCCCTTCCTTCCACAGGTCTCCGTAGACACACAGTCCCCATCTCCTTGCCTTATGGTGCCTTTTGTGGAGAGTTCTAGAATCCCATCCACGTACGCATTCATGCTGTGCCCATCACCCCATCATCCAAGTGCCTTCACACCCACACACGAATGTCTTCAGGAGACAGCTGGCTTCCTCTGTATCTGCAGGGAGGAGTCAACAGGGTTGCCATCTGTCTAACCATACAAACTCAAACATCCTTGCCCCTCCCCTTCCCCGGGGCCATGCCGCTGCCCTGCCCCTTCTCTGAGGCCCCGTTCCCCACTCACTCCATTCCCCCTCCCTTAGTCACTTGCTCTCCCCAACCCTCACTCACTTTCACCGGGCTGGGGCAGGGGGTTGGGGTGCAGGAAGTGATGCAGGCTCTGAGCTGGGGGGTGGGGCCGAGGGGTTTGGAGTGCAGGACAGGGCTCTGGGCTGAGCCTGGGGCAGGGGGTTGGGGTGCAGGAGGGGGTTCAGGGTGTGGGCTCTGTGAGGGAGTTTGGGTGAGAGAGGGGGCTCAGGGCTGGGGCAGGGAGTTGGGGTGTGGGAGGGAGTTCAGGGTGTGGGCTCTGGGAGGAAGTTTGGGTGCAGGAGGTGGCTGGGGGTTAGGGTATGGGAGGGGGTGCGGGCTCCGGCTGGGCAGTGCTTACCTCAGGCGGCTCCCCGAAGCGGCCGGCATGTCCCTGCGTATCCTAGGCTCAGCGGAAGCCAGGCAGCTCCACGTGCTGCCCCTGCCTGCAGGCACCACCCCCGCAACTCCCATTAGCTGCAGTTCCTGGCCAATGGGAGCTGCAGAGTCCACACTCGGGGCTGGGACAGTGCGCAAAGACCCCCTGGCCACCCCTGCACCTAGAGGAGCTGGACGTGACGGCCACGTCCAGGAGCCACGCGGAGCCAGGGCTGGTAGGGAGCCTGCCTTAGCCCCACTGTGCCGTCAACCAGACTTTTGGCCTATTAAAATCTCCCAGATTGTTTTCAATAGCAACCAACAGATTGAGGCCGATTCCAGGAGACTCCCAGCCAATTCGGGAGGGTTGGCAACCCTGGGAGTCAACCTAGTGAGTCCTTTCCTCCCACCCAATGGCAAGTCAAGCATCTTCCGGGAGGGCGACCAGCACGCCCATTTCTTCTGCAGCAGGACCCAGAAACACTCCTCCAGCCCTGCTCTGTCACTGCTGTTCCACATGAGCCCCTCAACACTCTGAAGCTGAGACACCCACAATGCACTGGGTCAGTCTTGACTCTTTTAAATTAAAAAGGTCTATTATATCAATGTGTGTGTGTTATACAGTACATTGTAAATGGCCCTGACAATGCAGGATGGCATAGGAGCGCTACACAAATACAGCAGAAGGAATGTTTATTGGGGAGCGGGGGCAGAAGAGGGAGGGAAGCAAGACAGCTTGGGGGGAAAAAAGTCCTGAGGATGATGGTCCAGGAGGCTCTGAGTAATCCTACCTATCTGTGAGGTATACTCAAGAAACAAAGGGTGAGCTAGTGCCAAGTGAAGAGCTTTCGTCTAAGTACTTTAGTTCAAAGTCAGGTGTTCCACTTCATAGCTAAATGAGGACATTAGTAATGATATTCACAACTGCAGTCACGCAACAAAGCTGCTGCAGCAACAGTGTCGGCTTTTATTCCACTCTGTGGAAATCCAGGGCCTGATTCTCATTTACATTAAGGCCCATTTACATCTCCCTAGCAGTGTAAACTGGCCTTAAAGCGGGTGTAAATTATAGTCCCATCCCTTTTAAAGCCCGTTTACACTGCCAGCGTTGTGTAAAGAGGAATCCAATCCAAGATATTACACTAAGGACCTATGTAACACAGGTTTGTGTGATGGATTCACTTTTCCACAAGAAACTAGATTTCTGGGGGTTCTAATGTTATCATCATAAAGTACAAGGCCATGTGACAATTTTCTTAACAGGATGTCAGTGGTTGTGTTATAGTTTGTAACTTAGCATCACATAAATATAATCCATAAACTCTCTTTTAAACATACGGCTAGATCCTCAACTGGTGTAAAACGGCATAGCTCAGTGGAGTTAGTCTGTTTTACACCAGCTGAGTACCTGGCCCTTAATGTTTTCAAACTGAATTTGGTTGGGTTTTTTTTTCCCCCCCATTTATGCAATATGGGCCTGATCTAAAACCCAATGAGTCTTTCCACTGGCTTCAATGGGCTTTGGCTCAGGCTCTATGTGACTACTAGTAAATGGATAGAATTTGATTATATCCAGGTTCTGCTTTACTCTCTTTTTCTCTCTCTCCAGGAACTTCAGTGTGAATGTCTTTCACTGGCTAACTCCCTCACCCCCAAAATATGCCTTTCTTATGAGGCAGTATAATCTGTTTCAGGGGAGCCCACTAATGGAACTTCCCTCAGACAACAAAGACTTTTCAGGTTGAACATCTTGGTGACCTGCCCGTACAGCTCATTAACCCCATGTAATCCCACTAGCCATATTCTGCCTTCCGATATGTGGGTTGCAAAGAGTGTCAGATGTGGCTCATGGATTTGGCACAGAGATGTCCCAAATACTGTATGCTTGCATAAATGTGTGACAGTGTGTGGTGGAGGATTAGGTTAACATGGATTTGGGTCACCTGAAGGGAGTATCCCTTGCTTACGTATGGACAGGGTGGTCACACGATAAACAGACTGGTTACGTGACTAACAGCTGAAACATGTAAACAGAGCCTTCTTTAATTAAAGTACTAGTTGCCACTTTTTGGAAGCACTCCCAGAAGAGCAATAAGTTAACTGCAGAGAAAACAGAAGCACAACACACTTCAACTCTCCTTTATATTTATCAATTCCCTTAAAGATAATCTTGTTTATGATTATATATATAATCATACTTCACTTGTGACAGGCTAGAAAAGGAAAAGTTCAGCAGGAGAAAAAGAAAGGTTAGAACTCAAACAGCCATTCATTTCAATTCATAATTAAACAGAGGGAACAATGTACCGCTTATTAGGACGACATCTTCCCTGAGAAAACATCTGCAAAACAGACTCACCTTTTATGGGATGCATGTTTCTTGAGCACACATCTGTACCTCAGAGTAAATGCTAACAATGTTCATGTGTCAGTCATTATGGTAACATGATTTTCTTTTTCATCACACCGGCCTAATGCCTAAACTAGTTTGGAATTGTCAATACTGCAATTGCTTCTGTCATTTTCAAAATTAGCCTAAGTTGGGTTGGTTTATTTCTTTTTTCTCCACACACAAATCTCTGGCTTCTTTCATTAATTATTTGGGTCTTTAATGTATAAAAGACAGAAGGAAACTTACAGGATCATATTAAACAACTGAAAATGGGAAACATAAGAATGATGCATATTGCTTTCATTATGTGGGAGGCATGGAATAATTATATACTGAATGGGAGCAAGGTTATAACAGATGTGCATGATGAAACACAAAGGCAGCAAGAGAATATTACTATTGGAATGTGCCCTGGAGTCCATACAGATTCAGTACACACCATATAACTAGAGATAGGCCTGAACCAAAATCCCAGGCCTAAACACCTCTGAACTATGAAGTAGGAAGATTGAAATCCAAACCACAATCCGGATCTAGATTTCATGGTGGCCTGAGATCTCTCTAATGGGCCAAACTAAAAGGCTGGAAATTAACAATCCTGAATTTTAGGAGAGTTTGAAATCTGGATCTGAATTTTGCAGCTTGAGCCCATCTCTATATATAACTATAATTTACTATCTGACTATGTTGAAACATACAAATAGACTGTGTTTCTATCACTAGAGCATATATAGAGTGGGATGTTCAGAGACACTCAGCATTGTGCTAACTGTGCTCTCATTGAAGTTAATAATAAACCTACCCGATATGTATATGACTCTAAATGCACTGCATTTATATAGCTGTTCAGTATAAGTATATCGCTATAAATGCATTGTAATCATGTGCATGTGAAAAGATCTATATTAGAGATTGTCAGGAATTTTCTGTCAAAGTGGTTTTTTGTTATTTTGTTTTAGAAAATGCATCTTTTTCAAAATCAAAATTTAATTTCGATTTTGCTGAAATTTTTCCATTTTCTATCAAGGAAAACTGAAACAAAACATTTCATTTTGGCTTGGTTCAAACATTAATCTGTCTCTCCCTGAGCTGCCACAGTTGCTGATGGGAATTGTAGTTTGGGTGGTTCATGCCCCCATGGACTGAGCTCCCGGGCTGGACAATATCTCCCATGTTGTATCACATTTTCCCCTCTGGTTGAATTGCCGCAGTCCATCATGGGATTATGTGACCACAGTGCATTATGGGAGAAGTAATCTGTCTGGGGAGCCCAGCTCATAGAGAAGAAGGCACTTTAATTACAACTCTATGAGGCGCCACCCCAGTTGAGGGAGAGGTTAATATTGAACCAAGCTTCAATGAAATGTTTCAATTTGGTTCGACAAACCAAACCAAAACATTTTTACTTGGAAATGACAAAACATTTCCTTTCAATTGGAAGTGTCAAAACAAAACATGTTGACATTTTCAAATCCAAATTCTTCTGAACTTTCCACTCTGTGAAAAATGGTAATATTTTGATTTTTTGTGTCCGAATTTGGAATGAAAACAAATTTATAACTAGCAGAATTTCCTGTGACACAGAAATTCCGATTTCTGACCAGCTCTTTATATATCAGAGGTTCCCAAACTTTGGGGTGCCCCCCCCTGGGGAGAAGCATAGGAACTTGGGGGCAGTGTGTGGTGGGGCCCGGGCCAGCCTCCACGGGGAATGGGGAGAGAGCTCCACCCAGCCCCGCTCCGCCACCTTCTCCACCCTTAGCCCAGCTCCAGCCCCAGCTGCAGCTCCACTCTGCCGCCTCCTCCACACACACACTCCAGCCCAGCTCTGCCCTCATTCCCTTTCCATCCCCAGGCCTGCTCCAGCCCCAGCCGCAGCTCCTCTCCCATCCCCAGTTCTACCCCCAGCTCCGCCTTCAGCCCAACCTCCTCTGCTGAGCCAACTGTGCAGCAATGGAGAGGGGGCACGGACAGATTCCATTACTGGTAAGGGGGGGAGGTGACTGGAAAAGTTTGGGTACCACTGATATACATGTACACACACACACACTCTGCACTGGCAGGGAGTGTACTGTATAGGGCTGTAAGTACACTGCTTCCCCTTTCCATTTTTTTAAATTAAATAACAGATGTGGGGCAATTCCAAGTGGAAGCAACTTTTCTATTTCTCCTACTGAGTAATATTTCCCCAGTTGCTCCTTAGCTTAGTCAGACATGTCTGGTGATTCATGGTGTGGGACCAGGAGCCACTATAGATTTTTACACGAATATGTTCCTTATTTTCTGCATGGGATTCCTCTGTCTCATAAGCATCTTTGGTCTGTCCCCTCAGTGCAAAATTAATATATATTAAGAATGAAAAAAAGCATGAAGGAACAAAAGCTTATTGTGTTATATACTACCCCTTAATAACACTTCACCTTCGGAGATAACTATTTTTCATTAGCTGAATGGTAACAGTATATGATGGTGATTAAGTTTAATGGGGCTGAGACCAAAGTGGAGAAGATAAAGTTACCTGAGACTCTGCTATATGAGCAAGAACTGCGCCTGCTTGGAGCAGCACTTTGATGGCAAGCAGCACTGCTTCTAACTTAAATGACACTTCATTAAATGAAATTTTGAATGTATTAAAAACTAAGACTGCTTGTGATTGGGGCTCCACTCACCACGCTGGTGCCCCCTGCTGGCCGTCTTGGGAAATAGCGGCACAGGTTGGTACGCCCTCTCCCGATGGTGCCTCGCCCGCCGTTACATCTGCTCTCTGACCCGCATCACTCCTAGGACTGCAGCATCCTGTTGGTGTCACGGCCATCCGGCCAGGTCACCATTTGTGCTCCTCACTTCTCGGGTTTAGTATTGCAGTCCAACTGTCCAGCCACATCCCCAGTAGTGAGTGCGGGGACCTGAGCCTGCCCCACTACTCCAGTCCAGGCCCTGACCCAGGGACCCTCTGAATCACAGTCACTTACTGCATTCCTTTGCCTCGACTTGCCTGGGCCACTTCCTGGCAGCCACAGCATCCTACTCAGTCCCAGCAGCCACTCCCAGCAAATGAAAATCAGAACTGTTCACCATGGTGCATTTTGTCTATTCCACTCTATCAGCAATTTCCCCATTCATTCCACTGGCCTTTCTTTAGTCCCTTTTCCCCATTCTCTTCCCTGGACCCTTTTTACTGTCTCTCTAATAGGGATATCACAGATGCAGGCGATGTCAGTGCAAGGCCAAGGTACACAGTAATGTAAGTCAGTTAGAAACTGGGTAGAAGTGATAAAGAAGTGGAGAGTTAAAGAACGTGACATTCACTGGGTGTGCAAAATGAGTGCAACAGACACCCCTACTTTTTTCCTTACACCCTCCTATTAGTTGTTTTTCCTGCCATGGTTATGCCCCATTTTTGATCTTTTGTCGTATGTTTCATTCACACCCACTGAATGCCAATTTGGTGCATGTTACACTATTTTACCAATTACCTCTGACACCTGGTCTGCAGCTTGTGCCACTGAATTTGCATCAGTTACATCAGGTTTGAATTTGGTCTATTAGAACTTTGCCACTGGTCCCTACTGAGTAGCCCCCAAACTCAGGGGAAACTAGACCACCTCCTCTTTGGCATTCCCCACTGCATCACTGGTTGCTGGTAATGCCTGTACAACAGCATAAAACAGCATGCAAATAATAAACACACAGCATTTCACAATGATCCTATTCCTGCTGAGACAAATATTACACTTTACTGAGCAAAATTTATCCCCACTTATATGGCATTTCTATATTTAACTCCATCTAAGATGTGATTATTTACACTGTCAGAACATGCCTTTTAGAAACAGTCCCCATATTATTTGCAGTCAGCTGAAGTCTGGAATTAAAAAATCTGACCTCCTTTCTAGTAGGAAAAAAAGAAAATCTAACATCTGGCAGACCTGGGTATTTATTATACTTTATAAAACTCCATGCTTCTGTTATGTATAAGACAGGCAGAGACGAGGCCCCCAAAGTGTTATTTCCTTGCCAGAGTGAAACAAGTGGCTTATTCAGTAAGTTCTCAAAGAACAAAGGCGAATGGATTATCTCAAGAAGTTAAACGTATAGAAATCCACTGTAGTCTACTGTAGATTTTAACTGCCTAGCGTCTGTGAGGGGAGAAAAATCTATAAAATCTATCATCATGATGTCCAGCTGGGATTTTACACTTCTCAAGGAAATATGAGCTGTGAACCACCAACAGCTGCTTTTCTACCAGCCTATGAAATTACCCGCCAAAGGAAAGGGGTTTTCAGATATTTTCAAAATACTGCTGCACAGTCAGGAGAAACCCACTCAACTCTCTCAGCCAGCTAGCCCAAGTCTGCACTACAACCTTTTCCAGCACAAGTAAGTTGGTCAGGAGTGTGATGAGGTGTGATTTGTGACCGACACAGCTGTGCTAGCAAAAGCTCCTAGTGTGGATGCACATCATACAGGCAAAACAGTGCTTTTGCTGGTACAGTTTATCTCACTCAGAGGGAGAGAAGTGGGGGCTAAAATAGGGTATCCCAGGTAAAGTGCTCCTAGTGTGGACCTGCCCTTAGGGATGTAATTGAAGCTCATTAGATATACCTGAGCTAGTTTTAATCTAGCTAGCTCAGGTCCTGGAGCAGTGAAGCCATCAGTGTGGGTGAGCCCTGTGAGTAATTATACAGGGTTCCAGGCAGGCTTGGATAGCCCGCATTGAAGCTTGCACTGCCACAACTTCACTGCCCTGGTACCTGAGCTAGCTAGATCAAAGCCAGATTGTTTATGTCTATACAGGCTGCAGTCAGACCCTGTGATTGCTGTATAGACACAGCCTTTGAGTTGGTCAGAAAGGTGAATTTAAAGCTACGAGCCAGATCCTCAGCTGGTGTTGAGCAGCATGGTGCCACGAGTTTCAATTCGGATTCACATTGCGCTCATGCTCCCTGAGATGAAGTTCAACGGAACTGCAACAATTTACACCAGCCAAAGATCTGTCTCCAGTGCTTGGATTTTACGTAGTGAGATGTTTCCTTGGGCGAGCGAGTAAAACACAGAAGCACAGGGAAGCAGAGCACGGTCGATGAGAATAATGAAATCTGAATGACTTGCATCAACGGAGGCGATTTTTCTACCTCACATCAAAGAACTGTACAGCTATAGACTTTGCTTTTAAGATTTGGCCATTGTTCTTGCTGACAAGACACCCTTTTGTTCACAAAATTATATCAATAAGGCCCTTTATCTCAGGGAAGGAATAGGAGGTTTGTGCTAAAGCACCTTGATGTAATCCGTCCCCTTTGTTTCATAAGTTACAGCTGTTCCAATGGAGCATGTTAGCAATGATTTGTGTTACAATAAACCACAAGGTTCAAACATTCTCGGCACAAATTAACAGGTGAGTTTAGACACTCAATTCTGTGGACAATGACAATTGAACAATAAGGAGTGAACAATAAGGAGAAGTTGAGGGAGGCAGGGGGAGTCACTACGTTTCAAGCCCAAGTATGTTTTGGAGGCCCTGTGAGTAGGTTATAATTTTCTACTCACAAACCCATCTGAATTATGACTGTGCTATATTTTACATCCTTTCAGGATGTACCAAGAAGCTCGATAGGACAGGAGAGTAACAAGATGACATTGGAGCTGTTGTGATTGACCAATAGCAACTGTTCTAGCAAGAGAGACACTGAAGCATCCTCCAAGAATGCCATGACATCCCAGGAGGCGTGCTGCCTGCCTGGAGCCCGCATCTGAGATGTTACAAAAGGTTGCCAAGGCTCATTCATCCCTCTGATCACTACTCCATGCTGCTTATCTACATGGGCACTAAATACTGCCAGATTTGATCCTGAGCAGATCAGCAGTGACTATGGGGCTGTGAGAGGTTGGGTGAATGGTTTGAGATGCAGGTTGTCTTCTCGTCCACTCTCCCAGCTGAGGGTAAAGGCCCTGGCAGGGACATGTGAATCCTGGAGATGAATGCGTGGCTGCACAGATGCTGTCTAGCTGAAATTACTACCAGGTGGGTGCAAAATTAGTTGACAGACCATACTCAGAGTAGTTATCAATGGTTCACTGTCAAACTGGGAGGGCGTACCCAATGGGGTTCCACCGGGGTCAGTCCTGGTTCCAGTACTATTCAATATTTTCATTCATTTCTTGGATAATGGAGTAGTGAGTTTGCTTATAACATTTTTAGATTACACCAAGATGGGAGGGATTGAAATCACTTTGGAGGACAGAATTAGAATTCAAAAGGACCTTGAAAAATTAGAGAATTGGTCTGAATTCAACAAAATGAAATTTAATAATGACAAGTGCAAAGTACTTCACTTAGGAAGGATAAATGAAATGAACAGCGACAAAGTGGGGAACAGCTGGCTAGGTAGTAGTACTGCTGAAAAGGATCAGGAGTTTAGTGGATCACAAATTGAATAGAAGTCAACCATGTGATGCAGCTGCAAAAAAGGCGAATATCATTCTGGGGTGTATTAACAGGAGTATCGTTCGTATGTAAGACACGGGAGGGACTCAGCCCTGGTGACGCCTCAGCTGGAATACTGTCCCCCATTCTGGGTGTCACACTTCAGCAAGATGTGGACAAATTGGAGGGAGTCCAGAGAACAGCCACAAAAATGATAAAAGGCTTAGAAAACTTGACCTCTGAGGAAAGGTTAAAAAACGGGGCATGTTTAGTTTTAAGAAAAGAAGACTAATGGGGGACATGACAACAGTCTTCAAATATGTTAAGAGCGGTTATAAAGATGGTGATCAACTTTTCTCCATGTCCGCTGAAGATAGGACAAAAAGAAATGGGCTTAATCTGCAGCAAGGAAGATTTAGGTTAGATATTAGGAAAAACTATCTAACTATAAGGGTAGATAAGCTCTGGAATAGGCTTCCAAGGGAGGTTGTGGAATCCCCATCATGTGAGGTTATTGAAAACAGGCTAGACAAACACCTGTCAGGGATGGTCTAGGTTTACTTGGTCCTCCCTCAGCACAAGGGGCTGGACTTGATGACTTCTTGAGGTCCCTTCCAGCCCTACATTTCTATGATTCTGTGATGATGCTTAAACTCCCAGCCCATGCTGTGATCCACTACCCTTTACATTCAGCATCTTGTCCTCTCTGTCTAGGTTCTTCCTATCTCTGTTCACTACCTTCACCTCCACTCTCATTTCAACCCCTCTCGCTCCCTATATTGCCCAAGGCTCGCAGCCTCCCAGTCACTATTCTCTCCTCTAACTGTGCTCTTTATCTGTCTCCCAGTCTCACCTTTTTGCCTTCTTCCATGGTACGCTCTGCACTCAGAATAGCCTCCACAGCTCTTTTTTCCTGGTATGCCCTGTGCAACCAGAGACCCAACAACGTTTCCTCTGATTAGGAGAGATCTTTGCCCCTGCGCATGCCTGGCAGAAGCAGTGCCCCCATTCAATTCCTTTCTATTTGCTGTTGGTTTGGAAGTTGGCAAGTTCACTTCCCCTGCAGCTAGTACACAGAGAAAAGGAATCCTTTAACATCAGAGACCAAAATAAAGGCTGCAACTCCTTCCATAATCCATCTACAGCAGCAGAAATATGCAGCAACCCAATGGCATCAAATTAACAGCTGAACAGGTCTGTGAGCTAATTAGTGGAGAGTGCAAGCAATTTTCAAACAGGCTACAACTGTTAGCTAATGACCTTGGAAGACAACTCCTCCCCTCAGAAAAGTCCACATCAATACAGAGTTGGTGACAGTTGAGTGTGTCACTTATAGGCCTTTTATCTGACAGAAAGATGCTGAAAAGTAAAAGGGTAAAATCAGGGAGGGCAAATCAGTGTAATTCAAGCAGTGCCTTGACATCTTATCAGTCATTTAACACCACTGTAACTTTGCTCAGCAAATGTATCAACCTGCCCTTCAAAAAATCATTTTATCCAAGCAGCAGATTCTTAGTATTAAGCAATATACCCTGTATGTATTGGTAATGTCCCTAAGAGACATTGTGAAACCATGTGAGAACTTGCATTCACCATACACCTGTGGCCATCTCCCCTGCACCCTGCCTACTAATCACGGCCTTCCACTAGCCAAGGGTAAGGGCAGCACCAGGTTGTGCTGCCCCAGAAGCAGCCCACGAGGGAGAGCATGTCTCTGAGAGTTCCTCTGCTGCTTCTCCTGCTTTTAAAACAAAAACAAAACAAACCCTGTTCTGCACACACTTCTTTCCTAGGAAGATGATGAGAGAACAAACATGTGACAGATGTTAGTCACGTCTCTTAATGCACTACTGGAAGGTGGTCAGATCCTGTGGTGATGAGGACAATATAAGAAACTAAAAAGAACAGAACAGAAATTTGGCCCTAATACATCTTCCCTGGGGCACAGTCCAACCTCTCAATTCTTAGAGCAGTTTCAAACAGCCTAAAAAAGAAAAACTTCCCACCAAATTGTTCCATCTTCTCCTGCTGAAAACCAACTCAACAATATGCACAGGCTAAAATCAGTCCTAAACCAGTGAGAGATTTGAGGTCCAATACCCCATGAGCTCTCAAGCTAGAAATGGGACCAGAGCTTCAGATAGTGTAACTGGCACAGCTCCATTGAAGTTAATGGAGTGACACTGATTTACACCAGCTGTGGACCTGGCCCCAGGAAAAGTGTTATGCCGCTGGAAAGGGGAAATTCCCATAGTCCCAATGGAACATTCAGCACTTGCCTCTAGTCTCTTCAAAGCTCCCAGGACATTGTAATTTCAAGTCAGGACGTTCTCATGCATTGAAAAGAGCTCAAGTCATTTTGAGAGGTTTTTAAAATTAGTTTTCTCGTTATCTTCTTCAGACAGTTGGACTTTCTGGTGCTAAAAGTAGAGGCGGAGGGATTTCAAAAGAAAAATAGGAGCAATGAAAAAAATTTCAAACTCTCCAAAACCCCTTAAACATAGCTTTTCTGTTAAACATGTTGCACATACAAAATGCCCGCTGGACGGGAGTGGTGTGACGTAAAGGTTTTACTGGCACTTGTCTGGGATAAACTTGATAACTCACTAATGGCTTTGCCTTTCATGAGTAATGGGACAATCCCAAATTCATGCTGACAAAGCTTTTGTAACATCCCAGCACTACTGTATGGCAACATCGTCATAGCATCACTTGTTCTACATGTATCAGACAGGGACCAGAAATGATCAATTAGCCAATAAAGTAAGCAAGCATCCCTAGTCTACGGGCATGTCTACACTTACCTCTGGAGCGATCGATCCACCTGGGGTCGATTTATCACATCTAGTGAAGACGCGCTAAATCGACTGCCGAGCGCTCTCCCATTGACTCCGGTACTTCACCGGAGCGAGAAGCGGAGTCAACGGGGGAGCGGCAGCAGTTGACCTACTGCAGTGAAGACACAGCGGTAAGTAGCTCTAAGTACGTCGACTTCAGCTACCCTATTTTCATAGCTGAAGTTGCGTAACTTAGACCGACTTAGCTCGCTCCTCCCCCCAGTGTAGACCAGGCCTAAAGCTAGCATTCTACACTTCAGTTACTTTTGTAGTCTAGCAAACAGGCACTGAACTAGGATCAGACACAAGAGACTCGAGTTCTGCTATTGGCCTACTGGGTAATCTTGGGTAACCTGTACCTCAGTCCTCCCTTCCGTAAAATGGAGGTGGTAATACTGACCCCCTTTGTAAAGTTTTGAAATCTACAAATGAAAAGTGCTATATAAGAGCAAAGTATTATTATGAATTATGAAGATGATGTAACTTGGCCTCTAGTAGTCAGATGGTCTTCATGATCAAGAACCAGAGGTCAGCCAATAAACTGAAAGATAATGTGTAAATATGTCTCTTTACATACACAGCGACAGGCTAGCTGTTCTCTGTTTATACTCCTCAGCACTGACAGAAGTTATGGCAAAGAAAAATAAACATCTCACAGTAACTATTATTCAGTTGCTAATACTGCAACCTAACTTTATTCTTTGTGGTGTCTTTTCATACAAACTAAAGCTCCAAAGTGCTCTGCAAAACTAATAATAAAGTTTTCATAAACTCAAATAATAAATGTGAGATCAAGAAATTTGGAGTAAGCAAGAAAAAAATATTTTCAACTGAGATCTGAAATGGGATGGTGAGTTGAAGATATTTTTATATGGCTACAAATGCATTATATTTATATGGCTATATACCATATGCATATCACTATAAACACACTGTAGTTAAATGGCTTTCTACATGGCTATGAATGCATTGTATTTATTTGGCTATATATTGTGTGTGTTTGGCTATAAAAGCATTATATTTTATTTTAAAAACACATAACTTATACTTGGCTATAGAAGAATTGTATTTATATAGTTCAGGAAGATTGTTCCAGATGTTAACAGCTGCAGAAGAGACAGCTTGCACACAAGCAATGGTTACATTTTCCTGTGTTTGTCTGGGTGTCTACTCTAGACAGTACTTTTGAGTGGAGATAATGGATGTTTTGACTGAATTCTGTTCATTCAAACAAGAACAATTAGGAAAATTCCCTAGGCTGGACTGTCATACCCACCTTCCAGAATCCAAGCTCATCTTTAAAGAGCTTAGCTACCTTCTCACCATGAGCAAAACAGCCACAGCTTTCTTCAATAAGCATGAAGTCCTCTGCCATTCACAAGCCCAAATTGCTCAGCATGGACAATTTGGGGATGCACTGGCACAAGGGAGACCAGAATTTGGCTGGTAGCTTTTAATGACACAACAAAAGCAATTTATATCAAGGTCATCCACATACTGGCTAAAATACCAGAGCAAAATCTTGAGCTAGTGTCTGCAAATTTTCCTTTGACCAAAGTATATTCCTAAAGCACCGCAGTCCCTGACCATTTGGACTGGTGTAAACGGGCACATGTGCACGAAAGCTGTTACTCACCCTGCGGAAACCACTGCAAAAGCCTTTCATTTAAATTGCCTTTGGCAGGAGACGAGAGAATATATATACATTGGCTATTCCTTAGCTACTGGAGAGTCAATTTAAATAGAGTTAAAAACTGTTTTCACTGTAAGAGTAGCTTATGGAAAACACAATGGGCATGTATAATTGACAAAAACCTGCCACCAGACTCCTTGTTGTTTTAACTACTATATGTAGAAGCCAAAAGTCCAATCAAAGGGCGGTATGCTAGTCCCCACTGCATGATTTTCCTGCAAAAATGGGTACAGGAATCTGGTTTCTTTCTGCCTCTGCCAACCAGCATGCGCCCAGACAATACTTAAGAGAGTTTGGTGTACACAGTTATCAGTCTCTAATCTGCCAGAATTAGTAAAGAGGACCGTGAACCTGTAGGGAAATGAACAGCACAATCTGAACACATTTGATCTTCCACATGAGCTGTATGCCAATAAAAATACAGCACATAAAAATTGGCTTGGACTTTGAACACATTGGAATAAAGAGGTGGCCCTGGAACAGAGAGATGACTCTATGTTGGCTCTTACAATTTAGAAATCTTTGTAACTGTCACTTGACTGGAGTTGTGAGCCTCAGTCTCTCCTCTCGTTTCCTGTTTATATTGGTGATATAGGACAAGAATGCAAGGGACAGTTGGGAAAATGCCCCTCTTGGAACGGAAGTCATCACTAAGGTTTAATTTAGGATTTCTGGGATTTCAATGAGTTCAAGTTGCATATATTTCTGTTCAGGGTCTGAACCAGAGGCCTATTTTATAGCTAAAGACACCAGAGCTGACAAAGACCATGGGTGAAATCCTGGCCCCATTGAAGCCAGTGGTAGTTTTGTTTGTAAAGAACTGTGGGTTTGTAAAGCTTTTGAGATTGGAGGGAGCCACTTGGTGAAAGGGGAGGGATAGCTCAGTGGTTTGAGCATTGGCCTGCTAAACCTCAGGGTTGTGAGTTCAATCCTTGAGGGGGCCATTTAGGGATCTGGGACAAAAATCTGTCTGGGGATTGGTCCTACTTTGAGCAGGGGGTTGGACTAGATGACCTCCTGGTCCCTTCCAACCCTGGTATTCTTAAAAAAAAAAAAAAAAAAAAAGTGAGGTACCTGGGTACCAAATCCAGACAGACACAAAGGGGTAGATGCTTATAAGCTTCCCCACACAGCTCAGTCAGTGCACCTCATTCCCAACACACACAAGCAGCAGCTCATGCTTAGGCCTCTGCTGAGCCAAGCATTCAAAAATGTTGCAATGTGCAAAATGGGATTGTGGCAATTCCAGCTCCAGTTGTAATGCAACCTGGGATTTGAACCAGGTCTCCAGAGACAAAAGGCAAATAATGTGTGCCACACCCAGGCTTCAAAAAAAAAAAAAAAAAAAAAACCCACCGCCAAAAGATCTGATCTGACCAATTGCATTTGGCAAAGCAGTTGCTAGCAGGTTTAGTGTCATGGCCAGGTCACCAGGGTGTAGGATTACACTGAAAGTTTTATGCTTTGTCATTCTGATATTGGCTGAAAAGAGTAAGGTTTCATCCAAACACATCAGCATGAAGATGAGAAGTGGTGCTAAAGAGCCAATACTCTGGAACGGGCCAAGGACGGCTATTCTGATTGGATGGGATATGTACATTATATATTATAGGTTAGGTTGCTAGCATTGCTTATTATTAAGGTTGCCAGACACTCCCTATTCCTAACACTTGCCTGTTTTCAGTTGCTTATAACTCTGCCAAACTTTTAAGCATTTGGGCTGAAACTCTCCATGCTGGATGTCAGCCTCAGGCTGCATTGTTCTGGAAAAATTCAGCAAAGTAGTTCATTTGTTTCTGAGAATGAGGCTACGGAAAATACACATTGTTTTGCCCATGTTAAAAAAATTCTAGAACCATTTTCTTTGAAAGTTTCCAGTGGCTCTATGATTTAGAGCAGGGACTTGAAATTTGACAGGGGGGGTGGGCCTTTGTGTCAGGAATGTGCATTTTGCTCTCTCCTTGAAAATCTACTCAAATTTGGCTAAGTTGTAAGTCTTTGACAATTGCAGTTTAAACATACAAAGTGCTATACACCTCTACCTCGATATAACGTGACCCAATATAACACAAATTCAGATATAACGCGGTAAAGCAGTGCTCCGGGGGGCGGGGCTGCGCACTCCGGTGGATCAAAGCAAGTTCAATATAACGCGGTTTCACCTATAACGCGGTAAGATTTTTTGGCAGTGTTATATCGAGGTAGAGGTGTATACTGCTAAGCACGCTGAGAAATCAGGTCCTAGCCACCTTGAATTGGGTACCCAAAATTAGTGGATGCTTTTGACCTTCATCTCTCTGTCCCTCAGCCCCTCACCTTACCAGGGTGTTGTGAAGATTAAAGAATGTTTGTGAAGCACTCAGATACTATAGTGATGAGCACCGTAGAAAAGCCCATGAGAAAATTAATAATTCTGTCTTCAAAGCAGGGTGTGAATTGGGTGCAGTGTGACAAACTGGGGAAATGTCTGTATTTTTTCTTAGGAATAGTGTATGACTTGGTTTCTCTGTTCAATTTTACATTGCTGCCTGACTGAATGCAGAGAGTAAACAAAGGAGGCTTTAAATGGGGGTGGTTAAAGAACCCAGGAAGGGTGAGACAGTGGCACAGCCCCTCAGGTACCTGCTTCAAAGGAGTAAAGACAACGACTAAGCCATCAGTTGGAGGGGGAAGCTACCGCCAAGGCACTATTCAGTTTAAGATGGTTTTTTTCTGAAGACTTGGGCTGAGGTCAAAAGACCCTTGGGGTTAAACAGTGGCAGAAAGGGAGTGGGAGAATGGACACCTTAGCTGGAAGCTGACAGAGAAACACAAGAGTCAGCATGGTGAAGGCAAATAAATCATACTTTGGTTTGGAGAAACTGCTTCCTTGTCATCAAATCATAGAAGTGTAGGACTGGAAGGGACCTCAGTACGTCATCTAGTCCAGTCCCCTGCACTCAAGGCCGGACTAAGTAATAACTAGATGTCAAAGTCAGACTCAGGACACACAATTTGTCAGACCACTCTGTTTATTAGCAAAAGTGCTCTGCTAATACACCCAGATAATGTGAGTGCCATGCAAGGCCCAAACTACCTTATTTATACAGAATGGATTAAAGAAATGCTGTATGTTCATTTCAGTGCTACCTTCCATTCCCCTCCCCCCGCCCCCGCCATTTGTTTTACTCCATTTGTTGTCCTTCATCATATGATTAGACCTTAAGCTCTTTGGAGCAGAGACTTTTTCTTTGTTTACTATATCTGCATGCAGCACCTCTCACAATGGGGCTCTGATTCCTGAACAGAGCCGCTAGACCCTACCACAATACAAATAAATAATAAATAAATAACACATTTGAGTCAAATAAAAATGTGTCTATTACACTGCTTTGTTCAACAAAGGTTTTTTACTTTGTTTGTTTTTGTTTTTAATGATAGTAGGAAAAAAACCACAAGTTTTACAGACCAAGAGGGCCTGGCCATTTCTTCCTTCCGACTTAGACTTCAGGCGTTATGCAGTATTTCTGATAAGTGCAGTTTCACTTTGTTAACAGTATCTTTTTTCTTTCTTCCAGACCGCTGCTTCTGTTCTTCTTGGGGACATTTGCCATCTGTTTTATAATCTCACCATTATCTGATGTTAGGACTCAATGACCTTTGTAGACTTTAATTAAAGTTTCTTTCTTTTTAAATCATCTTCATCAAATTCAGGCTTCCAAGCCACGTCTCCTGTGAATATTTTATCATTCTGACTGCAAGGAGATACATGAGAGAAATATATTAATTACTTTTTATTTTATCAAGCTGATGAATTAATCCGTGATTGGATATGAAAAGGGTAGAGGACATCTCCCAAAGTCTATATAGATGTCATGTTAGTCATTTTATGAGTCACTTTACAGTTTTTACACAATTTGAGTTTTTAGCTGAAAATGCAGCAGTTAGCAGTTCAACTGAAATGTGTAACCACATAGTTAAAGCATTACACAATGGGATTTCTTTGCCAAGCAGGCACCCACCTTTTCACATGTACTCAGAATGGCCCCTGGGAGCAGTGTGTGTAGTCTGAAAGGAAGGCCCAAGGGTTATGGCACTTGCCTGGGCCTTGGGAGATGGAGGGTCAGTTCCCTGTTCTGCCACAGACTGCCTGCCTGACCTTGGGTAAGCCTCTGTGCCTCAGTTCTCCATCTGTAAAATGGGCACCATGGCACTTCCCAACCTCATGGGGTTGTGATCATAAATACACTAAAGACTCTGAGGTGCTCCGATGCTAAGGTGAGGGGGACTGTATAGGGCTCCTTAGGAAGGAGCAATCGTTAGTTGCATACCAGGGGTGGGTGATGACGTTTTTGACACATGAGGCACAAATCACAAAATAGTTATTTCCACTCCACCCATCATATAATTGAATAGCTATTAAAATCTTACCTTATTTATAGTGAAGAAGCAGCAAGCAGACCCAGGAGCTGGAGCCACCACTGCTGCTACATGGACCGGCGGCAGGCGTGGAGGGCACATCTCATGGCAATCCCGCGCTTGGTGGTAGCTACTTGCACAAATGCACAGGGTCCACCTGTGGGAGAGCAGGCCATGGAGGCCGAGGACTCGGACCTCATCGCCATGTGCTGCAGCCCAGGCTTAACAGCTACAATCCTGCCATGGCCTCACCAAGCCGTGGCTACCATAGCAACACCCTTATAAAGTGACTTCAGGGCCTGGCCAATTGCCATGGTAGCAAGGCAGCTTTGTGAGGCAGTATTAGCTATACAAGATCTGAGCCTCGGGCAGCACTACATTCATCGACCCCTCTGGTGTTGTGTCTCACTACCCGGGAGAGAGAGTTGTGACATTTAAAGCAAACCACAATTTCTCCTTAAATCTGGGTACATTTACCAATTAAATGAAAAAGATGCTGCTAAATGGATTTTGCAGCTTTGGGGAATTCTTAGGCTGTGCCTCACTTGCCCAGGCTGACGAACCGCCCCTCTTCCATACTAACTTGTACAGTGCTTCACTGTACCATCGTCAGAAATGGACTCCCTGAGCCACATCCGCAGCTGGGGTCAATCACTGTAGCTCTGTCGACTCCATTGAAGTCAATGGAGCGACGGCAATTTACCCTGACAGGTTAACTGGACCTACAAGTCCAATTATGCTCCCATGGAAGTCACTGCTAAAGCTGCCGTTTATTTCACTGCACGCGGGATCGTGCCCAATGCAAAAAAACTACCTGATTTATGCATGAAAATACATCACCTCATAATTTGTATTAACTGGCTCCCTTATTGGCTGGTTCAGTGAAAGGTGGAGGTCTCTGACAGGACAGGAACCGAATGAGCACGGAGACCAATGGAGGAGTGCCTAAGAAGTCAGTATTAAAGCACATTCTAGGAGTGGTGCCACTACCTGTGCTGTGCCTGCTCTGTGGATAAACTGGGGGATTTCAGTGTCTGTTCCTGTCCATCCAGCACCTTCCCTGGGCACTAAATTCCCTGAAAACAACACGTAGAATTTGTTTGGGGAGTCAAGGGTGCCGGAAGAGGTGGGGACCTAGGGGCCATGGCCCCATCACTTTTATGCCCTCCCACTTTTTATTGGCCATAAGGGCGAGCAATGCGGGGGAAGGGCAGAGAGTAGCGAGCGGGGGCGGGGTCTTGGGGGAAGGGGCAGCACAAGGGTGGGAGCTCAGGGAGAAGGGGTGGTATGAGGGTAGGGTTTGGGGAGAAAGGATGGCATGGGGGCCGGGCCTCAGGGAGAAGGGGCAGTGCAGGGGGTGGGACCATGGTTTGGGCTCCACCCCTTCCTCCTCCCACTTTTAGGGAGCTTCCACCACTCTGTGGGGCAGGGGGGTAATGTTAAGAGATGTTCTTGTGGTTAAAGCACAGGTCTAGAAGTCCGGTGAGCTCTGATCTGCCCCTTGAATTTGCTGTGCAACTTTGGGCTACGTGCCACAGTTTCTCCAATTGTAAAATGGGGAAGATGCTTATCTAGTTTTGTAAAGCTCTATGACAGCTATGGTTCAAAGTGCTCTCCACATGCCAATGAGCAACTGTTTCATTAAAGCTCCTGGAGTGTCCCAGAGGCAAGACACTCTATATAAGTGGACAGCCCTGTCCTCTGACCAGCTGGGTGACCCTGGGCAAGTCATGTCAACCCTCTGGCTCCTGTTTCCCCTCCACCTTTTGTCTGTTTTGTCTCTTGGACTGAAAACTCTCTGGAGAAGAGATGTGTTTGTACAGTGCCTAGTACAGTGGGACTGATCTCAGCTAGGCCCTACTATAATACAAATAATCATTTTAAAACATTGGATATTAAATAGCACAGCGAATGTCTCTTTAATGTTGGTCTTAGGAAATGTTACAATGTGGCTCTGAGTCCATTTTTCTAGTGTTCTGTCTGTAAAAGAGTTTTTACAAGGCTCTGAGGTCTTTTGGAACCATCAGTAGCACTTAGAACAAGTCTTGCCCTCACCACACATTCTGCGCCACATGCTGCTGTCTAAATAAAATAACCTCCCTCCGTTGTCTGCAGCCTGATAACTGCAGTTCATCTCGGCGATCAATGATCATATGAAATTATTCCCTCCCATTCAGCAACTCTCCCCAGATTTTATGATACAGCCCAAATGAACACATTCTCTATTGGTTTTCCCAACACAGAGCAGCCAGCTGTGCTGTGGAAACAGGTGTAATTGCATTTGTTGCATTACCCAATCATGCTCCCACATCCTGCTGAAAGTGAGCCATTATCACAATTTATAAACAGATAGGTACTCTCTTCTGCTTGCCCTTAAAAATCATTTTGCCATCGGAGCAGATTGTGCAGATTGCAGATACCGGGAGATTGTCTTCGGCAAAGCAGTAAAAAGCTTTAAGTGCCCTAGATTGTTTTTTGATTGACTTTTCGAGGAACAGTATATCAGAAGAAGTCCAATAACTTCTCCCTGTGGTATTTTAAATGGATATAATGGTCAGAACTGACAGACAGTAATGAGCCTAGGAGACAGGCAACTGAATGTTGTTGCATTTCCACTGGTGAAGAGGTCTCAGCAAGGGGTCTCAAGTTTAAGACAACACACAAATATTCAGTGTCAAGATTTTCCTTCCATTCATGCTAAAGCCCTGTGTGGTCTGATCTTTTCCTCAGTTTAAAATTTAGGACAAGCATCTTAAATGTCACCGGTCAAATAATGTAAATAAAAAGTGACTTCCTATTAGGAATGACCTGGTGAGAGCCTCTCATACACCCCACCTCCTGGAATCTAATCATTTTCACACAAAACATGTCAGATGAAAACTTGAACTAGCTGGTTTGTACTTGGGGATTCCAGCCTGGTCTGAAGTAGAATGGGGTGAATGAATCCCCTTCCCATCAAACATTAGACAGACATGCAGCCACCCCGGGTTCTTCTTTCAAGTTGTGAGAATAGAACGTGAGTTTCTTAGACAATGTGGCTTACTTACCATGGCAGATTCTCAGCACCAAACCTTGGAAGGCTACTCCTGGGCTTTGCATCCTTCTCAGCATCAGAAAGAAAGAAAGAAAAGAAACCCGCACCAAAAAATCCTGAAAAGCCGTAACACGTTTGTTAAAATAAACGAGGCTGGTTTGACTTTCTCACCCAGCTCCACCAAAGACAAAGATATTTTCTGAGAAATAACATTTTTTCTCATGGATATTTTCTGATAGCTTCTGGATGGAGTCCTCCATCTCTGACTCTATCCTGCCAACTTAGGGCACGTCTACACTGGTGCTGGAAAGTGTAATTTCCAGCTCAAGTAGACATACCCACACTTGCATCTTGAATGGGATCATAATCGGGGTGGCTAGCCCATCCCACAGCTTGCACTGCCACAGCTACACTTCTTTTTTTTAGCACTCGAGCTCAATCAGAGCTAGCGTTGGTATGTCTACCATACCCACTCCAATGTATACACACCCTTAGCCTAGTTCCGGCTGGTCCCAAGTCCCCGTTAGAAGAACCGCTACATACCAGCTAAACTGGTGTGGTGTGTGGGCCCTTTTGTTGCCCTGTTAGCACACTGCAGTATGTATAACACAGTGAATGGTATGGGAGCCAGGCTTCAAACAAGGCCTAGATCACCTGCCACTTTCCTGGATGCTTGGGCAGGGCTGGAGAGTGAGTCAGAGGCAGTTTTGGTGGCTTCCTCTCTCCTCTCCCAGTTGGCCACATAGCAGGGAAGGTATGGGATTTCTCTGATATCCGTCTACAGCTGTGAGTGTCAGCAAGCCGGCTCGAAGACATGTAGTGCCCCGCCCAGTCTCAGTCAAGAGGGTTTATTTCTTTAACAGAGATTATCAAACAGAAAACAGTCTTAAGTCCATCCTTGGTCCCAGGCTCCAGGGCCATCCCTCCCAGGGGTCTCTGGCACTTCAGCTCCTGTCTGCTTCCCAGCCTCAGTTGGTTCTGCTCCCTTCCTGGAGCAGCAGCTGCAGGGCTGTTTTCCAGAGCCCCTGAACCCTTGATCCAGGGATCCACTACAGGAGCTAACTCCACCCCAGTGTGGCTTTCCCTCTCCAGGCTCAACCTGCCCAGTCCTTCCTCTTCAGCTGCCTCCTAGCAGCCCTTTATAGGCCCAGATATAGCCCAACCCTCTTTAATTAGCTGGACTGGGCTTGCCTGTTCCGGTCCAGGGGAGCTGGGCTTAGTCTATCCACAGGGACCAGTTAACCTGTAACAAGCTCCTATGTGAGCAACAGAGAACCCAGTGGCTCCAAAATGCTGCCCCTTTTTTTATGCAGAATTCAGATTGGTGCCTTGAGAAGAAAGAACTGAGTTCTGACCCTACTATTGAGACAGACTGACCCACGGCATGAGCTGCTGCTCCCACGCCACAAGAAGTGGATCCACACAGTCCAGTGCCCTGTGTTCCAAATTCACTAGGTCCTGTCCAAACTCATGTCCTAGATCTTGGTGCTCTCAGGATGCTGGCTTGATCCACTACTGCAAACCACCTACCCACACCACAAACACAGACTTGATGCACCTGGTACCCAAAGCAGACTGCAACAGTATCAGTGAGGAATTTTCACTGCTGTAAATGTGTTCCCGCCATGTGAGGAACCTCTGAGGAAGAGAAGGTGGTCAGTGTGATTTCCACCACAGCTGGCAGAGACAGAAACCTTCACAAGAGCAGTTAGAAGCAACTTCCCTGACAGCACCATATGCACCAAATTCACTCTACCAAGAAACAGATCTCTGTGAACAGGAGGCATAAGAGAAAAACAGTGACTTGTTCTCTCAAGCTGCTGCTCAATAATGTATTAATGTTTGTAAAGCGCTTCGTGATAGCCCTATCAACGTGTACGGCCATAGGGGGAGTGATGAAGTCCCATAGGCTCTGTCTGCCTATGTCTACACTATACCTATCATTGTGGTATCTGGGCACTGCATATACACAACTGTGAAACATGGTTGTGGCAGAATTGTGCTTTCAGACAGATTCTTCTGGTCTATCTGAACAGAAAAAAAGTGATGTTCGGGAACCATCTTTTAGCTCTAACACGTTTCCTTAAAAGGGATAACATGTTGGTTTCCCTCCATACAGGCAAGAAGGACTCATGTTCTGGAACAGTTGGACCACAGCCAGGGTACACAGCTGATTAATGTATGCTGGGCCGCAGGCTGGAGTCAAACACAGCTGCACCAAGGGGCAGATTCTCAGAGACGCTGGGCACCTGCAGCTCCAATTTATTTCAGCTGGAGTTTCAGGTGCCCAGTCCTTCTGAAAAATCAGGCCCCAGATGCCAATGGCCTTACCTACAGTTAGACTCAAACCCAGTTTGCTTAACCTACAGTCATAGGCGCCGACTTCCCCTCTTCCCAGTGGGTGTTCGCCCCCCCCCCCCCGCCCCTGACCCCACCCCTGCACCGCCCTCTCCCCACCCCCATTACCCCCCTTCTCCAAAGTCTCCGCCCCCTTTCTGCCCCCATTCCACCCCCTTCCCCTAAATCCCTGCCCCGCCTCTTCTACACCTCCTCCCCTGAGCGCGCCGCGTCCCTGCTCCTCCCCTCCCCTGCTCCTCCCCTCCTTCCCAGAAAGTCTTAAGCACCACCAAACAGCTGTTAGGTGGCGGGGGCACGCGAAGCGCTGGGAGGGAGGGGGAGGAGTGGGGACGCGGTGCACTGAGGGAGGGAGAAGGAAGTGAGGAGGGGGGAGCTTGGCTGCCGGTGGGTGCAGAGCACCCACTCATTTTTCCCCATGGGTGCTCCAGCCCCAGAGCATCCACGGAGTCGGTGCCTATGCCTACAGTATTTAGAAATGCAGCATTAAGCCAGTTCAGTTTAACTTGGTTTAGACATGGTGTGGATGGCCAGTGTGGACACTGGCCTGCAACACTGGGGACCTGGCCTCCAACTATTTTTATTCGTTTAGATTTAAATCATAAACAGGCACCTATACAAAGGCTCTAGGTGCCCTGACACTTAATTATACCTACTGATGAAAAGCACGAAATAAGAGCAAGATATTATCATTATTATAACAATATAATCATACCACCAGCAGCATCAAAAAGGACAAATTCAGACAGGGAAAATAACAAAGTTCAGCCAGCCAGTTCCAAAAAGCTCCTTTCCAACCCCATCTTCCCATCATTTCGAGAAAATCCCCTGTCCCCTGCATCATTCTGGGAATATACATGGTTTATAACGTCATTTTACCATGATTCCTGTCCACAGCAGCTGGCCCAGCTAGGTTAACTATGTTAGCCTGAATTGAACTGATGTTAAACAAATTCTTACACAATGTCGACCTACCCAATACACAGTAACCAACATGCTTCAGCTTTAGTGTAGAAAATAAATAAATAAATAAATATCTAGCACTAATAAAGTGCTTTTCATCTTCAAAGTGCTTTCCAATCAGTAGCTAATTAATTCTCAATGCCCCATGTGAGGTAAATCTATATGTATTATGCATTAACATATATACATTATGTTTGATCTTTTTCTAACAAGTCCCCATAGTCCAGAAAATTCACAGAGAAAACAGCACAGGGAAAAAACAACCCCATCTTTGAAATCTGAGAAGATTTTCATTTGTATGTCACATTTAAAGTAGAAAAATACTTCTTTGGCAGTTCTATTCCTACTGAGGGATTGGCTTTCCTCAATTTATATTTAATAAGTGTACCACCAAAAATATTTAATGCATACCATATAACATGACTAGAACTACACTAAATAATATCCTATGACTTTAAACATGAATAACTCATTGTGATTACTTTTTTTGAATTGCATAGTATACAGAAACTACTTTGGGTGTTGTCAATGTGAAACTGTGCATGAAATAAATAAATACACTATTTGTGAAATAAAACCAAATCATTCTTGGGAAAAGAATTGCCCATCTAAATGCACATGTCTATATTTTATGGAAAACAGTAAATATTGTTGTAGTAAACTTTTGTATTATGTAACGTGTACACTACAGTATAGCAATGTGACAGTTTTATTTCTGGGGAATTGCCAAATCAACGCAACAAGATTATTGCAGACAAAAATGACATTTAGAGTTTAGCATCCATCTTGATTTTTATTCAGAGAAAGTCAAGTCCTCACAGCCCATTCTGGGACCTTTACAGCTTGATTTTCACTGGAGGATTTGGTAACTGGCTGATAGTTGCCTTTTTGATTAAGTTCTGAAATCTTTGGGACTGATCCTGCTCTCTTTACTCACTTGAGTATCTCATTGGCTCCTGTAGGGGCACTCCTGTATGGCCCATAGATTGCGACTCAATTCAGGAAAGCACTTAAGCATGTGCTTAATATTTAATTGCATGCTTAAGTCCCATTGAAATCAATAGGACATAATGGCATACTTAAATTTAAGCATGTGCTTAAGTGTTGTCCTAAATAGGAATTGACTTAAGTACCTGCATAGGGCTTTCTTGAATCAGGGTCTTCACCCTTGATTTGTACTTAATCTGATACTACACACAGCTAGCAGGAAAATGTCCCATTTCACAGCTATGGTGTCATATGAGAGACATTTTACAACAATTATAAATAGTAAGGTTTGAATCTTCTGGGACAAATCATCATGCCCCAGCTGTCATGTTCCTCTGTACTAGATACTCATTTTCTAATTACAAGACCTGAACATGTAACTACTTGGTCATCGGGCTGTCCATTAGTTGCAATGACTGGCTGTGGTCAGTTTGGAATCTCTGAATCTTCTTCTTCATGTTCTATATCCACCATCTGTAGAATTTCCTCTGTTGGTTGTTCTTTTGGAGGAACAAACTGTAGATGTTGATGGTTTCTGTTGAACTCTCCACTGTCGGTCTCAATCACATATGGTTGGGGCGCTGAATTCTTTTTCTTTACAACAGCTGGAGTTGACCATCCCTTTTCTCCAACCATGTTTGATACAAACATGGTCACCTGGTTCTAGACCCAGCTGTTCTCTATCTGAGTGTTGTCTGTTGTAAAAGTATTTGTGGGTTTCTTTTGCCTTTTTTTCTGATTTGGCTACTCTCTTCTTGTCTGGCCACTTTGGAGACAGATTTTTTTCCAAAGTTGGAACAGTGGTTCTGACTTGTCTTCTCATCAGGAGTTGTGCTGGAGTATATCCAGGAGCTGCTATTGATGTTGATCTGTAACTCAGAAGAGAAAGGAATGGATCTTCCTGCTGTAGGATTTTCTTGGCTGTTTGTACAGCTCTCTCAGCATCTCCATTCACTTGTGGGTAGTGTGGGCTGCTAGTAATATGACGAAAACCATATTTTGTTTGGAATGACTTGTATTCTGCTGCAGTGAATTGTGGTATATTGTCCATCACTAGTTGTTCGGGAATACTGAAGTGAGCAAAAGTGCACTTCAGTTTCTCAATAACAGTGCAACAGGTTATGTCTTTCAAGTACATTATTTATATAGTGGAAAAATAGTCCACGATGATTAGGTAATGATATCCTCTGAATTAGCATAAATCTGCTGCAAGTCTCTTCCAACGTCTATCTGGTAGAGGTGTTGTTATCAACGTTTCTTTGTGTTCTTATGGTCAATTACTTCTGTAATGGTCACACACAGATACTTTATTCTTTATGTCCTTGACAATGCCTGGCCACCATACTGACTGATTGGCCCAATCACAGCATTTAGTTAGTCCTTGATGTCCTTCATGTACGAGGTGTAGAATTTCTCCTCTCATTTTTTTGGAATTATGATGAAGTTGCCTTTAATCATGAGTCCATTTGATATGCTTAGTTGTCCGAGCACCGCAAAGTAGTCTCTTGTCACTTCCTTAGTATCCTTTAGATACTTGGGCCAGCTGCCCCTAATATAACTTTGAACTTCCTGAAGTTGCAGGTCTGTTGAGGTTGCTTTTTGTAGCTGGTGTAGTCTCTTTTATGACACTGGTCTGTCTGCATCCTCAGCATTCACGTATGTGTTTATGTCATCTTTGAGCTCATTGGTAGTTGAGCGCACTGCTGGGCTCTGTGACAGAGCATCTGATACTACCAGATTTTTCCCAACAACATATTACAAATTGAGCTAAATCGCATTAACCTTATCAATAGATGCTAGTATCTCAGTGGTACTTTATCCAGGTGTTTTCTGTTGATGAGGGTTACAAGTGATTTATGGTCTGTTATCAGTGTAAACGAATCCAGTGCATACAGATCTCTGTAAGAGTTCTCACCTGCCCATACACTTGCCAGGCACCCCTTTTCAATCTGTGCATATCATTTTTCTGCTTCTGTCAGTGGGTAAGAGCAAAATGCAACTGGCTTCCACTCAGAACCAGGTTATTGTAACAATATACCACCTAGGCCATACTTCCTTGCATCTGCACTGACCCATTGTAGGTTTGTGCACATGGCATTACTTGAGAGTTGGAGCTGTTGAGATAACTTCTTTTACCTTTCTAAAGGCAATTTATTAATTTGTTCCCCAGAGCCAATGTTAACAGTTCATTCAGTGGTTTTGTCACTGTGGAAAGGTTTTGTAGTATCAGCCAAGGGAATTTACTATCCCCGGTATATTTTGCAGTTCTGGTACATTAGTTGGTGCATTCAATTCTCAAATTGCTTTTACTTTTTTCAGGGCTAGGACTGATTCTATCTTTGTTTATTGTCTGTTCCCAAAAACTCAATTTGTGGTAAGTGAAAAATGCATTTTTCTTTGTTTAGCTTAAGTCCAGACTGACTGATTAGGCTTAGGACTTTGTTAAGAGTTTTGTTGCATTTGTTAACAGTTCTGCCATCTTTCTTTGGAAAATTTCAGGTGCAGTGGTAATCCCAAAAGGTAATCTTCAAAAGCAAAATCTCCCAAAGGGTGTGATAAATATAGTCAGTTTAGCATTCTCTTTGGCTAAAGAAATTTGCCAGAATCTGATCAAGGCATCCAGCTTGGAGAAAGCTTTAGCTGCTTTCACTTTGAGGAGGACGTCATCTGGTGTTGGGACGATATAGTGAAGCAATTGTGAGAGAAAACTAAGTCTTTTAAGATCCACACAGCTTTATATTTTTCCATTTTTCTTTATAACTGATATCACTGGAACACACCAGGCTGCTGGATCAGTGTTTTTTTCCATTATACCAATTTATTCATTCTCTTTAACTCAGTTTCCCCTTTATGAAGTAATGGGATAGGACTCCTGCAAGATGAATGTACACTTCATGGTTTAGCGTTGTCTCTATAGGTTATTTGTACTCAGTTTCCTTTCAAAAGTCTAATATCAAATATTCCATTGAGTTCTTCCATTTTTCTCATGAGGCATATCATGGCTGCCATTATGCAGCTGAGAAGGCTGTTGGTCTGCAGTCCTTTGATCACAGACATTCTGAATATATAGCTTTTGTCTTTGTAAGTTGCTTCGGTGGTGAACTGGCCCATGCAGTTCAGAATATCTCCAGGGCTAGTCATAGTTGAGTCAGCTGATTTCCATTCTGGGAGGGGTTGAAGATGACTGCAAGTCCCTTCTGTGATGTCAGCTCCTGAGTCAGTTTTAAAATCAACAGTCTTGTCATGAATATTCACTATCACTCTCCAGGCAGGTTCTGTGTCACCAATGGCTCTTGATTGTCTGTAATATGATTCAACTCCCTGACTGCTTTGGTGCAGCAAACAGCTGCAAAATGTCCATATTTCATGCATTTATTACACCATATGCCTCTGGCTAGCCATGCATGATCTCTTGGAATATGACTTTTTCTATACATTGTGCACGTAGGCTGGAATTTGTCCCTTTTAGCCTGGGAGTTCTCACTCCTTGACACAGGGGTTCTATGATAACGACTTTTAATACTCAAGTGTCTATTTACAATTTCTAAGCTAATTTCAGGTTTTTCAAGTTGTTCTAGGTTTTGCTTTTCACCAGCTCAGTCTGCTTTGCTCTTTGTATAGCTGTGCACAGGGTTAAAACTTTCTTTAATTGTAGCTCCTGTGAAAGGCCCCCAAATCTCAGTTTTCAGCAAATGTATGTAGAGCTCTTATAAAACATTCAACATTTTACTCTGGTTCTTGAATTCACTGGTGAAAACACGCTCTTTCATACACTACATTTCTCTGAGATATAAAGTATGAAACAAACATACCCAGAACCCTTTCATAGTCATCCTTATTACGGTCTTCAGTAAAGGCAAAGGACTTAAAGATATGCTCTGCTTGCTTCCCCATAGCATAAATTAAAGAAGATACCTGCATGTCTCCAGTTTATGGAGCTTGTTTGCAATTTGAAATCTTGCAAAATATTGCTTCCAATCTGTCCATTGTGAAGGTTTGTCAAAGCTAAAGTTCTCTGGGTCATTGAAGCATGGAATGCTGAACCTGCAACCTTTGTTGCTTTGTTCCTTCTGTCTACAACCTTTGTTGCTGTGTCCCTCCTGTTTCTGTTCTTGGTTTACTTCTGACACCATGTCATGTTCCTCTGTACCAGATATGGACTGGCTACAGCGCTTACTTGGACACACCAGATGTGTTCATCATAAGATCCTTTAATGCTCTCTTGGGTATTGCTCAGGTTAGCATAAATAAGGTATTTTACACATTACCACCTAGTGACTGAACAGTATAATACAGTTTAATATTCCATTACACTACCTCCCACCACATCACTACTCCTGTTGCTTTGCATTTCTTGAGCAACTCAAAGCCTATAGGAAATTGCCCTAAGTGGCCAGCTGGGAAGTCCCCTTTCATGGGTTGGTGTAAAACCACTCTTTGTCATCCCGCTCCTGGTTCCCCACAGCCTAAGGGGCATTCTAGGAGAGGGTAGGAGCATGGCCAGGGCACTCTGCTCTAGCCCTCCTGGGCAGGCAGAGTGGCTCCTAAGGCATCACTTAGAACTGCTCTAATGCAATCAGGGCTGAATAATCCCCCACGTGTGTAAGGATGGCTCAGGATCTGATCCCCTGTCCTTTACACCAGACTAGATCAGACAATAGAGTTGCACTGTTGTGAAGCCAATGTAAAGGAGAGGCAAATCGGGTCCTACAGTCTCCTTATTCTACTCTCACTCTCTATCTATCCCACATTTCTGTGGCACCCATCACTATGGACTAGCCGGGGGGCACAAACAAGTCTCTCAAATCTTCTCCAGTCTCCAGCTTTCATTTAAAAAGCAGAGACCCTAGCTGTTATGGTTGCAAAGAAAACACAACTTATGCAGAGATGTCTGACTGAGTTTGCAGAGCGCCTAAAACAATTGCCTCACTTATCTGAATGGATATTAATGCAAATGTCCATGTGCTATGTTCAATGTCAACTTTGCTAACTATTTCATAGTTCCTCAAAACAGGTAAGACGGGAAAGGCTGTATCATACTCTGATGAGCTACCTAAAGTGGGGAGGGATATAAATTAAGATACATGGGCATTTATCAACACATGGTTGGGATAAAGAGGGCATGGTTGGTTTTATTGTCCTGAAAGGGGACTCGACTTTCAAAAACTCAGGAAGTGCTGGATTAACCATTGAAAAAGCCCACTGTCTTGCACATGCACATTTAGTCCACTGCTTGGTCAGCTCCAATGTTCCCTGGAAAATGCAGTTGTCAGGGTGGGTCCTGGTTATGGATTGGTAGTTTCTGAGATATTCAGAAACCAGATAAAGCCTTGTAGTTCTATAGCCATTTATAGCACTGAAATAAGGAGTAATTCCAGTGACTTGCATGGTGTTAACTGTGGGTGTAGACTTGGCATAAAGAAGCAGAATCTGGCCCCATGCTTTCTGCAAAGTGCTATAAAAGACGAATGCTTTAAGACAATAATTGCACCGTTTACAGAGCTGGCTCTGTACAATGTCTTGCAGGACTCCACCCCTCAGACCTGGGGAACAGATAAATTTTTCATCCTGGTAGTAAAAAAGAAAAGGAGTCGCTTTTCCCTAAAGGCAAACACCACAAGACGGTTATTATGCTGCTCTATTGATTGTAAAGAGGTTGCTTAAAGGAGGTACAGAGGACACTTTGTGCTTTCACAAATGTCTGCACAACCTGAGTTATCTGAACCTCAATTATCCCAAACTCCTGTTACCTGAAACGACAGCTTGACCCCCAGTGTCTGTTAATTACATGGAAAGATACTTCGGTGAACCAAACCCTCAATTATTCAACTGTCTTCAAAAGCTCCCAAGACATTCAAAACCTTGTGGTGGTACCACAAACATAGAGGTGTTCAACCTTGTCCTATATATGTGGAAGAGATAAAAACTTGATGGCAATATATAAAGTGGGGGGATTTTTTAACCTTTGAGAAATTAGTGTGACAGAAAGGACGACACAGGTAGAAAGGTGCCTTTGATCTGTTCTGAGGTATGTTTTCATTGTCAAATATCTCTAAGAAGTTTCTTTTAGAAGGGAATTTCTTAGCCAAGGGAATCTCTTGAATAGTAGTTTGCCAATTCGTAGGTCATTTCAATATTTTCCAGTCTCCAAAGCAGCTTAGAAATCTGCATTTGGTTTACAGCAGCAGAAAACAGCAGCAAAAAATGCCACTCCTGGAGCTGTGCTAATCTCAAAACTAGACAGCTGAGACAGGAAAAGCCATTTAAGTAATGCAGTGTTTTAAAAGACCTGAACTGACCTTCATTTCCCGCTAGCAGTGTTCTGCAGTGCTGCCTCTGAAGTGCTGTGCGACATAAATAGCATCTGCCCTCAGATTCTTAGCCTGAGCTTAGCAGAAATTACACTGGTTGCTGGCCGTCTGTGTGATGCACATTCTCAGTGATTAGTTACTGAAGGAGTAGTTTAGGTCTTCTGCCGTTTTTGGCATATATTACAGGGGGAGGCATTGCCTGTTTATTTGGACATGATTGGGGAGGCACTGACTAATGTGAGTGACTCAAGGTGTTCTTGCTCAGCAAACCTGTGCTGCAGTGAAGAATAGAGAACAAAGAAGCATGTGAAGTGGAGAGAGGAGACTAGGCAGATCTCTCTGACTTGCTACAACCCTGCCTTTTTGAGAGCTTCCTTTGCATATTTTGCTGGGTTCCTAGTATTCAGGCAGAAGAATTCTTGTCCATATTTCCTAAACGAAAGAAAAACAAGGTGAGAGCATGAAAAAAAAAATCAGATCAAGTCAGAGCAGCTGAAGAGCCAGCAAGCGGCGGATGGGGGGGAAATGAGAAAAGGCAGACAAAGATCTCACCAAATCTCTGACCTATCAGACAGACTCGCTGGACTCCTGGGCAATGAGCAAGTACAAAAGGAAAGAATCAGAGACGAGGAGGAGGAGCAGGTCAGGACTTCAGAGGAACCTACAGAATTTTCTGCTGGGGTTGCAGATCCTGCAAGCTCTATATTCAGAAACAAGACATCACACATAACCTGGAAGACCCTGCAAACCCGTGGAAGGGAAAATCTTGACTTTAGAGATGTCAGTGGAATTAAATACTTGAAGGGAGGCTGAGGACCTTTAGTTTATTTCAGAAGGTAAAAAACCAAGCAGGACTGTAGCAAACTTTTATGCTCCAAGCAAGTGGAGTTGAGACCAGGGCCGGTGCAACCCATTAGGCGACCTAGGCAGTTGCCTAGGGCGCTACAATTTGGGGGGGGGGGTGACCACAGCGGTATTTCAGCGGCGGGACCTTCCGCTGCCTCTGTGGGGGACGGCATTTCGGGGCGGGACCTTCCGCCGCCTAGGGCGGCAGAAAAGCTGGCGGCGCTCCTGGTTGAGACCAATATTTGTGTTTTAATAACACCTCTCTACATCTCCTCATTTCATCAACTCCTGATTGGTCCTATTGCAGCATCATAAATTCTGTGGCCTCTGGACTGAATCCAGGCTGCACACAGCCAATGGAACGCAGCGCATGAAAGCAGAGTTAAGATTTTTCCCTGCATGTTGCATACCATTCTTCTATCCAGCAGAATGGAGGGGGAATATGCTGATGCTGCGTGAGAGGAGCTGAAAGCCAGACTAAGGCCTGGTCTACACTGGGGGAGGGGGAGGTATCGATCTAAGTTACTCAACTCCAGCTATGTGAATAACGTAGCTGAAGTCGACGTACTTAGACCTACTCATCGCGGTGTCTTCACTGCAGTGAGTCGACTGCTGCCGCTCCCCCGTTGCCTCTGCCTGTGCCTCTCATGGCGCTGGAGTACAGGAGTCGATGGGAGAGCACTTGGGGGTCGATTTATCGCGTCTAGACTTCGGGGCGGGGGGGGGTGCTGCCTTCAGCCCTGCGCCGCTCCCGGCTTTGGGGAGGGGGGGACCGCCGCCTTCAGCCCCACGCTGCTCCCAGCTTCAGTGCTGGGGCTTGGGGCACCGGGTTTCAGCCATTGAGCTCCACATCCCCCCTGAAAGAGCTCGCAGGCCGCGGACACACGGTTGAGGACCACTGGTCTAGATAATCCTTAGTCCTGCCATGAGTGCAGGGGACTGGACTAGATGACCTCTCAAGGTCCCTTCCAGACTAGGGCTCTTTAGCTCAACCTGTACAGATTCATGCTTTTATTTCTGGAGTTCCACTGCTCAATCCTTGATGTCAACCAAGATAGTAGCCCTCACTGAGGCAGAGAGAAGAGAGAGAGACTAAGTGAGCTATCCAAGGTCTCACAGGAAGTCAGTGGCACAGCCAGGAATTGAACCCAAGTTTCTATCAAAACCAAATTTCCAGAAACCGCACTGACTGGTTAGGCCACCATATCCACAGCTTTGAGCATCAGCTCAATGACTGCAGAGTGCGAGTGATGGCACAGCTACAAGTTGTAGCAGAGCTGCTGGCCAAGACAATCAGATTATTTTTAGGCGGACCAATTTCCCTAAAAACACAAAGTATGAATCCTAGGGAAAACAACAGGGCATAGGGGACAGGAGAGGAAAGTTATCATTAAAGGCCTCTCCTGGCCCAAGCGTGATGACAGCTGAGCTTCATATTTTTGTTTTCCTCCTCATTTGGATGGAAGCTGGTGTCATTCTCTAGCCCTACTGCAATATGTGTCTGATCCAAAACCAATGAGACTTGGCTGTTGATTTTAAAGGCAGCCATATTGCGTCTTAGATTCCTCTAATAAAAAGCATATTAAATTAACAGACAGAACAATCAGGGAGTACTCAGCATTTTCAACACATTTCCAAAGAATGGCATTTCCCCCAAGTTCTAGACACAATCCAAAGCAGTCAGCAAAAAGAAGTTAATAAAGTTTTTCATACGACTTTTATATGGTGTCAAATGTCAGCCAATTTGCCATCTGGGATGTTAATAATGCAACTAGTGCTAAAGGTTTGCCTTGCTCTCAATAAGCCACAGGAAATCATCAAGTTCATTAGACTCACATATTCTCTCCCCCATCCTCCCTCTCCCCTTGAAATAAGGAGGGGGAAACCCTGCAGTCTTCTTTTGCACAAAACTGTAGGGCTTTGGCAAGGTTTTTTTTAAATAATTTAATTAGCCCACTCAAATTTCACTGAATCAGGAATATTCTTGTGACAATAATGTCCCTAACCTGCTGAGTATCAGGAGGTGGAAAAGAAAAAGCTCTGTCATATTAACGCAGCCTCAGCGAAAAGTCTCAGGTGGTTGGAAAATATCATTTAGTCAAATTATGCTTTCTGCAGGTTTGGTGCGGGGGTTTTTTTTGAATCGCATGGAAAGGAAATAAATCACAGTTTTCATCTTGCCAGAAGCCTGGTTCTCAATCCTTTGCTGCCTCTGACCACACAAGTGACTTCACATGACCCCAAACTCAGAATCCTTGGTGGCCGGATCCCATAATCTTTTGTGAATACAGCTCATAATCCTCTGCATATAGCAAAAAAGAAACAAATTACAATAAACAACCCTATTTTATGGCAAGGCTTTATTCAAAGTCAAATACAAAACATTGTCCCATCATTCACAGAATTAATACTGAAGTTAGCAAGCAGAAATATTATTCACTGACTGATGTATTATCCCTCCATTGCCAAAGCATCTGGGCATTTTACATAGTTGAAAACAAAACATTAATCTCTGTCAATGGAAAATCAATGGGAATTGGACCCCTTATTACTTTGGAAAGTCACACCCTTTAACCATTTATAATAATAAATCATATTTAAAAAGAAATGTATCTCTATTAACAAATTGTATCTATTCGATCATACTGCTCGCTCGCTGAACATTGTAGATCATTTGTCTTCTTGGATTCCTTTGGGACAAGGACTATGACCTTGTGTGTGTTTGTACAACTCCCTGGAGACCTGGTTTTGATTAGGCCCTTTGGGCACTACTGCAATAGAAATAAAATAAAGCGTGCATGAAAAAATCTGTAACACAGATTGGACCCCATTCTCTACTGCCCTGCACCTGGTGTACAGGGCAAAGTGTGTGTGAAACACAACCAAGTGAGGATGGTGGAATTTCACACCCAGGATGTGGTCAATAGAGAATCAGGCCCATTATGTGAAAGTTGCATACAACAGCAAGTCAAATGAAGTTGACATTTTAAGTAACAACAACTATGGAACAAAAAGTCAAACATTAAGCCTTCCATAGCCTGTTATTGGCTGAGTTATTCCACTCCTCACAATGTTGCAGCTTCTGAGTGTGCTAGGAACATTTGTCAAAATCACATTTGCTCTTTGGTTGGTACCAGTTCAGCAATTTAGATACAGATCTCTGAGCAATTACTTTCATATCCAAGTTCTTTAAAAAATTGTTCACAACATTCTGGATAGATTTTTTTCATAGACAATTGATTACTACGGAAATCAGAGGAGAATATCAGAGGCATCTGAGAAGCTCAGCAGAATGGACATTTTTCTTCTCTTGGATCCTACTGCTGGTCATTAATAAATGGACGGAGAACTTTTCAAACCTCTTTCAGAGCCAACTAACTCCATGTGTTTGCCTACTCGGTCAGAATTTGATTGCTTCTATTACTATGTTGAGCCATGCTGGTGAGATGAGCAGGTTCACCATCCCCAGGAAGGTGGCTGGAAGTATGATTCTTATGTAAGCATGTAGCAGCCTATGTAGGAGCACAGCACTGCCATCCTGGTGGACCACAAACCCACATATGCATACTCCATGTTCTAGAGCTATGGAAGCCAGACTATTCCTGTCCACTGGTTGGATGCAGTGGAAGGGAGCGGGGGGGTCTCAACTCTCTCTCCATGCTGGGAGGCTGTCATGGAGAGCTGGGGAGTCAGGGCACACACACACACACACACACACACTTCCTGCGATTCACCATGTCTCTCAGCCAGCCAGTAAAACAGAAGGTTTATTAGACGACAGGAACACAGTCCCAAACTGAGCTTGTAGGTACAGACAACAGGACCCCCTCAGTCAGGTCCATCTTGGGGGGCAAGGAGCCTAAACCCCTGTCCAGTTCCCCAGCCAGCTCCAAACTAAAACCCCCTCCAGCAGTCTCCTCCAGCCACACACCCCGGCTCCTCCTCCAGCCTTTGTCCAGTTTCCCAGGCAGAAGGTGTCACCTGGCCCCATCTCCCTCCTGGACTCAGGTTACATGCTCAGCTATCATCCCTCAAGTGAAGTCACACCCTGATATCCCCATCACCATCCAGCATCAATGCAGACAGTACCAGTAAAACTCCCACGCAACATCCCCAGGTCAATACTCCCCACTCCCTACTCCGTCACAGAGGCATAATTTAATTACGAGCAGGCAATGTCTTCGGTTTTGCATCTATTGTCTACAGTTGCTAGCTGGTGTGTGCACCAGCTTCGCATGGACTTCCCATTATATTTTTCTTTATAGTGACATGTTGGGAGATGTAAAGCTTCTTGAGCCTAGGATGCCAGCTTGAATGCAGCCC
>NW_020664540.1:5628848-5659292 GCF_002925995.2 Terrapene triunguis
CCTCTCCCTGCCCCCATTCTAATATGTAGCATATCCTCCCCCGCTCCCCTCACTGTCTGCTGCACCTTTAATTTCCAAAGGCTTCCAGCTGGAGGATTTCAACCACCTGCCTTGCTGACATGTCCCTGAGTCCAAATATTTATCCCCTCCAACTTGAAATCCCTCACTCAGCTAATTCTTGCTCATATCAACATGCTGTCTTGAGCTCACTGAAACGAAGGGTTGATATAGGCAACATGCACATCCCACACAGCTAAACTCATCCATGCAACGACTGATCACAAGAAATGACACACCTCCCTTGTGCCATGGAGTGATTCAGGCAAGATGTGCCGTGTATCAGTGAAAGGGAAAAGGTAACGTGCATACAAGAGAGGCAGAAAGGAGCAAGATCACCAGGTGACCTTTGCAGTCGCATAGCTCAGTTACTAGGGCAGTCGAGAGAGACAAAGGGCAGCGAAGGAAGGAAGGCAGGAAGGAAGAAGGCTCCAGATCACTGAGTTGAGAGACAAGGGATCAGACTGGCCACAGCAAGGGTTTGTCTATGTGAACAAGATTTCAGACCCAGAGCAGGCGGCCGTGTGGAGGTTCTCCTTGCTGTCTAAACCAGGCATGTTTCGGTTTTAATTTAAGTTGATTAGGAACTTGTTTAAGCTAAAGCAGAGCGAGCCATTCTTAAACTGAACTACATATCCCCCCAGAGGAGGTTGCCTCTATTGACCCCGTACAGCTAAAACCAGGGCAACTTTCCCATGTAGACAAGACCTTAAAAATGTTTTTCTCCCCGTGCTCATATCTAAGGCACCTCGGTCTAAATTGCACAGGAACTTGCTCTTCCAGCACTTTACACACTATGGACTCACCAGTCAGACCCCCCATTACGGTGTCTCCATCTCCAGCCTATTCTCCTCTGGCTCCTGCAGGCCACAGCAGTCCTTAGAAGCTCTTTCCTAGGGCTCTCCCCTGCAGCCCACTTGGCTACCCCTGCCAGACGGCTTGTCCAGCATCATTGGGCAGTGCCTGTGATTGACAGAGCTGAGTGCAAGGGACGCTGGGCCATTGAGATCAGCTGGAATACAGGGACCAGACACCACTTACGGGGGAGGGAGAGAGAGCACACAAGCCAGTCCAGATGCACACATGGGGCAGAGGCAGTGAGAGGAGCCAGCCAGTCCCAGCAGTGGGCTGCCATGTGCCTCAGTGGAGCGGAGCGGCTTCTACATCACCCACCTCAGTCAAATCACATGGGGAGCAGCGTGTAGAAAGCAGAGCCCCTCTGCCTTACCAGCCTTCCTGACAATGCCTGGGCTGCCCTGTCCAACTCCATGCCCCAGAGTCAGGGGAATCTCGCTGCAGCTGGGTTTTCCTAAAAGAGCCATTCATTTTGCAGGTGTACACCTGGTGAGATTGCCTGGCCCCACTGCCAAGTCACCAGCCTATTTCTGCCTTGGGCAGTGGGTTTCAATCCCCATCCTGTGGCTGCATTGCCCACAATGCCTTATCTCAACATCTGGGTCCTGCCGCTCTCTTCCATCCCCCTTTCAGCCAGCTGAGCCTAGCAAACAGGAGATGAGTGGCGGGGGGATCACAGGCAGGTCAAGGAGAGGAGGCACAGGAGGGGATGTGGGTGGTGGCAGGAAGTCACAGAGGGGAGGGGGACTCTGTTACTGCACACAGGCCTGGCCCTGCTCTCACGTGCAGCTGAGCGGAACGTATGCAGGCACCTGTAGGTGCTACAGAAACCACTTTGAGCCGTAGGCGTGAGAAGCAGCACAAGGAAAGGAGCAACCTGCCGCAGAAGGCAGATAGTCTGTTAAACACTCCCGGCCTGGAATCCAAGGGGTCTTTAATGTTCTGGAGCTGATCACCTGCAGGCAGCACGTTCTGTGCTGTAAATAAACCCAGAGACTGAAATCTGCCACCGTTTCCTTCCTGTGCCCTCCATGCTGACCCACGGCTGCTCTGGCCAGAGCATGAAAGTGGCAGAGGCTGGGAATAGCCACATATACATTTCCAGGGCCCCCCACTTCTCCAGAGATGCAGACACCGTGGAAGTAGAAGGGAGTACACGCTGGCGATGCATAAAGGAAATGATGCGGTCCCCTCCCTGTATTGCTCTGGTCTTTGGTCTCCTCTTAGATGCCAGAGAATGGGTGAACTCAGTCAAGGTAGCCAGCCTGCATGATTAATTAGATGATAAACCACTTACTGTACAACTTACTCTTAATCATCAACTCTCCTTATAAACATTAGCCAGAGTCCTCCCAGCATCCCTGGGAGGTGGGCGTTACTATTCCCATTTCACAATGGGCAAACCAAGGCAGAGAGATGAAATGACTCGTCTCTGAGGAATTCAGTAGCAGACTCAGCACCAGAACATAGGAGGTCCTGACTCCTAATCCCATGATCAGTCCAATAGAGCTTGGACCAAACCTCTCTCCCCAACTGGGCTCACACTGACTAGTGATGCCAGTCATCCCCCTCTCACCCCATGAGAATTAGTCCCTGTGAAATGCCAGCAACAGGGACCCCAAAGGACGGGGATTCCACCAATTAAACTCACCCCACTTGCTTAGTTGGAGTCATCAAGCAACTCCCCACCACAAGCTAAAATCTGACGTGGTTCTGAGCCAGGAGGGGAGTCCCTGGCAGGAACAGGAATGGGACTGTTCAGTCAGGGCTTGTTTCTAACGTCCTCAGAACCCACCTTTGCTCCTCTCTCACTTGCCCTTTGCCAGCATGCAGCTGAAAACGTGGATCGGCCAGGATGTAGCTGTTGGCAGTGTTTGAAATAAAGCCGAGGACATTTCTGGTAGAGCTGAGGGTGACCTGGCAAAAGGAATTAACTAAACGTTATCACCTTTCCTAGCCTCAGAATGGATTGCGCAGCACATTAGCAGCTGAAAACTTGCCTTGTATTTTTGCCTGGCCGTGACATCCAGCTCAGCCCTTGTATGCCTGCTACACTGGTATGACATCCCAGAAGGCATCATGCTGAAAATATCACTGTTGCTATGGAACCGGGCAGAATCCTGGATGGTGGTGACCCATGGGGACATGGGGCAGGTGAGTGGGATACTAAAAATTGTGCAAAAGTGGGCACACACGCTTTAAAGAGACACTTGCCTGATCCCTCCAGGGCTGGCTCTGATCCCTGAGATCCACGGTTGATATGACCTTGCAACGTGATGCATGCTAGGAAATCACATCAAGTGGGAGAGTGGCTTGCTGAGGAGAGAATAAATGTCACGGACCGAAAATGGGGTGGGGGAGGTGAGCTTTCAGTTGGTAAGGTGTAACCTCATCCATGGGCGCAGCATTCAGCACATACTGTGAGAGATGATGGAAATGTGTTAATTCCATTTACAAGTCACTTGAAAAGGCCTTATTCCTCTGGCATCTGGCAGGATATCACTCTGCCTAGGCACAAGCTAAAACTCAGACGCAACCCTAGCAGAAGGACCATTACTCCAGTGCCAGAAGCGTTCCCCCGCCTACATTCTTGGGGGCTGGATAAATCTCTCGCACTTGAAAGTTTCCATTTTCAAGATTGCGGCTGAACTCAACATGTTGATCCGTTATATACATGTGAGCTGTGTGACATGCTAACTGAGCCAAAACATTATCCCTCTCTGATGTAGTCCTGTCCCTGGGGCCCTGTTATCTTGCACCAGGATTGAAGTCCCTGGAGGGCACACTGGGGTTTTCTTTCCCTGTGCTGCTGCCTCTACTGTCACTTAAACAAGAGAGGAGTTTATACTCCTGGGCTTCCTTTGAACAGCAGCAAGAGCATGATAAGTACGTACAACAGCACGGCAGCAGAACCCGGTAATGAGGCTTCTCTCATGTAATGTCGTAGTACATGTTTCCTCTGGGCATAAGGGAGCAGAAGCAGATCCATGTTTGTGAAAGGGCAGAGTACAAATTCCTTGTCAAAGGCCTAAGGAGCGTAGGGGGGAGGGATGCCCCATAGCAAGCTGGGCCTAAATCCTGCAGAAAGCAGCCTGGATTCTGTCGCACCGTGGGGCAGCCGACTGGGAATTCTGCATCAGCCTCATTCCATTAAAAAATAAAATAGGTTTTTATTCAATTACCTAGGAGCACAGGCAATGCAATTAATGCAGTAGCCCCTGCATCATTTTTATATTCAATTTAATATGCTTTGGGCTGGCCCTGCATTTCTGTTTTACTAACGTGACAAAGATTTTTGTATCAACAATGCCTGACCCCGTCAGAGAAATTGTCGGGCAGGGAGGTTAGAGGTTTAGGCTGCCATGCAGGGGATGGTGGAGACTCTGGCAAGTGCGGAGGTGCAGGTGGCAGTTTGGCCGTATTCATAAGCATGTTAGTAGGACGCTTCTGCCAGCACGATCAGCAGTGAGACAGTTAATAATGTTGGCACTGAAACTGTTAGGTCATTAGGTTTCAGATTTAACCATTGGGGCAAATAGGGCAGTTTGCACCTGCCAGCGCTATTGTTTCTGGCTGGCTGGCTGAAGACGCAGGCAGAAAAGCGCTGTAGTGGGTTACACTCAGCTCATACTTTCAAGGTTTTCTTTGCAAACATAAGGGATAAAAGCAATTCATTTTTAAATGAATACATGAGTTCTGGGCCACAATTTTGCAGGGAGGAGCAGAATCTGTGGCAAATTCTGAGACCCTGGAATCTGGAACTATATATGCGTCCAGGACCCTCTCTGGAAAGCTGACAACGTGCAGCCTTGCTGGTGGTATCACCCTACCACCAACCTCCAGGCCAACGAATGACGTCTTTGCACCAGGCAATTTGTCCCTGTCTGCCCTGGTTGGAGCCGAACAGCTCATTCCCTTCTGTCATCTTGGGAATCTATATACCTTGGAATGAAGCTCTGAGGAGGTTGTCATCCTGCAGCTACTGGGCTCACAACCACCATCAGCAAATACTTTTACTGCTCTACTTTCATCTATTACAGCCTTTTCTTTGTCAGTAGCACTTACCAGGAGATGTTACAGTGATGAAAATACACAGTGATCAGTAGCGTTTGTCCGGAAGACAGTGAGTGGCAGAAATGGTCTAAATACTTTCAGGCTTCTAGCAGTTCACAGAGCAATACCCCAGGAAAAGAAAAAGATATCTTGATTAGAATAATTATAATTGTCTTTTCCTTAGTTCTTGCTATACAAATTCCAGGCAAAATTATCATCTAATTTCAGAGAGCTCCATGACCGAGATTACCTATGAGTCATTTGTAATTATGTGCCAGATTGTATTAAAGCATGAAAATACAAAGGTTTCTCATCAAATACTAAGAGAGGAGAAGAATCAAATTACATTTGAGCAAGATAACTGCTCAAACTGCTCTCTGCTTCATGGCATATAGCAATTGCAAAGGGAAAGGGTAGAACCCTGTGTTTAATAAAAGTGCAATTGTAATAAACGGACAAATTCCAGGAAATTCCAGTTTAAGGCTGACAAACCATACTCTTCTGCTGCTGGGAGTTGGCAAGGAACGCTCTTTCTAGCCCTGTAGTAGGTTCCCAGGGAATTTCCCACTGTAGCTTTACTCAGAGCCTGGACTTTAGCATTGAGTATCTAGAAGTTGCCGCTTTGGAGACTTAAAGAAAACTGCCAGCAGTAGCAATTTGTGTGCAGTGCAAACAAACCAGCTGCAGTTTATTCAGCCTGCATGTCAGATGTTTTAAATTAGCTCCATTTTTCTCAAAGTTTCTGGGCTGCCTGCCTCACAAGGCCATTTTTAAATACCAAGTTTAGCCTCAGTGAGCATTGCTAAATGGCCTCAGAACCAGTCATGCTGCCTAGCTGTAAAGTGGCAAAAACGCAACCAAATTGTTAATCTAAGATATTTATGACGGAATTATTTACAAGGCACCATGTAAGTCAGCACGGTTACATATTTAAAAGATCGTTTCTACTGTTTCACGGCATATGAAATGACTGTTTGGGGGTTAATAGCTGAAGTAGGGCACCTGGATTCCATGTTGTTCAGAGCAGTATAAATATTTAGGACTTCAAATTTTAGCTCAGAGACCCCCGATGGCCTGGATTACTGGAGTCCAGCATCCGGAGCAGTGAATCAGCTGGCCAGTGGGAGACACAGGACAGACAAAGCAACTGTGTGCGTAATACAAAATTGGTTGAGAGGCCATGGCAAAGCCCATGATATCGGAAGAACAGGTCGCTCTAAGAATATTGGTGTTGGGTTTTTGCATGAGCTGAAGTCTGGGACAGATTTTATCCATTAGTCACTAAAACAACAGGCCTAGCGGTTGCCACTGCATGAGTTACTCACTCTGCCGCCAACACAGTCAACAGAGGCCAGTTGCACGCACCCCTTGTTTGCTTTGCCGGTTTGATAGGCTAACACGGCACACCTGAGAGCGCCACACTGTGGTCAAAGCTGTGTCTGCAGTCACTATAGGGGCATGACCAGGCTTTGCAAGGTGGCAGGACAGAGCCAATATCCAAGGCTAATTTTGATCCTGCAATTCGTATGCCTAGAAACAGAAAGTACTGGGAAGTTCAGACGTGCTGCTGACCTGACCGCAAAAGTGCTGTACGTGACGTCTAAAAAATGAAAACGAAATGATGCGAGTACATGAGAAATGTAACATAGCCCCTGAATTGCTCAGCGATGACGACACTCAAGTCTCCTTCCACAGCAGTGTAAATCATGGAGTGACTATTGAAATCAGTGATGTAAAACCCCTGGAAGAGGAGAACTTGGCCTGCATAAATCTATTGGTTCTATTTCTTTATATTTAATCTTCTGGCTTCAAAGCAAACCAAGCTCTGCCAAAACAAGGGGAATAAAAGAAGACCCTTCAATGTTGTGATGGCAATAGTCCGCTGAAGTGTAATGTAAAAAGCCTGCCATCAAAGTTTCCTTCATCATCTCATTAAAAAGACTTGCAAAACCATCTGCTAGCTAATAAAGACTTTTTTTTAGCTTTAATATTGTATTCCATAATGAAATGTACTAAGGGAAAAACAGGCCATGTATTTAAACAGACAGCATAGCAACAATCTGCTATTCTTTCACTTAAACTCAATGCTGTTCACTCCCAACACTAATTAAAAAGACTCGAGACTTCAGTCCTTTGAACATTTCTGTACAAATCTTATAATTCCTAAATGCATCTACATTTTTATTCATAATGCTCGTCGACTGTAGCATTGCCATTATCACAAGGTTTTCAAGTTAAAAAGGAAGGATTTCGCTTTCATGTATAATGCCAATCCATTTTGTTAACATTTTACAACTCAAATATTTATTCTAAATTCTAGGGATTCCAACACATCAGTGTCAAGTATGCTTCCTCTGGAAGCGCTTAGTGACCAAAAGATGGGACTGGGAGATGGGGCCTGAAAGTGAACAAGAGATGGGACTTCCACCTAACCTAAGGAGGACTATGTCGCAGATCCTCAAGCAGTCTAAATCAGCAGTGCTCCATTTACTTGATTGGAACTCTGACTATTTACACCAGCTCAGGATGTGGCCTTCTGCGTTTAAAACCAACATCCCAGAAGTAACAAGCTGCAAAAACTTCAAATCACTCCCGTCCGCCACTGGTTAGGCAAGTGATGAGCTGTGACTTCTGCTTTTTGGCTACACTGTGTTTGCTTTAAGGCTACCTCATCCTCCCAACCCACCTCCATCCCACTCGTTGGTTTCATTCACCTGTTGCGTTCTGTGTACATTCATTTGTGAGCTCTCAAGGGCAAGACTAAATACCATAGTGATTGGCACATTATATGGACTTAGGCAGGAGGAGAGACCCATAGGGGATTTGTGGGCTAGTATAGCAGCCTTCTCTCTACTTGCTATAAAGACCTTTGCAGTTCTAGGATCTCATAACTCCCTTGCTGTTTCAATTAGTTATTTGCTAGAAATTAAATGGGAAAAGACCTATCAATCATATGGCACATGAAAGCAGGAAGCAACACTGATGTGCTGGACCAAATTCAGTTACATTGGTGTAAATCAGGAGTAACTCCACTGAGCTGCCCAAAGTGAACCGGAAACATCAGTTCCTGAAGATTTACCCTGGTTTGAGAGCTGAGCACATGGTATGATCTCTCTCCAGGGACAGTAGCTTCCTCTGCGATGTTGTCAAAGTCTAGCTGGGCCTTGGATCTGGGCTGGCATCTGTTCTGCAGTGGGTGCATCAGATTCTTAGCTGGAAGAAATCTGGCTGAGTTCCATACCTGTGCAACCGGACACGAGGTGACAGGAAACTGATTTAACCATCATTTGTTGTGAAATCAGCCAATTCAAAACCCGCGTGTGCTCCTTACTGTCGCAATCAAACAAGGGAGAATGTCAGTACACAGATTAGAGGGGTTACTTTCTTCTTCCATTCAGATAACATCAGCTCTATGCCCCACCACATCCGATGTGACGGGCCTCTCCTCTGTCATCAGAAGCAGCCTCCCTGAATCTTCCGCCCCTTCCCCCTCCCAACATCTCATTTCAAATCTCATCAGGACACATCTCTTCTCCCCGCCTGTGTCATTTAACTTCTCTCCCCCTCGGGTAGTATTTTATTTATCGCTGCAAAGTGTTTTGGGCTATGAACAATGCCATACAAATGAAGCTGTGATGTATGTAGCCCCTGTACTTCTAGGCAGTAAATACCGAGGGAGCAAATAACTAGAATGGGGGGCTCGCTTGGGATGAAATTCATGCCTGGACAGATGGTCCTTCCAAGCTCTATGCCTGGCTTCCAGCCCACTGATGCCTTATTGGGAAAGGGTGGTCTTGGGAATAAGGCCACAGATTTCTTATGTAAGCTTGGGCAAATTCTTTAGTCTCTCTGTGCCTCACTTGCCCATCTGTAAGATAGCGTGAACACGACTTCTTGTCTCCTGCCCTTTATCTGCCAGATTGTAAACTCTTTGCACAAAGAGTTTTCTTACTCTGTTTGTACAGCAACTAGCATAATGGGGCCCAATCAAGGGTGAGGCCTCTTTGTGTTCCTGTAAAACAAACAATAGCCGGTAGCAGCTTTGTTTGTGCCTGGTGCACAGGGCTCAATATCATCCTTTGCATAGCCCTGCCAAATACTCAGAATGGGATTTCCTGGGTTGGTAATTGACACTTGTCTGGGGGCTAGCTATAGCTCTTTCAGATAGCGGTACCTGACTACGTGTTTCAGGTGGCGTATTTGATGCAGTCAGCGCCTACATGCTGTCAGAAAACCTATTGTGGAGCGCTGCAAGATGAAAGATACCTGCCTATGGCAAAGGCCACTAAGAAGTTTCCTGTTGCTGTGGTATAGTACAGGAAGGCAACACAATGACAGAGGTTGCAGGAATTTGCAGTAGGCAGGTCCGACTGAATTAGTGCAGCAGTCTGAAGTTGCAAACAATTTCCCAGTGGCTTCACACAAGAGTCTGTCTGACAATAGTGACTAGAGTTTTGAAAGCATTTGCTTCAGCTCTCTTTCCTGAGGTCATCCTGTAAAGCGTATCTGAATTGTTTTGGTGTGTAGGTGAGACATAAGAGCAGAGACGAGGGCTAAGCATGTTCCCCAGACATGACAATGCTCCGAAGACTCATTATTCAATCACAGACGTGCATCAGAGTAGTCTATTACTACCTAGAGAGAGAAAATTTTGACAGCCAGGGCCATTTCCATGCTCAGAGTTAAAGAATAATGCATTATGCACTAGAGCTGTGTCACTGCAAAAGTTGATTCTCTCATTTACTTTAACATCAGCAGAATAGGTAACTCCCCGCTGCTAATTAATTAGGAAAGACAGTATGACGTGCTGTACAAACAGAGCAAGCAGCACTAAGCTTTGGCTTGGGGCAATATACCACAATGTCAAGAACTATTGTTACTGGAGGGCAATTTTTTCTCCACCTACTGCTATCACCTCTTGGGACTGTCATTGCAGGCCAGATGCTCAGCTGATGTAACACAACATAACTCCGTTGACTTAAATGAAGTCAATGGAGTGATGCCAATTTATGCTAGCTGAGGATATCTCCCTTGGATAATTCATATAGTCCCATGTGTTTTATTATTCCTCTATGTTTTTTAGGATTGCAACCGATGAGTTATAAGGTCTTCACCACATAAAGACATCTGCTTTGCAATCTTTGTGCAAGGAAATCTCTCTGAATACAGGGACTTACTCAGAAAGTGTTATACTGACACCTTTATGCTCATAAGGAGAGTTTAGCTGATAATAATTCTAGCTCCACTGTTTCCATTATCACCTATGCAAGAAAAGCCAGCCAGTCTGCCTTGGTTTTTAGAGCATGTCTGTGCTACAAGCACTGTAGTGGCACAGCTGTGGTGCTCCAGCTATGCCGCTGTGGTGTAGACACTTGCCACAGTGATGGAAGGGTTTTTCTGCCACTGTAGGAAATCCACCCCTTTGAGAGGCAATAGCTAGGTTGATGGAAGAATTCTTCCGGCAGCCTAGCTGCATCTACAGTGAGGATTAGGTCTACCTAACTTCATAGGACAGGGCACAAAATTGTTCACCGCCCTCAGCAACGTAGCTAGGTCGACCTAAGTTTTAGGTCTAGACCAAGCCTGAGACTGAAGAGGGGACCTACATCAAGGAGGATGCTCCTGTCTCCAGGGTGGTATTTTGAGGGGAACCTGACAATTACAATATATGCTGGACTGCTTGAGGAGGTTTGCATCAGCCATCCATGACAGAGATAGAGAATTGTGCTTCATTGTGTGCTACTGCTCTTTGGGAGGACGATACCACAACCCTAGGCTTGGTCATGTGCCCAACTTTTTAACCAGTCAGATTGGTTATAAAAATCCAAGCGATTGAGAAATTAAAGCGTTCTTCTGAAAGTCTAGCAGATTTCATTCCTGTTCAAGGGGGAAAAGGGGAATTTAAATAGGGAGTGGGGAAGGAAGAAAGAGATTGGTACACAAAGCCATGCCAAAAGCACATAACTGGAAATGCTTGAAACACTTTAGTTGAACAAAACTGTAGGAAGCCTAAGGGTAAAGTTAGAAACCCTGCTGCAGCCTGATTAAAAGATATCCTAAAAGTTGGTACGGCTGAGTATTTCCATTTCACGATTACAATAAAAACGAACTGGATTTCACAGATAGGCTAACAGCCTACTGGGTCCATTCCTGTCCTGCACCCATGCTGTATGTTGAGTGCTTTGTCCAGCTGAGTTGTGACTGAACAATGGAAAGTAGGACTAGTCCATTAGGCTCTGACTCTTCCATAGCCTAGTGGAATTCACTGTTCTGAAACGTTTCCTGATCTTTAGCCTGAATTTCTTTGATCAGTTTTACTCCTTTACTCCTAATTACAGTCTGTCAGACCACCTAAACAACTCTTTTCCCTGCTTGGTGTTTTTTCTAGTCAAATACATATAGCTCTCATCATCTTCCCCTACTTAGCTGTCCAGTGAAGCTATAATATTATTTTAATCTCTCCCCATGACCAGTCCCTTCAATCTTTTAATTTTGAAGGAGATGCACGATACTGGTCTTAATACAGTACTAGGAGACAGAAATTCCTAAATTAGAAAACTAACCATGTTTCTCATCTGTGTTTTATGTCAAGTTGTAACCTCTCTCCTTTGTATTTCTCACCTGTAAAATAAAGTACCATGCTACTTACCTTCCTCACAGAACAGTGAAGATCACTTGTTTGGCAAGCACAAAGTTTGGTGCTATTTTTTTTTTTATTGTCTTTGTCTGAATTTCCTCTAATTTGTCAACATCTTTCTTGTATTGCGGAACACAGAAATCTACATTGTTCTAACTGCAGTTTCACTACAGCCACATAGATACAGACTGCCAGCACATCCTGGTGTTAGACATGATACTGTGTTGCCAACTCTCATGATTTTATCATGAATCTCATAGTATCTGGTATTTTAAAGCCCCAGCTCCTGGAGTCATGTGATTAGATGAGAATCTCAACTTTCATTTTTATTAAAAAAAGTTTCTAGCCCCTCTTGACTGCAGAAAAAAAGCTTGAAAATATGAAACCTAAGAAGCTTAGAAAAAATCAGAAGGCAAATAAACTCACTCCCAATTTATTTTTGAGTCTTATGGTTTTTAAGCTAATCTCATGATTTTTTGGTGGGGAGGAGCTCGTTCATGGTTTGTGAATGTTTGGATTTGGCAATACTAGTTATTGCTTGACAAGGAGCACTGTTTCCAGTGATGCTCTGTAAGGAAAGCAAGATGTTGGGCCTAATGAAGGAATTTCTGGGTGAAATTGTATGGCCTCTGTTATACAGGAGGTCAAATTAGATGCTCATAATGGTCCATTCTGTCCTTAAAATACATGAAACTATAAGCAAATGTTCAGTGGCCTCACAGCTGCAACTCAAAGTTTTATAAAAGCTTGCAAAGAACTCAGCAGAGGTTAGAACTCCTGATGGGAGAAAGACTTTTTTTTACCCATTTGCGGGATTTTGTTTTAAGTAACAGGAATGGGAAATACCCTCTAATTTAGGAGATGTAGGGAGAAGAGCTTGTAAACATTATCATATTTTAAAGACAAGACCTTACAACCTAAACAGACCATGTACAGAAGGAATGGATGTAATGTGATTATTGTGAAGTTGAGCATTTGCAGTTTTAAATCCATATTTGTTGTTTGCATTTGCTATACTTTGCATGCTGGGCGGGGCGGGGGGGGGAGAGAGGCGGAAGCAGTTTGCAGACCTTTTGGAGGAGATGTATTAAGGAGGAACCTAGTGGAAAAGATAGGGAGGATTCTAGGGAAGTAGGCCTAGAGGCAAGAATTGGACAACACCAACACTGGTAAACTGTGCAGCTTGGGGAAAGTAGAAAAGTGAGCAAAAGTGAGCAGAGTTTTGCAGGAGCTCAGTTGTACAGGTTCCCATGGCAAGAAAAAGGAGCTTAAATTTCATGAGAATGGCAAAAGAAAGTTAATGACAGGAAATGAAGAGGGGTTACTCACCAGAGGAACCAACTTTTACTGCTGGGAGAAAGTTGTTCCAGCTGAGAAGTAACCTATATAAAAAAAGGTTTTGCAAATGTGGAAGGTGAAGTTCACCTAGAGCAAGTTGCTGGAGCATAGCAGTATACTGGACTCTGCAGTAACCAGTGTGTAAAAGCCCCTTGCATCTAATTCACTATAGGCATGTTTGCTCATTTTGGAATGAGACAATGTGTGCTTAATGCACTTTTAAAGCATTGCTTTTCATATTACTAGGCACCTTAATACGTTTCACTCTACCTCAGTAGCAAATGTTCCTCTGGGTCCAACCTGAGCCTCTACATTCTAAACTCAGCAAATAAGAGTAGGAGAGTAGATGTGGATTTTACCCCCAAACTCTGGTATCCAGATGTTGATACAATAGAATGATTTTTGAAGTCAATGCACATCTTGTTTGTCAAGATACAACTCTTCAAAAATGAGCATCAGAACAACACTCCTATTGAGCAAACATACCATATTGTTCCTATTTGCACTAAAATTACATGATTTAATAGAAAGTTCTTGTTAATATTATGCAGTTTACAGAAGCTATCTACACTTATAGATAATCAGTGGAACAATACTATCTAAAACACATTTGCCTGATTAGAAATGCTCTCCATTTTAGAAACAAAAGAAGGCTCTAAATTACAGATTTTGTCCACTACAACCAATCACACAAAAAAGCAATCAAAAGCAAACATTCATAAGAATCGAGAGATGAAGGAATCAGAAATTTGCACGAATGCATCATAAAAGATGTGATATGCAAGGGGTTTTTTTGGATTTATTTACAGCAAATATATTACAATAAAAAAGCTGAACATGGCTCATATTGTGGTTGTGTAAAGAAGATACATATGCTTACATTGAACAGTTGTAATTCTCTTGGCACTAACTGAATCAAATGTGTAGACTCAATACAAAAATAAAAAGTACTACACTTATTGGGCAAAGGACACATTAACAGCATACATCTGTGGATGAGAGTTTCAATACAATCCAAAGAGAATACAGACAAGCCATCAGTATGGTAAGAACTTTTTAGATGAACATGTAACCCACAACATAAGGCTGTCTGGCACCATTTAAGATCTGCTGTATTGAACGTAGTGACTTTAAAAGAACGTCATACAAGATTAAGACACAGAAAATGCAATTATCATGGTGAACGATCTTGTTACTTTCATTATTCCTCTTTCATATTTTATTCCCACAATAGTAGTGTGTGTTGAAGAGGCTTCATGGCAGACAAACACAATGCAACAGCTGGAGGGTTTTGCCTGTCAAATAAAGTGACTTGCAGCAAGAGACATTTATGCTTTATACAGATATGTAGCTCACGTGGGTTCTAGTACAAAGATCTAAGAACAACAAATGCTGAAGCCTTATAATCTCTCTTCATTATAATTAGAATCCTGAATAAAGCAGGGTCCAAATTACTCCAAGGGAATCCAGGCTACAATACAGCAAAACATTTTCTGCAAGGTCACTATGATACATTAACAGTAGTAAACAAAGTTAATGCTACGTTAACCTTTTAACATTTTCATAAGTGGTTATAAAAACAGAAACTAACATCTTCTAATCTGTTTACATTTCCTGAGCTTAGTTAAATCACAAAGGAAGGAAAATTACAAAAATCCCAGCTAGTCACCAGCAAATTAAAAATGTATGCAACTGGTTTGAAAAGCTTTATATTCTCCCTATTTGACACCACGGCCCTTCCCTTTTCATTTAGGCTCCTATACAAGGGCATATAGAATTAAATTCACTAGCAGTGCTGGGATGCTACGGAACTGTTGGTCTTTTTGTCCTCTCTAAGTGCCTTTAAGGTAAACTGTGAGATAGCATGTTCTGATTGAATCTTATGAGAGCACTCAAAACCCCTGCAAGTATTTTCCCCTCCTAAATGGAGAAGGACCCCTTGCCTCCAGTTTGGAAAACACAGCTTCCAGAAATCCAACCCATTACTGAAATTATCATTTCCTATTTGTCTGTTTCGAGTGCAGTGGACTCCACTGTGTGCCCCAGATCCCCAGTCTAATAAGACACGGCCCTGGCAGCTGGTTTAGTATTCCGCTGGGTGGGGTAAAAAAAACTATGAAAATCTACACCGAAAAATGTGAGAGAGAATCTCAGCAATAAAGAATTCATCTTAGTGGCTTCTTCAAGAGCCGACACTACACCTTTGAGACAGGAGGGTATTCTACCCTCCAGGAGTCAATATGCATGTTTATTTCCTGTGTATAAAATAATTTGTACCTTAGAGTAAAATCCAGATTTTGAGAATATACTGGGAACATGGGTACTTACAATACTGCTCTTGGGCAGAGTGCTGCAATATTCAAATTCAACCTAACTGGCCTAGGTAGGTTATACCATAGATTTGCAGAGGCATAATGCACCTGGTTGGTATTTTTAAAATTATTATATAACAGCATGATTTTGCATGCTGGTGCAGATAGAAAGTTTAACTCCATAATTTAATTCTCAGAGCAGCATTTGTGTAGCTACCAAAGCAGCCAGAAAACATCTGTAGCTTTTCTTATAGAGTACCAACTTTTCCCGTAAGAATTACACTAAATCTCCTCTTTCCAACCCCCAAAATCTTTCCAAAGCCCAAACTCTACAGACAAGTAATCCAAAGCCTGCTTCAAAAAGGGTTTTGGCTTTCTACATGCCTGACAATTCATTTTGTTACCCAAACTCTGCAACAGCACATGCAGTCTCATAGCCATTGCAGAAACATGGCTCAAAAATATCTAGCAGACACATACTAGCCAACGCATTACACTGACTAGTCAAGCCAATATTAAAATTGTGTCCCAATGAAGCCTTGTGTGGGTCAAGGACCTGCTGCTCATCTTACCGCTCCTCTCCCTTCACCCCCCTTTACTGGCTGTCGGAAGGGAAGGTCAAGTGCCTCTGCCCTCTTAATGTCTCTGGAAGTCTGGACAGCACCGTTTCCTTCTCTGTCAGCCCAGCTGGTGGTGATCAAAGGAGCTGCCCAATCTCCTTCTCCCCGGGCTCCTGGGAGAAGCACCAATATCCAACTTCCCTTTCTGTGTGTGAGGCACATTTTTTCAGCTCCCCAGTCAGAGCTGAGGGAAGAACAGGATGGTGTTTCTGTGATGAGTTCTCTGCCTAATAATAAATGGGGTGCTCCTCACCAGTGTGAGTAGAGAGTAGATTCAGACTCTGACCTGTAGCAGCCCCGCTCAGGGAAGCCTGTTTTGCTAAGAGATGTGTAACTAACCTTCCCTCAGCTGGGCTGGTTCTGGCAGATGGTGCAGCTTCCTTGACCATCAACAGCCAGGTGAGAAAGACGAAAATGTCAGAACTCCTGTGGCGCCCAACATCATTAAGGTTTTGATCCAAAGCATATTAATGTCCACTGGAGTCTTTCCACAGACTTCAGTGAGCTTTGGATCAGGCCCTAAAGGTGGGGGCAGAGGGAGGTAAGAGTCAATGGAGCTAAATCTGCCAACACCAGGCCTGATTTTAACCCACAGAGCTAGAATTCAGATGAGTTGTTCTATTGAGTTTGGGATCAGAAAGACTAGTGCATTGAAGTGTAGGATCTCAGAGGCCTAAGTCCTGGCAATAACACTGTTAGTTACTGTACAAAATGAAAGTCAAGCTGAGCCAATCAGGTTGCCCAATGGGTGACCTTTAATTTACCAATAAAAAAGTTAAATAAATTAAATTAAACTTCAGTCAAACCACAAACTAGCTTATTTGTCCAAAAAGCTCAGCTTTTTTTCTTCTCTTTTTTATTTAAAAACCCTAGACCTTTAGAGACAGGCTGTTCTTTGTGTGGCTGCATCACAGAGCAGGTCTGTTCCCAAACCCAGCCAGAATGCAGCAGGTCAGTAACGGTAGCAATAGTCACCCTACTGCACCCACCTCCACCATCAGACCACAGCAGTATAGTCAAATATAGTCACTGCAATGAACTTGGCCAAAGCAGTGTCTCCTGCTTTCCCCATAGATGCTTTGCCTTTATCTAACCACTTTTTTCCACAAATACTTCTTCAGCATTTACAGAACAGTAGAAACCACCCTTCTGTGACAATGTTCTCTTCTACTGTCAGCATCTCTTGAGGAACACGCAATTCTATTATTAATGTACGTAAGCACCTATTTAGCTTCTGAGGATTAATTTGATTTAAAGAGATACTGCCATAGAATTCTATCTTTTTCCTTAATTTATTTACTTTTGGGAGAGTATCAAGTAGGGAAGCTTGTATGCAATGGCAGAGTCACATTAATAATAAAGATTAGATTATCCATTTTTCTCATTATAGCATTATGAGAGAATTAACCCTGGTATAGTTCAAAGATTTATGTGGAGGTTTTACTTACTTTATAATTTATTCCTCTTCTATACATTCCTTTTCAGTAGTATGCCTGAAGCAGGATCAAATATGAGACATGTAGTTTCTAACCACAACATAATCTGCATACAGGCTATTTTTCTATTTTTCTTTGTTCTTTGGAAACATTACTTCCATTAATTCCTTCCTCAAAACATGATCCAAAAAAAATTTCAAGTACGATAAACCCAAACTTTATTGCTGGGTTATAGGTCAATGTAAACTGACCAGAATCAACACTCAACTAAAATTCTCTTTACAAAAGTCAGGATTGTTCAGCTATGTCTGCTGATCACAGACAGCTTCTTTCACCATTCATAAAGTCATTGGAATCACAAAATTACTACATCTCCTTTGGAAGCAAACAGGACTAATAACCGTCGTCATCGTCCATATCACAGCCGTAATCTGAAACATATAGAGAAAAAGGTTTATAGAAAAGAAAATGTTCCAGAGAATAAGAAAAGTGCAATGAAAATATTACAGCTGTCAAACTATAAATTCAAGCAGTCTGTGTGCTGCGTAACGAGTTGGTACGTTTTTAATAACCAAACAACAAACCCATACATTTTCTTAAGACTAAGGAGAAAATCTGCCTTTATGTTCTCCTTAATGAACTCAAAAATACTTGTGAACCTACATGTATACGTTTATCACTGCACTTATTAAGAAAGGCTCTATATGGAGCCTTAGGACCCTAATTTCAAGGAGACTTGGCACATGGACATGCGAAATATTCAGTTTAGTTTAGAGGCAAACAAGATCAAACTTGATTGTCAAAAGTAAATTGGAACATGGTAGATAAATAGCAACGGGCATTACAAGGGGGTATGATTAACTAAACATGAGCGCCAAGAAAAAAAAGTATTTGTTTAAATCATTCCAGGATTTGTAAACGGAACCTACCCAGGCTCAAAGGCAGCTCCAGAACACCCTTCTGTGCCCGAAGATTCCCAAGAAGCAAAATGTCACCCAACAATGAACTTCAACTAAGACATCTGGCTTCAGAAATCCCGAATCCAGTACCATTACAAGCAGAAACTCTAAGTGTATGTCTACACTGGAATTAAAACCTATGGCAGGCCCATGTCAGCTGACTCAGGCTCACAAGGCAGGGGCAATGGGGATGTTAAATTGCAGTGTAGACTTCTGGGCTTCGGCTGGCGCCCAGGCTCTAGGACCCTGTGAGATGGGAGGGTTGCACAGCTCAGGTTGCAGCCTGAGCCAGAACGTCTACACCACAATTAAATAGCCCAGCAGCCCGAACCCAAGTCAGCTGCAGGTGTCTTAACTGCAGTGTAGACATACCCTAAATGGCCAGTTGTGTCTCTTTACCAATCATTACCCAGAATCCTTTCTGTGTACAGCTATTTCAGAGCAGTGTGGATTGCTGAGGTCTAGGGAAAAAACAAAAAGTTTGTACGTGCTTTGGGATATACCAATTTCTTTTCTGCATATTTCACAAATTAACCAGACAAAAATCTGTTTGTTGCAAAATGGACCCTAACTTTTACTATTATATGTGACTGTTTAGTAAATTTATTCTTTATATTCCACCATCAATGTGGGGAGACGTGGTGCAGGGTTTCATGCAGGGACAAGCCAGTGAATGCTCTGCAGAAGAAACAAATGTAATCCACGGTGATTTGTACAGAAAGGGCGAAGTTCATCACCTGAATCTCCTGCAGTTCCCCTCCATTTATCAGGGAGGTCTAAGACCCACGAGTAGACAAACAAAGCAGTTCTTTTGCTGACAGTCCATTCTGAACACCTCAATTTTAATTCTGGCAACATTCCTAACTTATTTTTCTTAATAATACAAATACTCAGCTCTTTCAGCTGCAGTACAGAACCAGACAGAGGGTAGTGCAATGTTCTCAGAATGGTTTAAAAATAGTAACACAAAGGAAAAAAAAGCTCAGTGACCTTTCAACTACTTTGCGGGCTTTATTACTACTATTTTTAAACACGGATCCACCCACCCACGTGAGTGCACTTTCTTGGGAACATAATCCTAATAATAAACACTAGTGACAAAGTGTTTTTCCTTTGGTTCAGAAATTATTTTCCAGTCAGAAATCAATCTAAAAACAACACATTCCTTTATGATCAATCCACAGATATTACAAAAAAGCTTCATCAAAGTCTGCAGCTGAATTAATAGTGATGGGGAGGCTTGAACAATAAATCAACGCTCCAGCACAAACCTTCTTCCCACTTTGCTTTAGCATATTGCATCAATCTATTTTAAGATAATTTTTGCATACAGCCGAAGTTTAAAATTTAACAGGAAGTTTCAAATAAAGGATCAATCCAGCCATGTCCAACTATGAAATACCACTGCAGAGAGGGTATCAATGTTTCCTGTCAATACAGAAACCTGCTTAAATGATGGCTTCTGGTTAACATAAAAGTTGGGAGTCACAAGGGGGGTTTAGGCACCTAACTGCCATTTAGGCATGCAAGTCCAATATTTACATTCTCAAAAACCCGGCTCAAGCTGCTGCCTCACCCTGTAGGGGCCTAGGTTTCCACTGGTTAAATCCCCTAGACACCTACATTTCTGCATGCACACAGCCACCTCATTCTTGACACTACTGAGCAACTTGGTGCCTAAGCTCCAGCAGGATTCACAAACTAGGCGTTCACCACTTATGTTGCAGGGCCAGCTTGGTAGATGTGCTCAGAGGCTGCCTTGGAGCACATCTACCAGCTTGGGCCCCATGCAAACCATAGCCAGAGAAGTCGGTGGTGATGCCCTGCCCTCCCCTTTTATGTAATAACCCAGCAGTTACAGCACTCACGCAGCATGTGGGAGACGCAGGTTCAAATCCCCACCCTGCCTGATGTGGAGCAGGGACCTGAATGCAGGTTTCGCACCTCCCAGGTTAGTGCCCTAACCACTGGTTTATAGAGCCACACACACACCTTCTCTGGCACAATGAATATATAATTATTTATACAAAGTGGAACAGCTTGAGATTGAGACACACCCACTCCAGAATATCTCATAACCTAGTGGTTGGGGCAAACACCTGGGATGTAGGAAACCCATGTTCAAGTCCCTGTTCCAAATAAGGCAGCGTGGGGATCTGAACACAGGTTTTCCACATCTCGGGTCCATGCTCTAACATGAGGCTATCGTGGGTAATAAGCAACATCACATCCTCATCATTTTTTCTTGAAGAAAGGACTAACCTAGTTTACGCGTCCGTAACTCCAGGCCAGGGTTCACGGCTGTGAATCCGGAGTGGAGGTAGGCGTCCATCTCCCTTTGAGGGGCAGGGCTTAGGCCAGGGGTGGGCAAACTTTTTGGCTCGAGGGCCACATCGGGGTGCGAAACTGTACGGAGGGCCGGGTAGGGAAGGCTGTGCCTCGCCAAACAGCCTGGCCCCCGCCCCCTAGCCGCCCCCCTCCTACTTCCCGCCCCCTGACTGCCCACCTCAAAACCCCTGACCCATCCAACCCCCCCCGCTCCTTGTCCCCTGACCGCCCCCTCCTGGGACCCCTGCCCCTAACCGCCCCCAGGACCCCACCTTCTATCCAATCCCCCGTTCCCCCCCGCACCTTCCCGAACCTCTGCCCCATCCAACTGCCCCCTGCTCCCTGTCCCCTGACTGCCCCCCAGGACTCCCTGCCCCATATCCAACCCCCCGGCCCCAGCCCCCTTACCATGCCGCTCAGAGCAGCATGTCTGGAGCCGCACCTCCTGGCTGGAGCCAGACATGCTGCTGCACTGCCCTGCATGAGCGCGCAGCCCCGCCACCCAGAGCACTGCCTGCGTGGCTATGGGGGAGGAGGGACAGCAGGGGAGGGACCAGGGGCTAGCCTCCCTGGCCAGGAGCTCAGGGGCCGGGCAGGACGGTCCCGCGGGCCGTAGTTTGCCCACCTCTGGCTTAGGCCCCATCCTTCTCATCAGCATTTCCTGCTGGCTAGCTTAGAGAGCTCCCTGCTCAAGGTGCTGGATTCTGTGACGCCCCTTTTTTAGGCCCCTCACTGTCCCTGTGCATCATACAGGGAGCCTAGGTGCCTAACTCTGGGTCGAGAATTCCACTTGGTAGCAGGACACGTAAACATAGGCACTAGATGCTCAGCCTAAGTCCTCTTTGTGAATCCTGCCCATAGACCTTAATACACATGTGGTTTAGTGAGTAGAATACACTGGCTGTGATTCCCGTATCACAATATGTTTGGTAAAGTCCTCACTTCTCATGACATTTAACCCAGAGATGATGTTTGAAGACTCATCTAATACTGAGCTGGAGCACCAAGTTCTTAGGGCTTGTCTACTACACCTGAGAGTTATTCCAGAATAAGGCAGGACGTGAATTTAAAGTGGAGTAGCTATTCAGGAATAACCCAGGTGTAGACAAGCCAGTATCCTACAGCTAGGGTCCCAGGATTTTATTCTGGGAAGCCCTCCAGGAAGTTGCACTGTGGCATTAAGGGGTAAATCCTGCTTCTTGCTGTAGGAGTACAGGAGCCTCTAGGAGAACTGCTGCACGGGAGGAATTAGGGGGCAGGAGTGAAGAGACGGAGCAGAGGGATCTGCACATCCAGAGCGCTGCGGTGACACAGATCACCAGCCAGAACTGTTAAAGAAAAATGTAATTTGGATATCAAGTTTTTACTGAAAGCAAATAAAAAAAAATGTATTTACTGAAGTAAGAATCACCGTGAGCCAAAGCCTTGCTCTCGGTGTCTGACATTATGTTTAGCTGTTTGCTAAAGTTATCTTTTCATTAGTAAAGAGGAGAAAGCATTTTTAAATGTATGCTGAATTATACTGCATGTGGAGTTAAAGCCCCCAGCAGCGAGGAGGAGGGGCCTGTGCCAGGCTCACTGCACCACCTAAGCCGCACCCAGGGGCTGTGCAGGGGATGGATGGGCGAGACGCTGTGCAGGGATGCCTATTCACCCCTGCCCCAGACACGCTGTGGAAAGGATCTCCATACCAGCCCTGCACAGTCCAGCATCACACCGATTAGCACTGTTCTAATCATATCCATCACCACTTGGGTGTTCACATTTCATCTGGTATCTCAAGCTAACACTTCTGTGGCCTTTTTTTTTTTCAAAAATAGCTAATATTTTTTATTTCTCCAATAGCTCCTTAAAAATAAAGCTGCGATTCTCAAACTGTGGGTCGGGACCCCAAAGTGGGTCTAACGCCAGGGCTGGCATTAGACTTACTGGGGCCCAGGGCCAAAGCCCAAGCCTGAGGACTTCAGCCCTTGGTGGCAGGGCTAAGGGTTACAGGCCCCTCGCCTGGGGCTGAAGACCTTGGACTATGGCTTTGGCCCCAGGGTGGGCTTCGGTCCCCACTCCTGGGGTCGTGTAGTAATTTTTGTTGTCAGAAAGGGGTCGTGGTGCAATGAAGTTTGAGAACCCCTGGAATAAAGAGCCCTTTACAAAGAACAGAACTTGGTCTGGTAATTTCTGTGTTTTCACAACTGTGCACAGTCAATAGGTCCCACTATCTAAAATCAAGACTTACCATTTCCTCCCATTAACTGAAGTGCACTCATGCAGTGATCATCCTCTTCTTCTATTTCTTCTTCTTCAACTTCTTCATCATGGTTATATGATACCGGTCCACTCTCTACCAGAACATTCTCTGGTTTTTCAAGCTCTGGCCCTTCTGTCTGTGAATCTGGAAAGGTTACCTGTGAACAAGACAGGGGGACACTAAAGTATACCATTCCTTGTAGCCAACTCTTTCCCCTTAAAACCTCCAAATGAAAGGGCCAGAGCAGCTGGCACTATTGTCCTCTAACAAAGCCAAAGCCCAGCCTAAGAAGCTTAAATCTTCTGGGGAACATTCAACAGTCCACAGTGGAAAGTACTGTGAATGTGCATGAGAGAGAAATGTTCAGATTTCAAGTATTTCAAAGCCAGGCAAATACTCAAAGTGAAACAGCCAAACAGAGTGAAAGAAAAACACAACCCTCTCACAACTGCAAGGTAAAACTAGCTTAAGGTGCTTTGGCAGAGCTCTGTGGGGAAGCTTGCAGTGTTTTCCTTCATTATGTTTGGTTCAAATAAGGGCTATTACACAATAGCAACACTATTATCACTTTAATGAGAGCAAAATGTACTCTGATATCAGAAAAAACTGATGTGTATTAGTTTCGACAGATCAGGCTGGATTTTCTTGGAGCAGAATCAAGAGCGTGACAATAATTCTCATTAGACAACACTGTTAATAGTGTAATAGAATAACACATTGGCTACACGAACTGGTACCTCTAGGTTATCAGAACAGTGGGTTGGGAACTGGTGGCTCCGAGAGCACATGCCAACAGAGAGCTGACTGTTCACACGGTGCTGGTCTGTCCTCTCTGTTGCCAGAGCTGTCTAAACTTTTTCAGAGATGAGGAGTCTGTCTTATTGCTGCTAAGGCCCCAATTCAGCAATGTGCTAAGAAGAGCTCGGCAGGAAATGGTTTCCTCAGCCAGTGAAGAATTTTGAGATTTTCAACATTTTTCCCATTCAGCACTGGGATGAATCCAAAACAGAGAGGGACCCATGCCAGAGCAGCCAATTGCCTGGTGGTCAGGGCACTCACCTGGGATATGGGTAATTCAGTTTCAAGTCCCTGCTCTGCCAATTTTGGAGTAGGGACTTGAACTCAAGTTTCCCACATTTCAGGTGAGTACCCTGACCACCAGGCTTACTGGCTATTCTGAGAGGAGGCTCTCAATCTCTCTTGTTGGAGCTGTTCCACTTTGCATCAATAATTCTACAGGAATGGGAGCAGGAACTTGAACCTGGGTCTCCCACATCACAGGTGAATGCCCTGACGACGGGGCTAAGTTGTCCTCTGGGAATGGAACAGGGAGGCAGTACCTCCAGGGTAGGAGAGGGTAAAAAGACCTAGCAGCTGGGGAGAAATTCCAAAGAGCAGAGATGGGGACCAAGCATCAGGAAAGCACATGCAGTAGAAGCTGAGGATTAGGCAACAAGGAGGCATTTGTAGAGATGATGAGAAGGAGAAAGGGGATCAAGTGGGAAAAGAGCATGTGCAATGGAGCAAGCAGGGAGGGAGGAAAACACAGCAGGGAGATGGAGACCAAATGAAAAGAAACAGAAGACACTGTCGCTGATTCTCTTATGTCTGAGCTGTGGAAAGTAGCAGCCATGTGAAATTGGCTTCAGTTCCCTGATTCAGCGCCACCTGACCCTAAGCCAGAGCAGGAGGGGCCTTGCTCTAATTGAGGCTACAGGAGTCCCCCTGCAGCAGTGGAGCTCCGCCCTTCCAGGCCCCTCCCTCTTCTCCCCTTTACAGTGGGGAAGCTGGCAGAGGAGGCAGCTATGCGGTCTCCAGCAACTATATGATGAGGAATTTTCCCTTTTGTCCACAAGATAGCTCCAGTGTTAGTGCACCAGAGAATCTGGCGCAGTATGATGAACTCTCGCAGAACTGAGAATGTATATATTACTTGCCACTGGTCATCACCAGGAAAGACTGAAAAGATTGGGACTGTTTACATTCAAAAGAAGATGAATAAGAGGGGACATGTTAGAAGTACATAAAATGGTGTATGGTATGGAGAAGTCAGACTGGGAACTTCTATTCTTCCTGTCTCTTTAAACCAGAAGGGGACATTCAAATTAATTAAAAGGCAGCAAATTCAAAACTGATAAAAGGAAACACTCCTTCACACAATGTGCAATTAAACTGTGGAACTTATTGCCACATCAGGCCATTAAGGCCAAAACCGTAGCAAGATTCAGAAAGGCATTAGCTATTTATATGAAAACAAGAATATCCACAGTTATAATAGTTAATGTTAAACCACTTTGGAAGGGATATTAAGCATGAGGCTTAAGCCAAAGTAGAGGTTAGGAGGAAGGTTTTTTGCACCTTCTGAATTATCCAGTGCAGGCCGCTCCTGAAGACAGGATCTGATTCAGTATCTTACTTATTTGTGCTACAGTAACTCTTAGAGGCCCCAAACAAAATCAGGGCCCCATTGTCTTAGGCATTGTATGAACACATCGTAACGGAAAGCCCCTATCCCAAAAAGCTCACTGTCTAATTACTCAAATATCAAATTCCACCCAAACCTGTGAGAAATCAAGCTGATCACACAGGCAAACAAAGGAGTCCATCTTAGATTTTCTAAGGGCTTGTATACACTTACAGCAGTGCAGCTGCAGTGCTCTGGCGCGTAGTGAAGATGCGCCCTATGCCAATAGGAGATCTCCTATCAGCGTAGGTACTCCTCATCCCCAATAAGCCCTCCGGTCAACATAGCACTCTGTGCACCGGGAGTTTGGTCAGTGTAACTACATCGCTCAGGGCTGTGGATTATATAAATTTCATTAGACTGACATACGTTTGTAGTGTAGACCAGGGCAAAGTCACCAAGGAGATTCCACCAATAGCTCATTGATTGGGTACTGCACACCCATTAATTTTAACAGGGACTGGGTGCCCAAATCACATAGAAAACAATCTCTATGTAGAAATAAATCTTACTGTTATTTAGATTTGAATTCCTTTCAGTTTATCATGTTTCACCCATCACCACTTTTCCCATATAGAATTATCAAACTGACAGCTCCAGGGGTTTTAGGCACAAGAAGTAACAGACAACAGTTTCAGGAAAAACATCATCTTAATTTATACTAATTTTTATGCTAAAAATTTCCATCTGCTCTAAAAATTTTCACTAAAGAATGGATGAATATAAAGGAGCTACAACTGATTCATTGTTTATTAAAATTGCACCATCCTAATTAAAATATGACCTTCTTCTAATTATCATGTCCATTTCCAGGCTGTTACAGCTCTAAAAATGTGCAGGTTTTTCTAATGAGCACAGCATAAAAAGTGAAAATGTATTTCCCCAGGCATTATATCAAACTGTTTCTGAAAATTAATGTTTTAATCATTTTTAAACAAAGGTGTCAAACAATTCCTTTCACCAAACTTCCTGAATCAGTCTCCAGAAAATTTTTAATTTTTTATGGCTTTTTAAATCTCTCTTTTTTTTTTTTTATGGGGGCATGAATGGTTGTGGAAACATGTTAAATGATCAAAGTTAACTAGAACATTTTCAAAATGGTGTCAGATTTCACACATTTATATAAAAAAATGAATGGCTGACTCAGTTTGTAAATTAGCAATATAGATGCTACATTGTTATGTAACAGTTTAGTCTCTGAATATGAACAATTTTAATTTACTGTATGTGTATACACATGTGTAAACGTATTTCACAGAGAGAGAGTGTGAAGGAGGAGAACATAAGAACAGCCATACTGGGTCATACCAAAGGTCCATCTAGCCCAGTATCCTGTCTTCCGACAGTGGCAAATGCCAGGTGCCCCAGAGGGAATGAACTGGTAATCATCAAGTGATCCATTCCCTGTCGCTCATTCCGAGCTTCTGGCAAACAGAGGCTAGGGATACCATCCCTGCCCATCTTGGCTAATAGCCATTGATGGACCTATCCTCCATGAATTTTTCTAGTTCTTTTTTGAACCCTGTTATAGTCTTGGCTTTCACAACATCCTCTGGCAAGGGGTTCCACAGGTTGACTGTGCATTGTGTGAAGAAATACTTCCTTTTGTTTGTTTTAAACCTGCTGCCTATTAATTTCATTTGGTGACCCCCAGTTCTTGTGTTCTGAGAAGGAGTAAATAACACTTCCTTATTTACTTTCTCCACACCAGTCATAATTTTATAGACCTCTACCATATCCCCCCTTAGTCATCTCTTTTCCAAGCTGAAAAATCCCAATCTTATTAATCTCTCCTCATACGGAAGTTGTTTCATACCCCCAATCATTTTTGTTGCTCTTTTCTGAACCTTTTCCAATTCCAATATATCTTTTTTGAGATGGGGCGACCACATCTGCACACAGTATTCAAGATGTGAGTGTACCATGGATTTATATAGAGGCAATATGATATTTTCTGTCTTATTATCTATCCCTTTCTTAATGACTCCCAACATTCTGCTCACTTTTTTGACTGCCACTGCACGTTGAGTGGATGTTTTCAGAGAACTATCCACAATGACTCCAAGATCTCTTTCTTGAGTGGTAACAGCTAATTTAGACCCCAACATTTTAGATGTATAGTTGGGATTATGTTTTCCAAATGTGCATTACTTTGCATTTATCAACATTGAATTTCATCTGCCATTTTGTTGCCCAGTCACCCAGTTTTGTGAGATACTTTTGTAGCTCTTTGCAGTCTACCTGGGACTTAACTATCTTGAGTAGTTTAGTATCATCTGCAAATTTTACCACCTCACTGTTTATCCCTTTTTCCAGATGATTTATGAATATGTTGAATGGGACTGGTCCCAGTACAGACCCCTGGGGAACACCACTATTTACCCCTCTCTATTCTGAAAACTGACCATTTATTCCTACCCTTTGTTTCCTATCTTTTAACCAGTTACCAATCCATGAAAGGACCTTCCCTCTTATCCCATGACAGCTTACTTTGCTTAAGAGCCTTTGGTGAGGGACCTTGTCAAAGGCTTTCTGAAAATCTAAGTACACTATAGCCACCGGACACCCCTTGTCCACATGCCTGTTCACTCAAAGAATTCTAGCAGAGTGGTGAGGCATGATTTCCCTTTACAAAAACCGTGTTGACTCTTCCCCAACAAATTATGTTCATCTATGTGTCTGACAATTTTGTTCTTTACTATAGTTTCAACCAGCTTGCTCAGTACTGAAGTCAGGTTTACCGGCCTGTAATTGCCAGGATCACCTCTGGAGCCCTTTTTAAAAACTGGCATCACATTAGCTATCCTCCAGTCATTTGGTGCAGACATTGATTTAAATGATAGGTTACAGACTACAGTTAGTAGTTCTGCAATTTCCCATTTGAGTTCCTTCAGAACTCTTGGGTGAATACCATCTGGTCCTGGTGACTTATTACTGTTTAGTTTACCAATTTGTTCCAAAATCTCCTCTAATGACACCTCAATCTGGGACAGTTCCTCAGATTTGTCACCTAAAAAGAATGGCTTAAGTTTGGGAATCTCTCTCACATCCTCAGCCGTGAAGACCGATGCAAAGAATTTATTTAGTTTCTCCACAATGGCCTTCTCATCTTTGAGTGCTCCTTTAGCATCTCAATTGTCTAGTGGCCCCACTAGTTGTTTAGCAGGCTTCCTGCTTCTGATGTACTTACAAAATGTTTGCTCTTCAAATTCTTTTTTGGCCTTCCTAATTATATTTTTACACTTCATTTGGCAGTTTATGCTCCTTTCTATTTTCCTCACTAGGATTTAACTGCCACCTTTTAAAGGATGCCTTTTTGTCTCTCATTGCTTTATTTACTTTGTTGTTTAGCCACAGTGGCACTTTTTTGGTTCTCACACTATGTTTTTTAATTTGAGGTATACATTTAAGTTGAGCCTCTATTACGGTGTCTTTAAAAAGTTTCCATGTAGCTTGCAGGGATTTCACTTTTTGCGCAGTACCTTTTAATTTCTGTTTCACTAACCTCCTCATTTTTGTGTAGTTCCCCTTTCTGAAATTAAATGCTTCTGAGTTGGGCTGCTGTGGTGTTTTCCCCACCACAGGGATGTTCAATTTAATTATATTATGGTCACTATTACCAAGGGGTCCAGCTATATTCACCTCTTGGACCAGATCCTGTGCTCCACTTTGGACTAAATCAGGAATTGCCTCTCCTCTTTTGGGTTCCAGGACTAGCTGCTCCAAGAAGCAGTCATTTAAGGTGTCAAGAAACTTTCTCTCTGCATCCCGTCCTAAGGTGACATGTACCCAGTCAATCTGGGGATAGTTGAAATCCCCCATTATTATTGAGTTTTTTATTTTAATAGTCTCTCTAATCTCCCCTGAGCATTTCACAGTCACTATCACCATCCTGGTCAGGTGGTCGCTAATATATCCCTACTGCTATATTCTTATTATTAGAGCATGGAATTACTATCTACAGAGAGTCTATGGTACAGTTTGGAGGAGTTAGTGACAGGAATCATGACTCACATTTTGGTAGAGAGAGAGAGGGTGAGTGTGTGTGTGTGTGTGTGTGTGTGTGTGAGAGAGAGAGAGAGAGAGAATTACCAAAATGAGTATCGTGAATATGGTCACATAATTATTAACAACTCCTCCTCTGCAATATTACAATCTCAAACCAAAATACATAAATATTAAGTTTCATTATTTAGGGTGAGCTGTCACTTTTTCATCTGTCCCAGGAGCAGACAAGGGAGGGAAACATGACACCAGAATTACAATTCTCTCCCTGGCTACCTGCTTGCTCCATGGGGGAAGTCATCTACCCCTGGTCCTCAACAGGAGTTGATTACTTCCTCCTGTGTGGCAGTTCAGCTCTGATGGATAATACAGTGAGGGAGTAGGAACAAACTCTGCTTACTCCCCACCACTGCTCTCTTACTCAATTTGTTTGTTTTTTAAAAGCATATAGGTGTTATTTCCCCTCTCCCCAAACTGGAATTCCTCCTGAATATATTAAATATTAATATTTACCTGGTTTATTGAGAGGTTTGTGTTCACAGTTTCACTCACCCTTCCATTCTGAATCCCTATTTTTGTAAAAGCAAAAAATTCCAACTGGAAAACAGAGAGCATCATCTTTGCAATGATTCCACTGGCCTGATAAGAGGGACCAATCCTTATCTCTTTGACTTGGAATTTACATTCCCATAACAGAGATCAGAATCTGGTTGTGATGCTCGGTACCTCGGGGAAACACCCGACACCCCATGTTCATCTTTATAAAATGGTTGTGTGGTATCCAATGCAAAGTTTGTCATGTTGGGTGTCTTTGAAAGGATCATAATGCACTGAGCATGGTTGTTATAGTAATTGTTACAGTAATGTTATAGTAAGGGTACAGGTTATAATTTAATGTATATAGTTATGAGGCTGAAGATGTATCCTCATGGCTTAAAGTAAGCCCATGCAAAAACTCTCCAGGAAGAGAGAGGCAGTTCACACCTCGTCAGGGCATGGATGAGACAAACCAAGCCCAGCCTCACAGGAACAATGGTACTTGTGGCACCTTAGAGACTAACAAATTTATTAGAGCATAAGCTTTCGTGGGCTACAGCCCACTTCTTCGGATGCATATAGAATGGAACATATATAA
>NW_020664540.1:5664292-5679673 GCF_002925995.2 Terrapene triunguis
CAATTTAAGCAGGAGGATCAGGCTCATTAATTAATATGTACTATCACCAAACACCAGCAGTGAAAACTGGAGAACTAAAACCATCACACACAGAGATACATTGTGTCAACTTATTTTCCTAAGAGAATAACGTCTTCGATTAAAAAAAAAAAAGTAATTTATGTCTCTTGGCTGGTGATGTCATTATCTCCACAGAGACCCCTAGCTATTACTGTACTGTACAGAGCACTGAAGAAAGATTTTACAGTGTTTTTTTTTTTTAAATGCCCCGATGCCCTGACCTCCTTAAAACAGAGCAGCTGCTGCCACACCAACCATATGGAACAATAAATTACTGGCTGCCATGGCTACAGATACTGGCTCCTTCTGCAGTCTGATTTAACCAGGGAAGGCTAGAATATTGTAGTGTGCCATCACTGAAGAACACAGCTGTTTCTGAGGCTTGAGTGGGATGGGGCATTAATGCTCAAATGAGCAGCTTCACAAAAAGAGGACAGCCAAAGTCTTTTATGCCACTTTCAACATGCATGTACCCCCCATCAACACGACTACCTCCCCATCTATCCCAGCTCATCGGACTTGCTGAAAACTGGGCTTTTGCTGAGCAGAAGAAATACTCAGAATTAGGAGCTGCTTTGTCTCATATGTTTGGTATCATTTCCTGGGTTAAGACACATTGTGATATACAGCATGTTTCTGTTTAAAATATAATATTTTGACAAAAATGAAATGGCTCTCATGATCTTTCTAAATGCTTCTGTAATCATTCACCATTTACTGTATCTTCTGGTTTTATGCATTTGCATTACGAACTATGAAACTGACAGAATTAAATACATTAAAAATAAAAAAAATAAACCACAACAGAAGCAATGTTGTGAATGGTAAAGCAAACCTACAAAAGGAAAAACATGTACAAACCACAAGTTCAACATACAGGTTTCAAGCCAATTTTGAAAATTATTCATATGTTCCAGACAACCAACATACATAACACGTGAAGTTGATACTCTTGACATTTTCTTGTCAGAAAGTAATGGCACCGTATTTGTCATTAGTGTCTGCTCACTATAGAATCTGCTTAGCTCCTGCTCCAGCTTCAGTTAAGACATACAAGATAGCATCTAGGTTTGTCCTCCAGCTTAACAATTTAAAAGAAGATTCAGTATAATAGAATCTGACAGGGCTGAAGATCACAAATTGAACTTTCAAAATGAACAAATGCTTTGAAAAACAAGCTGGCTGTGACAAACTTTTTATTTTGCTTATTACTTAATAAACAAAGATTATATAATACAGTACATAAAACAGAAAGGAAGTTATGGGGCAATAAAGTGTGTAATTTATATTAGGCAATTCACCCACTCAGGGGATTATTATACCATAACAATCTCCTCAATGTAATTCTGGAAATAGCAGCTTTAGAACGTCACCCAAAGCTCTCTTACTGCTGAATTTTAATTTAATCCATCCACGTAGGAAACCTCTTACTGCTGCTTACCACCCATACTAATGTTACAGACAGAAGGACAGACAGACAACGAATACATGATGGCATGATTTGATATAATGGGTTTATCATCATGAGTCTGTGATGGCTGTGTTAATCATGAGTGGAGAAACCTTGAGTAAAATTATGCAGGTCATCCGAGACAAGTGTCAATAAAACCTATATAACCATGCCACTCCATCATGCATTCTATATACACGACACGTGTTGCAGAAAATCTACTGTGAAGTGCTCTAGAGAGTTTTATTGGTGCTGTTTCGGCATCCCTCCCACTTGTAAAGCCAAGCTGTCTTTGTACCAGGACCAACTGACCAGATATCTGCAGAAGGGGAAAAACAACAATTGTGAACATCTCTAATAGTGACCTTAAATAGCTTTCCAGGTCAAGGATTTAATGGTGTGTCCCTTACTGGAAAGTTGGGAATCTCCTCTTTTCGATAGCGTAAAGCTCCTGCTAGCAGCAAACTTTAAGCCTGCCATTGGTTCCAGCCTGAATAGTTGGCCATCCTAAGCCTCAGGCCCGTGGTGGTAGTTTTGCAGAAGGCGAGGGATTGAAAATCCTATATTCTCAGGACAGAACAAAACATTTCTCTGGCAGCTTGGAGTCAGTGCAACTACTGCTAAGTCTGAGTGAAACTGCAGTCTGAGTGAAACTAGCACCTGGCTCTAACCCATACCCTCACCTGTGTAAACTAGCCCAGGTTTAAAGCACCTCCAAACAAAGGTCAGAGGTTTTACTGTGTGGACAAGGGGGCTCGGGAAGGCTAAAACCTGGGTAAAGAGCCCAGGTTAAATGTGCCATGAAGACATACCCAGTAAGGAAACAGTAAAGGGGGTAGGCTTTGCAGTGGGGATGCTCTCACCTGGACTAGGCAGAGCAGGGTGGCTCAGAGCCATGTGCTGATCACCAGGGCTAGCTCTGGAGTGAAGACATACCTCAAGAGAAACATCTACTGGTGAAGAATAAAGTCAGGCATCTGTGCTGTTTTCCTAAAGACTGTTGCATCTTCTTCAGAACAGACAAGCACTTTGCTAATATACAGGTGCCTGGACACATTTTCCATATCTGTTCTTGGGAGTGAGAAGGGAGGAGTGGATACGGATGAAAGACAAGACTGAATATTTTTCTGTGTAACTGCAGCACTCACTGATCTCCAAGACCTCAAATAAATGCTGTAAAACATCACATGATGTTTTTGTCACTGACCATAACAAGAAATTTTCAACTACAAAAATGGAGGAAGTTCAAATATAAAGCCACATCACTGGGCCTCAAGCTAAAGTAAACCAAACAGCAGATCCAAGGAGACCCTCTATATGTCTCTCACTCTAGGAAATTACTGCAGACCATGGGAAATTGCGATTGCTCCAGGTCAAGAAAGGCTGGCTGTGGTAACTCTACTGCCTTGGCCAATGCACCTACTTCCTGACATTATGAAAGTGGAAGATAGGGTTACCACTTTTCTAATTGCTGGTAACCACAACCCCAAGGTCCCAGCCCCAGCCCCAGCTCCACCTCTTCCCCCAAGGCTCTGCCTCTGATCTGCCCCCTGCTCTGCCTCTTCCTCCAAGACCCCAACTCACTACTCTGCCCCTCTCCCTCCCCCGGCCACTAACTGGATCATCTCAAGGAGTCTGCCTGCTACTTGCAGGCAGGCCCCACCTGAGCTGGGGCTGGCACAGGTTAATGAACTGGTTCCTCCCCCCGCCCAGCAGTAATCGGGCTTTTGGTTTAGGTGCCATTTAGGGTTGCCAGGTCCCCAAAAACCAGGCGCCTGGCAACCCTAAATGGCACCCGGACACAGAAGGTAAAACCTGGATGGGTGGCAACCCTAGTGGAAGACTTTACTGGATTTGTCAATATGGATGCTGATGAACTCACCTCTTGAGAGCTGACAACAAAGGAAAGTATTTGCAATTTAAAAAAAAAATCTAGACTTGATCAAAAGAGAAGAAACCACTATCCAAAAGATGCCATCGCTTTCATTACAGCAGCTTGAGTCTTTTCTGCCTGCCCAAATGAAATGGTGGCAGAAAGGCAGATTTGCACCTTATAGGAAAAGCTTCTTGAAACAGGAAGCTATAAAGCTGAGTTACAACTTTATTCTGAAAAGTGTGTAACTAACCACACTATGGTTCCGAATCAGTAAGACACACAAACCTGTGCCTCACTTTAATTATGCAAGTAGTCCCACTTTAAGTGCTTAACTGCCTTGCTGAACTGGGGCCCGAAATGGTTGTGAAAAGGCAGAAAATTTATGGAAATTATATAAGGCAATCTAAATACCAATCATTTTTACATCCTGTGCTTACAGCTACGGATAGACAAATCTTTCTAAATTAACAAGACACACAAACACTTTTATAATCTGATTAGAGCTAAATTACATTGTGAAGATGTGTATTTCCAATGGCAAAGTTCTGAACAGTAGTGTTTTTGCCTTTAATTCTGGTACAAATGTATTATACCAGATGTAGCCAATGAGGTCTACAAGTATTTGCTTTTGGACAGGTGTTTTTGCTCAATCTCAACCTCATAAAAACAGATAATGAGGCCAAAGATGAAAAGAAAAACATCTAGTAACATGCAGTCTCGGAGAACAATCCACGGAGATTGTTATACCCAAAGGTGATGCAAGATTTATTGTTAGATCTTTCCTGTTTAAAGTATGTGACATTACAAGGACAAAAATCATACTAGACATAACATTAAATTACCTCTTCCTCCTCCACTATCTCAGATAATACAGCACTGTTTAAACGAGGTGCCTCTTGCAGGTATATGCAGTGGAACACAATAATTTACGATTCAGGTAACTAATTTCATACAGGTAACTCATCAAAGCACAAGGGCACACAGTAGAAACCTCCCCGCCCCCCATGTCTGGTATATTATACATTAAAGAGCAATTCCATTGCCAACCATCTGGAAATCAATGTATTCCAAATTTTATTTTATGATTACCAACATTCGTCTTCGTAACTCATTTCCAATTATAAGCAATAAATCATTTCTTCTTGCCTCTAATTTATAACAGCCAATTAGGGGAAATCTCATTTAAATAGCAAGTATATCTTTAAATTATCACATATTTTGAGGTACACACTGAACATATCTAATCAAACAGCCTAATGGTGGTATGGTGGTACAGTGCTGCTTTGGCAGGTACTACAGAAGCACATACAAAGGCAAACACCATACTCTGCACTCTCATGACTTGCGTATCTCAGGACTTTGTGCAATTTAAGAGATCAGTGTTACATGACAAATTTAACTTAGATGAGATTGGTATTTTGCCATCCATGGAAGAGTGTGTACCTGAGGTAAGTTTCGAGTCATGACCTCCCTAGCAGGAATTGCATTAAAAGGAAGAAGTGGGCCAGTAGAAGAAGTCGCAGAGCAGTCTGTTAACAAGCTAATTCATTTTTTAAAATACAGCTATGTGAGTTAAAGTTGAGTCAAGACAGCTTTAACTTTCACATGGGAAGTCTGTGACAGAATGTACCCCGGTATTCACACCCTACACACTATGCTAATAATCTATGTACAAAGTATGCCTTGTGAGTAGGGACCAGCTGCTCAGGTGGTCCCCAGGACAGCCACACCAGCTGTTGCTGGAGCGGTCCTGGGGACAGACACACCAGACGCTGCTCCGGCAGTGGTCCCTGGCTGGCCAGAGCAGCCGCAATCTGCGGCCCCCGGTAGCTGGGGCCATTGGCCCCAGGCGCCCCACCCAGCAGCAGCCCCTGGTCTCACCCAATAGTGCCCCCCCCCTCGGATGCCCCTCAGCAGCAGCCCACTCACACACACCCAAGATTTAATCACAGGTATTTTTCGTAAAAGTCATGGACAGATCACAGGCCGTGAATTTTTGTTTATTGCCCGTGACCTGCCCATGACTTTTACGAAAAATACCCGTGGCTAAATCATAGCCATACTTGTGAGCTATCATTTGAAAACTCATAATTTGCTGGTCATTATTGTCCTGATAAAATGTGTGTGGCAATACTGTATGCGAAGTTATAAGATTCCACTGTATGGTATTATTAACAAATATTCGAAACTGAGGTTGGCAAACAGGTCTGTCTCAAATAAAGGAATGTGTGCTCTGCTTAATTTGCATGTAAGCAGTGAACAGAGTCATAAAGTAGGAAGGGAAACAAAGGAAGCTGAAGCAGGTGAGGAAAAAGCAGCAGGAAACATCCTTCCCCATAGACTTTTTCTCTCCTGGTACCCAGTTGGAAATGTTTTATAAGAAGGGGACTGAAACTATAAAAAAGAAGGGCAAACCCTGCAAGGCACCTCCCCCTAACTGCGTTCAAGGCACCTGAAGCGACAAAGGAAGCATTCATTGGATTTTGGGAGAAGGGGTCCTCTGTTTTGAATTTCACATAATTTGTTAAGTTAGGCACCAATTACCTAACTTTTATCTTTATTTTTCTTGTAATCGTTTCTGACTTTTATGCCTCATTACTTGTACTCACTTAAAATCTCTTTGTAATTAATAAATTCATTTTATCTAACCTAGTGTGCTTGAACTGAAGTGTCTGGAAACGCCATTTACGGTGACAAGTTATGTGCATATTATTTCTATTAAAGAAAGAATACACTTTATATACACTTGTACTGTCCAGGAGAGGGCTGGGCAGCACAGGATACACATTTCTGGGGGATGATCTGGGACTGTGTGTGTTGAGGTCACCCTGCAGCATAATCAAGGCTGGTTAGAGCCAAGGTATGGCTGGCTGGCTGCAGCCCACACACAGACATAGCTGGGAGTGTCTTACATGCTGGGGGCTGTTTGTGAGCAGTCCAGGCTGGAGGCTACAGCAGCAAAGCATTGCAAAGGGCGCCCTACAGTGAGCACTAACAGTGAGACATAGTAATATGTGGAGCTAGACTGTGCGCTAACTCGCCCTGCTGTTTTGGGGCCTGTTAAGAATTGTGTGGTGTTTTGTGTACATATATGAATAGAACACTGTCAATGCACCAATTAATTTTGTGGTGCTTGCTGTACATTTATGATTATTGAACTGTGTTTGTCACTGATCCTAGGAGTTGTGTCCCTGGACAGTAACAAGTCAGTGGGTGCTTTCAGGACAGCTAAGCATTCTGCAGCATATATTGAGAATGAGAATAAAGATGAATTATTTTCCAAAAAATAGAATGTTATTGAATAACAATACCACTACAAAAAAATCTGTATGATGTAAAAGCAAATACATTAAAAACTTAACAAATTAATGAAACAGAACTTAGCAAGGGGAAACATTCATGTCCATTTTGGCTACACGTACAGCAACTGTGGTTCTCCCAGGCAAGTGTATGTGGAGCTGTGGTTGTCCTTACTGTCCCCTGGTGTAGAGTGGTAGGGGTAGGAATGCGGACCCATATGCCAGATGGAATGTAGAGGGGAGGTGTAGGGACATGCTGCAATGGAGTTCTCCATGGAGTGCAAAGGCAGGCAAGCCTGGGATTGTTCAACCTGTAGGTTCACAACAGTCTGCAGCATCTGTGTTTGTTGACAGAGAAGCCCCATTATGTCCTGGTGCATCTCCCTCTCCTTTTCCTGCTTGGCCCATATGCTACTAGCCTGTTTACTGCAATGGTTCCTGATGAGATTATCACCAACTGGCATGGGAAAGTGTCCTCCCATGGAGGAAGAAATAAGGCTGTGATTCCTAGAAAGCTTTGAGAGAGGATTGCAGAGCACCTCCAGGAAAGTTTCACTGAGATCTCTAAGCAGGATTCAAGGGATATACCTGTGTACATAAGCAAACTGCTCCGCAAAGTGCCCCCTGCCTAACTCTACATGGGAATGTAAAAACAGATGACAACTCTCTTTGTTGTACCACTACCTCTTCTAGAATGAATACATTCATGAAAAGTCAATAGCTGTGTCCTGCTAAGTCGGGGGTGCCAGCAGTACACCATTGTAATGGCAAATACAATTACACATTTACCCGGGGTTCTTCTTCCTGCATCAGGCTCACCCGTGCTCGACTTGACTGGACTTCAGTGGAGTCTCAAACAGGTTCTGGTTTGCGACATAGCTTGACCACTCTATCATATGTCCCCATCCTCCTCCTCTCCTCACCCTCGCTGTTCACAAAAGGGATCTGTGCCTTGGGCTTCTAGGAGATATCAACAGTGGCTGTAAGGTGGTGATGGGGTCTCTGCCAAGTATGGCATGCAACTCTTTGTAAAAGTGGCAGGTCTGTGGTTCAGCACCAGATTGACTGTTGACCTCCCTGACCTTCTGGTATGCCTGCTGCAGCTCCTTTGCTTTCATTTGGCACTGCTACTGATCCATGTCATAGGCCTTCTCCTGCATCCATCATGCAATCTGCTTGTAGATGGCCACGTTCCTATGGCTGGTCCATAGCTGTGCCTACATAGCCTCTTCTCCCCACTCTCCCAGGAGATCCAGTATCTCCGGTCTACTCCAGGTTGGCTGGGCAGCCGCACATAACAATCGAGATCTGCTAGGTGTGCTTGCCAAGCCGGACAATCAGGAAAAAGCATTTCAATAATGTGCTGGGTTTTAAAAGGTGGTGGTGGTGGTGGGAGGGGGACTGTTGGGTCTCTATGACTCCTGGGCAGTGGAGTTCACAACTGTGATCAGAGAGGTCAGAGTTGGGCATTGTGAAAGCTGCTGGAGGACTGTTAGGGTCAACATAGGTAATGCAGTGTCTACATTCATGCTGCATCAACTTCAGTACATCGACCATGGCTCAACGCCACTCAGAGAGGTGGTGTTACTGCATCACCATAATGGGGTGCTTACATCAGTGGAAGACAAATTTACGTGTAGATACATGCACAGGTAGATTAACACAAGGTGGCTTACGTCAACCTAACTTTGTAGTGTAAGCTAAACCAGTATAAACCTGGTTGAAACCAAAACAAGCATGTCCAATACAGCCTGTTGCATTGGTTCAAATAAAATCCGTTTTAAAATCACATCTTAAGTTAAACCAGTGCAACTAGGTGTTGAACCTTTAAGAAAGGCTTCCTTTGTATAAAATATTAGTCACTGAAGTTAAATAAGCATGAACATCAAACAAACAAGAGTGACTAAAAATCCTTTTCCCTCCTAATTGCTTAACCTTCCTTTAGTTCTTGTAATGTCACTGAACTAATTCTCCCGTCATCACAGACATCTTCCAGCCTACAAAGGATCTGAATTGTGAACGTAAAAAACAAGTCTATTAAAAAAAAAAAAAAAAAAAAAAAAAAAAAACCATAAATCATGCCATCTTTATCATGAAAAAGCAAAAAAGTCAAGAGCCCATTTTCCCCCTCTCTTCCCAGGTCACCTTTAACAGAATTATTAATAAAGACTGCTAACAATTCTGGTGTAATAATACAATCTTATGCCCTGACCCTCAAAAAAGCCCATGTATATCAATGACTTTAAATACATGAGTCCCACTGAAATTAATGCAACTACTCAAATGCTTAAAAGTTAAACATATGCACGAGCATTTGCAGGACTGGGGACTTCTATACATCTGGAATTGTAAAGCTAGAGATGCATTCATTTCACTTGAGAATACATACAGTGCAAGCTATCTTCCTGCTGATTACTGGGATATGGAGCAAGGACAGTGGGGGGGAAAAGGTTTAGTTGACTGACTAGGCATGGTGAAATTTGTGAAGGATACTATAAATAGGTGCCTCTATGCTGCTTCATTTATATAAAAAGGTTTTTTTCCCCATGAAAATCATTTTTGTTAGCAGATTACTCTGCAGTGTCAAGAAGTTTTTCATCATATTTATGATACACAACAGATATTAATGGAACTATAATATGAATGTGTAAAACATGAAATAAATGCGAATCATCTCAAGTAAATCCCTCCTTCTTTTGTACCTCAAAGAATTTTTCACCACAGCTATTTTAGTTACTTGAAACAGGTACTGTACAAAACAGTGCAGACTGTAAATTCCCCAATGTGGTTTAAATCCTTCTACATTCTGAGCTATGTTTGAAGATCAATAAAATGATCCTTTTCGGTTAATCCTACTGTATTTTTTTATTTTGAACTTTCCCCCCAGGAACTCTAAACTAAAAATTCACAGTGAAAAGAGAAAAACTGATATTCCTAAAAGACCTCAGCTACTTAAAGAAAGAGGCAGAGTGTTTAATAGGGAGGCTACATATGTGCAGAGTCTTTTTAACCTTTTGTGCTGTATACATCCATCTCCAAACCACAAAGATTGTACTGAACACAAACAGAAGATTAAGCCCGGCCTGAAATCACTACTTCAAAGTCCACTAGTAATAATTTTGCCAATTTGTTTTTCCATTCGAACAAATGTCAACTAAACCAAAAGCATCAATAAATGCATACATTATAGCATGCAAAATAAAACTGTTGGAATTGTGTCATATTAGGAAAATTAGGAAAACCTTTATCTGTTATCATCAAATTAAGTTTTAAGTCAGTGTAAGTTGCTATTTTTGTTTGTTTCTTGTTGTCACTGTGCTCATTTTGTTCTGTAGATTTGAAAAACAAGTTTTGAAGAGTCAGCCAACAACAAATGCTAAATTAAAAGGATGGAATCGCCTTTTTTAAAAAAACAAAAAACAACAACATATGTCCTGAATCTTAAGTTTAGATCTGCTGCATTCTGTATATGGGCAAAGAATGCAACAAATGCTTTAGAAGAGTTTAGACCAATGAGACAACAGTCAGTTTTGGACTAACTTGTAATAAAAGTTTCCCTTTCCAGTTGTTTTAATTGCCACACACTGTATTTTCCTTTATCGGCATTGCAGAATCATTCCAGTTGCCTTAATTTTTGCATCTGTAGCGTACCGTGGGAACATTAATACTTGGCAACGCTACATTTAGCTTTTAGGATGACTATACAAATCTGTACTTTCCTTGGTTGTTTATTGCAGTATTAAAGTAAATGAAGAGATGGAGGAAGTATTTGTTTAAAAAATATAGCGTGAACTCTTTGGGCATAGTGTGCATATTTTCATGGAAGCTTACGTCTCTCCGAATAAACCATTTTAATGCCACTGAATCAAATTCAACCATATACATGGCGGACTTAAATTTAGGAATTAGTTCAGTAGCAGTTTATGACCCTTTCCTTTGAAGTAAACTAAAGCACATTAGATCAAGAATTTATTAGCCTAGAAGTATAAAGTTTGCCCCAGTATCAATAGAAAAGAAAAGTGGCAAAGTCACAAATAAACTTTCACTGTTACTTCTAAGTTTCACAATTTTTGAACATCTTATTTGAAAACATTAATAGGAGGCTACAGGTATCTGTTTATAATTAAACAAGAAGAGATCATAAGCCCAAGGTCTCCCAGTGAACAAAATTTAAAACCACTTACTTGAAATGTAAGTCACCCAGATACCTCACAAAGCAAGCTATACCCACCAACAGAAAGGCATTAAAAAGCCTTTAAAAGGTAAAGATTGATCTATCGAATATATTCCCTAAACTGATTTAACAAATTCATATCAAAGATATATTCCAGGTGAATTCTAATACCCATGCTGCACAGCATGTGGTAGGCCAAATTCCGACTCCCCACTCACTTCCCAGGATATAAATGCAAAATTAACATTGCAAAAGCAGCATGAATGTGGGATGGTATTTTTGCCAACTGCAGCCCTATACAGAGAACCCTTGTGAGGATCACTCGTGCCAGAGGCAAGAGTAATATGTGACAACAAAGGGTGGCTGGGTCAGAAAGAATGCAGAGTAAATCACACTGACCGTGTCCCATGACCTTGCCCCAATATTCCTTCTCCAGGGCTTCAGCCAGGGTTGACATGCATACTACAAACTGAGTTCGGCAACAATTACATCCCAATGTTCCCCTCCTACCTACCTATGGCACTTCTGTGGCCCCCATTACCATAGTATCTGAGCACCTGACAATCGTTAGTGTATTTATCCGCACAACACCTTTGGGAGATAGGGAGGTGCTTTTTATCTCCATTTTGCAGATGGGGAACTGAGGCAAAGAGACTAAATGACTTGCTAAAGATCACAGAGGAAGCCCCAGGCTAGCACTCTAACCACTGAACTATCCATCCTCTTCCTCTGCTGCCTCTGTGCTTCCCTGAACAAAAGAAATGACCTAATATAGCCTTATATTAATGACATTTCAATCAGCCTCCCTTCACTGGCAAAATTTTCATTAGTAACAAAGTGAAAATAAAGTTGATCACCTCTAAATTTACCTACTAACCACCTTGGCCAATGAACAAGCTATGTACATGGTTGCTTTTACATCATCAGCACCTTTGTAGATCCATTTTTCTTTTCTTTTCTCTTCTTACGCAAATTTTAGTACTGAAATTTATAAACCATGATTCACAAGCTATTTTCTCAGGATGACAGCATCATAAATTGTACGGGAGTCTTCAGAAATAAGAACTGAAGCTAGGTGTACGGTATGTGTCAGACAAACACTAAGTTGGCTCTAGCTACTCATATAAATAGCAAAAAAAGCCTTACGTTTATTAGAAACAGATTAAATAAGTTCCAATTCTTTACGAATGCTAGAACTACTGTAGAGACCTAGCCAACTCTAGCACAGCAGGAGTTTTAGTTGTCTATCACTGCACATTTAAACACCTGAGGACTTTGCAATAAACACTGAATTGAATTCACCATCAAAAGACAAAATCCATGTTCTAGCTGCCAAAACCTTTAGCAGCCTAAACAGAAAATGTCATAAATGATTTTCAGTAACAGTATAAAAATAAAAAACAACATTTTAACGTCTTAAGGGGATGGATAAATAGACAGATAAATAGATTTACAGCTATGATTTTTTTTTCTAAACAAGAATCATACTTCAATTGGATTGATAAAGCAGAACAAATTAAGAAAAAATCTAATAAGCAATTTTATTTTTAAGCTCTTCAGTTCTGTTAGGCTCATCAGCCTGAGGGACAAAGTCAACAGAGAAATTTTTTAAAAGCAGTGCTGTTTTATTTGCATTAGGGTTCTGGGAGTCTTCACTGGTGCCAGATAAAATAAAACAAACAGTTTAAAGGAAAAAAGTCACACAATTAGAAGTGCTGTTTTGGAGGCTTTTCCATCCCATCTTTGACAATGTCACGAATTATGCCATAGGTGCACTTCACACACACATGCAAAATCATGTTTAGAATATCACTGCTCAGGGATCCAAATCCAAAGACACCTGCAACTTGAGCAGCTTTGATGGTGCTGGCAGTCTGAAATTCTTGCTGGTTTGGGTGATGTGACTGTGGGAGGAGGGAGTTTGTGTACTTTGAGGTTCTTTCCTCATTATGATTTTAACAGGCACTTTCATGCTCCGGATAAAAAGAGAGCCTAAAAAGACCCAGTGGCAGTAAACTCGCCAGGTTGCAGGGGCTCGTTTGCCAGATATGAATTACTAGCAAGGAGTTTATTGCTGCTGAGCTGATGCAGTTTGTCTATTATGCTTAGGGATATTCTTGTATAAATTAAAGGATCAAAAAATGAGCTGCTTTATAAAGCACCTATATGAACGAATACGAACATTTTAAAAAATGGCATTTTCACATTTAGACTCTGTGATGAAGTGAAGTTTTGCTGAACAAGAAGCTGCATATCTTTCAAAATTATCACACAAACAAGTTGTTTCCATATAACCTTTTCACATGAGTAAGCGAACTGCATCAAAGACCAGCAAAACAGGTTTTACTTTCTTCTAGTGCTTGCTAAAGTAAGAAATCATGAAAGAAAAACTTTAAGGTAACTATTTCTATTTAAAATGGAAAAATGTCCATGAGAACAGTAATTAGAGTTGCAAAATAATTAGTCTTAGATTTGTTTCTGTAAGACAAACAATTTCAAATGGGTCAACAGAAGCAATGTCAGAAAAAGGTCAAGACAATTCTCTTTCACACTAGGGACAGCTGTTGCAATTCACAGTAGTTTTTCTTTGTTGTTAAGAGAGAAGAGAGATTACTGCAGTCTTAATACCTGGAGTAATGTATGAGAGCCAAATGCTCACGGAAAAATCAGCATCCTATCTACAAACTTTTAAACCATGCATTCAATTCTTTTCAAATTACTAATATACAAGCCCCCCCATCCCCCAAATCACAAATCCTTTTACACCAGATCTGTATTTGGCCCAAGATAAACTCTATCAGCAGCAGTAAAATATAAAGGCCCATCCAGTCAGCCTTCATTTTCTTCAGAGACCTCTATTTACTCACTAAGTGAAATTCACTCATGGGGCACAGGGCCAGTACAAAGCCCCTCACCTCCATTTAAACTTTGCACGGGGCTATGCAGGGACAAGCAGCTGCACAGGGTGCCTTTGCATTCCCAACACATTACAAAAATGTTCCCTGTGTTGGCCCCACATAAGCTGCATAGAAGATCACACTGGGAACAGACTATAGAAGGGGCTATGGACTGGTACATACATGAATCCAATGGTACCAATACCCCATAAAACTGGTGCCAGTGGGCTTCAAACACTAGATCCAGTCCTTGGATCCTGACTCCAGGCTGGGGAGGTGGATTTCACCTTCAGAACTCCTCTACCAAAATACAGCTTAAATACACAGGCTTTATTCTGGTATAGTCACCTCCAAACCTGCTGTACAACCCAGGCAAAACCTACCTTCTCCCACTGTCAATTACACACTCCTATATTAAATATTACAGTAATCGGAGGATGCTTCTTGTTGATCAGCTAATAACCAATCCTGGACTGGAATAAACTCTACAGCCAAAAGTCCAGAATAAGGTAGTTATTCAGTTTGAGAGGAAGTAACATTAAGACATTATATACCCAGATTCTGCATCATATAATCAAATTTTAAATTACAACAAAAAAATCTACCAAAAATGCATGTCACATTACAGAAAGGCAAATCGTTACAAAAATGGGAGCCTCTTGATTACATTGTACATTACAAATAACATTGTGGAGCTGTGCTACTTCTGGTACCTCTGCTAGCAGGGCCGAGAGGGGGGAGGGGCAGAAGGGCCGTTTGGCCTGGGCCTCAAGCTCAAAGGGGGCCTCAAATTTAGACACTTGTAAATTTTTTGGCAAATAAGAGATGTGATTTGGTAAAAGACAATTTTTTTTGCACAGAAAAAGGCTAGAAAAGCATTCGTTAAATAAAAAAAAATTCAAATTATGTCTCGCTCTTTTTTGTTGCCTTATTTTGTTCGCATGTGTCGTCATTTTTTATTTTTAACAACTGCCTTGTTTATTATGGCTAGGGGCCTCAAAAGCCTGGAAGTGGCCCGGCCCTCTCTGAGAGGGCCTGTCTGCCAGGCTTGTGAAAGGGAAGCAGGTGTAGCATCAGAGCCAATACTGATTAGAGCAGCGATAACTTCTGCAAAGTTATCCACCCAGTCAGAAGGAAGCAGAGAGCGGCGTGTGGCTGCTCTCTTAGCCCTACAACCAGCACAACTCCTCCCTACCCAAGAAGAGTCCTAACCCCAAAGGCCCCATGCCCCAGCACAGGCTGGAGGGACAAGGAGCTGCTGTTCTACCTTCCTGCTAGTTTCTACCTGGGTCCTTCGGCTTCTCCTTTCTCCTCACTCTCAATAATGAGGGGTATCATACTAGCCAGAGAAATTAGAGGAGACCATCACTCATATCATCTAGCCAGTACACGTAGTCAGGTTTCTTGTTCTTTGTCACAAATAATGGGGCTTCAACCTCCCTTTGGAGACTATACCACAGTCTAATTATAGGATGCACTCTCAAGACACGCTTTTCTGCTATTCCAGTGAAATTTTCCTTTTCTAAGGTTCATCCTTTTACTATTAGTTCTACCCTCCCATACTACCCTATATCATTGTTCTCCACCTTTGCTGTTTGTTTGTTTCAAGTATTTATAGATGTTTA
>NW_020664540.1:5680073-5731546 GCF_002925995.2 Terrapene triunguis
GGAGGCTTTTTTGCCTGGGGTGGCAAAAAAGCCAGAGCCGGCCCTGTTTCTTGCACATATGGCTCAAACTTAGCCTTTATTATAGACTCATCTAATTTGCTGACGACTATCTCCCCGCTGTCCCCGTATCTTCCAGTATTATGGTTTTTACAGGTTTCATTCCCATTTATTATGTGTATTTCATATTTTGATTTTTTGGGGTGCATTAGATCAAATTTTTCCAAAATGAATCTCACTATTTCCTGCCCTTGTTTCTAAGCTCTCTAGGTGCCGTTGTTTTACATCTTATTCCCCAATGATGTTCAGAACCACACTCAATTTATTGTCTTCTGCTAATTTCATTAACACATTGTTTCACCCCTTTTTCCAAATAATTTTTGAAGACTGGATCTCACAAATCACTACACTGTTTCAAACACCTTTGTGCAACTTAACACCGCTGCTTACTGTTTGTTTGGGCAAAGACTGTAGCACTGGGTGGGTCGGGGGGAGAAAGGACTTGAGTGAGAGAAAGTGCCTGAAAGTTCTGTTTCCTCAAGTGCCGTCAGGAAAACATTAAAGAAGGTGAAAAAACTATATCTGTTAACAACATTAGATCCTGAAAGCTTTTGTTTTTTCTCATGACCTGCTTTGTTAGGTATTTGAAGGTAACTTTTGCCAGGAACAGATGGTGTTCAAGCAGACAACTGGCAAATGATCTAGAAGACAGCACTGAGATGATGTGTGGAAGTCTGGTCAGTTATCCAAATATGGTATGAATAGGAATGCAGCTGCCCAAAAAGCCTTTGTTTCAAAAAGGAAATGTAAGTAGGACAAAGAGAAACCTGTGGGCAAGACATTTTAGGACAAAGAGAAACTTGACTGTAGAATAATCACACTTTGTCCCAAGTGAGTCCATCTTCACAGTGGATGTATCAAATAGTCACTGGACCCTTCAACATTAGATAAAGTGGGTGAACGATACTTTGACATATACACACAAAAACAGAGCAGTGGATCTTTTAACATCTCGCGGTACACCTCAAAAAATGGAAAAGGGGTGCTAAAATTGAGATGACAGTGCTCAAGAGTACAAACACATCCTAATCCTCTATGCAATACTTTCAGGTGGCCAATTAAATGTGATCTGGATTTTTTTCCTCCAGTATGATACTACCTAAAACAAAAAAAGGTGATGTACGAGACTTGCAAATCAGGGACTTTACATATTATCCATATGGGCTGGATATGTAAACAAAGCCTTTTTTAGAGAGTTAAGACTGAAAGAATGTTTCAGTGGAGTACAGCTAAAATCCAAAAATTGCATTTCATTTACAAAAGTTCTATACCTTTAAAAACGAACAGTTAAGGGATCCAGACAGTTACCAATGCTATAGACTGACACTTACCATCACCCATGCACACTTAACATTGCTTCCTAATATCATTTGAAAAATGTACTCTGAATTGAAAATAAATTACTAGGAGATTATTCTTCAAGGGAACTATTTTCGGCGATCTCCTAGTAATTTGTTACCTTGACCTTTATGTATATTTTTGCTAATTTTTTTAGGACGCAATGTTACATTTGAGTGAGCGGTCTAAGTCTGGTGGTGTGATAGTGATGTTAAAGGTATTTATGAGGAAATCATTATCATTCTATTAATACTGTACTGTGTTTAAGGAACTAAATTGGTATGTCAGTGGAGACTGTTTCATATATGCACCCAAACACTTCAAAGCCTTACAGATATGAATCTATCACACTGAGAATTTAAATGTATATTTTATGGCTTATTTTTTTAAAAATAACAGACCAATACCATTATGTTTAATTAAGGCCTAACATACCACTAATATAATTTAGACCCCCAAATACAAGGAAATTTATATCTAATGCTGATCACTCTGTCCTTAATTCACCTGTCTGCAGCACATAAATAAGATCGATCATTACAAGGACCACTGCAAAATCTAGATATGAGAGGGGAATTAAGAAGTGTATGTTAAATCTTTGTCTTGAATTGCCTAGTTTGGGGGAGGGGCGGGGGAGCAAGGGATGTTGCTTTAGATGGTCTCAGCAGCGTTAGACTCTTGGGTGCTGTATTCTGCAGCAGAAAGGCCATATTAAGCTGTTTACTAAAGATAGCCCTGATACACTGTTATTCATCAGTGGATGCTGGGAACAGAGCAGCTGCTCTGGTTCAGATGATGATGTAATTCTCAGTGCTGTCAGCAGAAACTCTCTTTTATGCCCTGAGCTTTCACTGTTCTTTGAAAGCAAGCTTCATACTTCTTTCATGTCATCTACCATTTAATGGACATTCAGACCTCCCTAGATTGAGACATGGCTAATAATCTGTATTTATTTCATGTCACTTACACTTTCCTTCTTGATAACTTACTTACACATGATTTTCAGGTTAAACTCAAACGCTAACCAACTTTTTCAGCTAAAGCCGTAGATTTTGTTGCATAGCTACCATTTTATAAGGCTTTTCCATTTTACAAGCAACAAGCTTCTACTCCTTCTAGCCAAAACGTAAATGCTATCAAAGAGACAGAAACCTAAATACGACACTTATATAACTATTCACTGTACATCTACTGCAAACAATTAAAAACATTAAAAATATTAACAAATATTAAAAACAAATTACAGACAGACTCAGCAGTAATCTTCATAAATTCACATTACAATAACCAGTCAAAAAGGAACTGAAAGTGACAAATTTCTGGCTCATCTGGACATTGGCAAAAAGCCCCCAAGAAACCTTGTAATTTTTCTAACAAGATCCTAGCCCATCTCACAAGTCAGGTTTCTCTCTGCCAGATGGTCGATAGGAGTGCTAATGGAAAGATTGAAGCTGAAATAAATCTGCCACTTTTAATCAATCACAGGCAACCGTGTCATCGATGAACTGCTCATGTTATGACAAGCTGCTTTTGGTTAGTTATAAGCAAAAAGCTGATAAAATGTAATGCCTCCATATTTATTGTCAGTATCATATAAATTTAATGAAGGCATTTTTGAGGATTAAACACCATTCATTCACCAGTGATTTCGTGAGTCTCTCTGAAACCCACTGGATAGAAAAACAATTTATATACATTTGCAATTACATGCATAGGGTTTCACTGCAAGAGCTGAAAATAATCAAAGTTCACAAGACCCTCTGTCTTTAACAAGTTTCCAAACAAAGGCCCCGATCCTGCAACCAGACTTATGTACGGAATCCCACTGAAGACAAAGATAGCTCCAAAGATCCACCCACGTGAGCTTCATTGACTGCCGAGGGGCCCCGAGAGTCTGTTCGTATGGATTCAATCACAGGATTGGCCCTAAAACCAAATTTGTTACTATGTCTACATGCAATATAATGTAGCAGAAACTCCTCTACTACTAGACACTACTTCTCCCTATTACCCAAATTATAAACTCCCCATAACCTAAGTTATAAATGAAAAGCACCTCACTGAATTTCATGGCTCCTATCATGTAAAAATATTTTGACAAAAGATATTCTTTTGCCCGCACTGCCTTTATCCTAACAGGACTGAAACATTTGCAAAGAACAAAGTACAGACTTGAACTTGTCCAAGTCAATCCTTAATGTTATTTATTCTTGTTCTGCATTTAACTTGATAGCATCTGTCCAAGTGTGACTTCATTGGGGAGTTTTGTTTGAATCAGAACAGCACGATCAGCCCCCCCGAGATCATTTTAAAGAATACTGAACTGTGTGCATGCATGGGTAGAACACTGTTGATCCATTTTATGAAATGATGAATGCTGAGATGAGTGTCTTGATCTATTGAAATTTTAAGGGCTGCATTTTTATTCCAGTAATAATACTTGGAGAGATAATAACTTACAGTTATTATAGACTGCTATGGCACCATAGATTAGCCTCAAAGTACTGATTTTCATGAGACCACGTGGCAGATATGTGAATGTTCCACACTGTTTAATCAGTGTATATTTTAGTGTGTTTCTGAATGATTTTCCCTTTTAAAAATCCTTTTTTTGCTGTGAATTTGTGAGTAGAAAAAATACTTATTTTCCTTTCCATGTAGAATGAAAATAGTTTCTAGCTTTAAAGAAATATTGTAGTCAAAACAACATCTAGGACCTGCATTAAACATAAATAATAAATAATATTAAGACTCACTGTGAGTAGAGACAACGGAAAGCTAAAAAATTCAAACACAAGGCTGACATTTTACCTTTAAAAATCACTCCAGTGGGGTGAAAGAAGAAAAAAAGAACAATGGCAAGAGTTAAGGACAGCATGTTAGCTTACTTTTCAGCAAAATTTGTAACAAAAATTGACAAAAGTCCAGATGTTTTCAAGTAGGTGGTTGTAGTATTTGCTCCTGAACAAGTAAAATATGTACAAAGCAGTAGGACACACTTTCATTCAAGAATCTGCTGAGTTCCGTGCAATACTTCGGTATTACTTTGTGGTGCTTCAATACAAATTTAAATATACATTGTTGGGAGCAAAGGCATATTCAGGCCTCAACAAGTCTGTTCTGATAATATTTAACACCTCTGCATAAGTAGAGCTCTGCATGGGTAACAAAGATTCAGAGTAATCGTATTTGTGAGGAAAACCAAGGATAAAGTAACCACAAAGCTAGAAGAAACTGGTTTAAGAAAGCAGTAAAACCTGTACTGATAGGAGAGGAGAGTTCATATGAAAACAATAAACTAACATGTATGTATAAAAAAAGATAACAGAAGTTATAGTTAGCCTAATAAAGAGAAGCTGAGTATTGTCTGGTGCTGGAGGTGTATGTGTGGTGACACCATCTTGATGTACTTCCCGCTTGTAACTGATCATTACTTGCTAGTGTTTTGTCTTAATACAGGTCTGTTACCCGGATCTGCTGAGTGGTGAATTTCAATTCAACATACATCATTCAGCCTTCTAAGGGTGTAATGCTAAGTCATAGATCATAGAATATCAGGGTTGGAAGGGACCTCAGGCAGTCATCTAGTCCAACCCCCTGCTCAAAGGGGGACCAATCCCCAGACAGATTTTTACCCCAGTTCCCTAAATGGCCCCGGCAAGGATTGAACTCACAAGCCTGGGTTTAGCAGGCCAATGCTCAAACCACTGAGCTATCACTAAGGGCTTTGAAGTTAATGGGGAAAAACTCTCACTGACTTAAGTAGTATTTGAATCAGGCTCCTAATGTTTAGCTGCAGGTATCAGGAGACCAAATTGCAGATATCTTTCTCTTTTTAAACAGTTGTAACCATATACATTGGTATGAGCACGAGCTTTATTGCGCACGCACAATTTGGGTAACCATGTTCCTCATCTTCATTTGCAGCTTTCTTACCTGTCATTTCCATTAAGCTAGTCTTTTCCATCTGCTCCTCATTCTACATCTTTTGTTAAAATCTGCAGGTCCCCTGGAATGTCACTTCAACTCTGAATAGGAGGGGGAGCCTAGTTCTGGACATGATGCAACATGAAGACCTAAAAGGGAATCATTTGCTGGTCCATTAATATACCTACGTCGCAGGTGGTTGGAAAAGACATCTGAAATACACCCTGTCATGTCTTAATGCCATTCTAATGCAATTAGGTTTTAGGGTGACCAGACGTCCTGATTTTATAGGGATAGTCCCGATATTCAGGGCTTTGTCTTATATGGGCACCTATTACCCCCACCTCCTGTCCCGATTTTTCACGCTTACTATCTGGTCACCCTACAAGGTTTAAATTATTCTTTAAGAACTCTCTTGAAAATTGGTGCTTCAAAAGCCAGGTGTGCTTTGACCCTTTTCTTACGGTGATAAACTGAGAATATTTAAAATCACTCCTAATTACCCTATCAAAGAAAAGTAAAACTGAAAGCAGGCCTGAAGCCTCTGAAGAACTGATGAGGACATTAGCTGGACTAATGGAGAAACATGGTGTTCGTCATGGTTCCGATGCGCGAGAAGCAAAAATGAGCAGGCAGCACTTCAGGAAATAGCCACGCCTCCCCTGAGCTCCAACCACTATACTCAGCAGCATGCTTTGGGTGGTTGTGCTGCTTTAAGTGTCACTTATTAATTAAAAACTAAGCTGGGCTTACTGTAAATCCCAATTTAGTTTAAAGTCTGAGAGAAGCCAGTACTGCTCAAGAAGCAATGCTGAGTACAGCAGCCAGGCAGACTATGGCCTCATGAGGCAGGGGGAAATTCGAGATTTTGGTTGCCTCCATTGCAAAAGCTTACTTAATTCCATTTTAAAATCAATGAACATGAAAAAGGGGACTCAGATACAAGGGGCTCGGAGGTCTCTTTGGTTTTTTACTTATCTTATTTAGACAATAAAGAGACTGTCTAGTGACAACATGCCATTCTGTCATCCGGGAAATATCCAACCTGGATGCTTCTGAAAACTTATGTATGATGTAAATTTTCAAAATACTGTTAACGAACACTGCATAACCAGAGACCCTGTCCAAAGGCAACCTGATTAAAGGCTACAATCACTACCTACTTCCATTGACCCACTTAACCCTAAATGTCCATCTCAAAACCTTTGCCCTCCTCAAAAGCTAAATTGTGCAGAAACACAGTCCAGTGCCCTCTACTATTTAACATGCATGGCCGACTACTGGCAGCTACAAGACACAAACAAAATATCAACAATACACTATATATTTCTTTCTGATCTGGAGCACATAATACAATCACACACACCCAGGTGCACCAGTGCCTAAAAGTAATAAGTTTGAAAGGCAGCTAGCTCAAGCCAAACCTTTAGTGGGTACTGGTATGGAGAGGAAAGCACACTGTCAAATACAGTAAAATTATATCAGCTCTGGAAATCAACAGCAACTGAAAGGAGACTGCAAGTAATCAAGAAATACATCTGAAACAGATGCTGGCCTCACTGATAGTCTAAAAAAATGCATGTCTTTGTTCAGGGTTTCCATTAATCACAGGTCCCACAGTATTTTGACCATCAGTTGGGTTTCCCAGTCTCTGGTCTTCACAATATGACAACACGCTTAATGCTGCATATACACACGTCTCAGTCCATGACCAAAAGAGCTTAGCAAGCTACTTAATGCAGCTTTGTGAAACGGTATTTCTGGTTGCTCATTCTGTATTTACACTGACAAAATTCAATGAAGAAAATATTAAAACCTACCCCTTGCATATTTTCTTCATAAAATTCTGTTCACGGTCATCAAGCAATTGCTATTATACAGATATTTAGTTAGTTTGCTTAAGGGCTTAAGCAGTTTAAAAAAAAACAAACTACAGCTGCCAAACAGTAAGGGCAATATTAAAATTATGTATAACTTTTTGAGCTGAGCCCCTCCCACCTTGAGTTGTAATTTTTGGTTGTGCCCCTTCCCAAACCCAGACAAAAAGAGGGGAGTCAGGGGATGGAGGTGGCACTCCCTCACCGAGTGCCGCTGCACCAGGCTGAGCCACTGACATCGCTGCTTCCCCTTAGCCCCCCCAAATGTTCCTGCACGCCCACCTAGGTGGGTGCGCTCCACAGTTTGAAAACTTCTGCTGTACTGGGAAGTGCCAAAACTCTCATGCTGGTTGGGGGAGGGGTCAGTCGTGACACCATCATGGCTGTCCATTGTATTGCATTGCCTCTCCCTATGCGTGAAGAAAGTGAACGCTATCGATTGTTCAATGGAGCCTTCCAGCAGTTTTGTACAGTCAACTGCTTGATAACAGGTTGCGCCAAAGTTTCTGCACCTAACACGTGCATGTGGATGTGTTATTATATAAAAGCTATTTAAGGGCCAAATCCAGATTGCCGTGCCATGTGAGAAATTCCACTGACGTCAAGAGGTGCTTGTGAGAGCAAGGCAAACAGGATCTGGCCATAATTCTTAAGTTAATTAAAACGTCAAAGTGAAATTCTATTCTATTTTGTTATTACTGCTAGGAATGAATAATCACAAAAATCAGTCAACTTCCATGTTTGTTTCTCAATAAACAAAGAAAAAAACATGCTCCGCTGACAAATAAAAACATGTTTTTTCTAGTTGCCAGACCTGCAACTTGTGATTCAATTGTCACATCAGGTTCTTCCCTTGCCATGCATCACCATCCGTAAAAGGTTCTGCAAGATAATTATGTCTTCAGTTTCACTTGTGTACCAGACAGTGTCGGGAACTATGGGCCCCAGTTCCCTCAACTACGCCTGTGGCTAGCTGGCTCAGCCCTCACATAATGAGCCCAGCTGGGCTGTAGCACAATCACCTAATTGGCCAGCCCCCCAATTGGCTGTAAGGAGCCTACAGGTCTGCATTTAAACTCAGCAGTAGCAGGTCACTGGCTGCTCAATGCTTATGCTCACACAGCTGTGATAGCTCTTGTGCCTGTCTTGTTTTCAGCCTTGCTCCTGCCTTGCTTGGTTCCTGGCTCTGACCACTAGGCCTGATCGCCCACGCCCTGGTCCATGACCGAGGGATTCTAGTTATGCCCTCAATTGAAAGAGCAAGCCTACCATACAGAACTCACAAAGGACTTGTCTGCGCCCGATGTTACTATGCGGCAAGCCAGGGTGTGAATCTAGAGCACATTACCTTGCTGCGCAGTAACATCCGGTGTGGACACTGCTACAATTCTCTAAAGTTTCATAGTGCAGAACATCACAGTGCAGCAAGCTACTGTGCTGAGGATTCCCACTCTGGCTTGCCACACAGTAATGTTCCAGGTAGAAAAACCCTCAATAATTCTGTTGACGGGGTGAGAGCCAGAAATAACTCCAGCTCGCTCTGTCTGAGTCGTGCCGGCTCCGCAGTGCTAACAGGAGAAAAGTTATTTTAGTCACTGAAGTGAGTAGAACTGACGCAGAAGCCCCTCTGGCAGCACTGTACCTATTCCCTGGGGGAGTGAGTGACAAGAGGGGCTTTCCAGAACTGGAGTGCTCAGGTGGAACAGCTGTGCACAGGAGTGTCTGCACTTGTGTGCACCACCCCACTCCAAAATACTCCAGCATAAAAAGAGGGATTGGGGCAGGGTTATAAGATCAATGGTTAGAGAGGGTTTGGGGCCACTGGATCTATCTCAGCGGAAGAGTCAGAGCATCACTGGCCTATCTGGACTTGGGGCAGGGTGTAAGTGAATTCCACCCAAGAGCTGGAACCTTACAATCCAGCCTAAGTAAGGGGGCAGCACATGGCTGCATTTCATCAGAAACGGGAGGAACCAGGCTGGGATTCAGTCCGAGTCTGGTCCCTGCTTTACCCTTGCTGGGGTGCATAATCAGCACCTGTCCTTTTGATGTCACAGATCATCTCCCCTTCTGCGCTGGGGTCTCAATGCACTTACAGGAGTTCCTGGGAAGGGGACGAACGGACATGAAGCCAGAGTTCTGCCCTGTTCCCACACACCTGCAGGAGAAGAAAGAAACAGCTGCTCCCCCACCCCCTTGCAGGGTCTCAGGATTTAGGCAGCTATTACAGGAGAAAGGGGTCTCCTCACACCCCTTAGCTGTCCTATAACAAGGCTTACAATTGAGCCCTAAAGGATTAACTAGTTAAGAAAACACACACAAGAAAATTAAAATTCTCTTTCCCCTTCTCATGGTGAACGACTGAAACAGGAATAAAATTATCAGTACAAGCTATGGCTACTTCTATGAGCGCACTGAAGTCTTTGAATCTCAGAATTTCCCCTAAGTGTTCCACACTTCAGGAACTGTTTCTAATTTAAAGAGCAAATTCCAAATTGTAACCCAATTCTAGTAAAAAACAGACTATCCATAAAACATCCATGCTTTCCAAATAGCAATTTTAAGAATTTTTATTATAAAAAAATACTAAACCAGATTTTTGCATACTGTGATGTGCTCAAAGACAGATATTTCATGTGACTTCATTATATTAATATTTAATATATTTGAACAAAAAGTTAGTAATCCACTCTTGGAGATGGTAGACAGGAAGCCACTTTGATTTTAAATGAAAATCTTGATTCAATAAAGCCAGCAATTCCTCAAAACATTTTCAGACTAATGAAATAAAGAGGCAGGTTATTAATCTATAGAATCAGAGACCCTGTTTGTTTTCACAATGCAAAGTTTGTAGTCTGCAAGACTGACCTACAGCAACATGGCTGCTGCTGTATTGTTTGTGCCAGCGGGTGAAGGCTCCTGAGCAGGGAGACTGCCATGTCCTGATAAATCACTCCAAAATACAATGGGACTCTCTGAGACAAGAGTCTGTCTGCAATTTCTTTTGATGTTAAGGACTTTCCTAATCTGTCCAGGTTAGACTGAGTCAGACGCAGTCAGGGTCTTCAAAGGTCAGCGAGAGGAGGTTTATTTTTAAACAAATAAGCGCCTTCCAGCTAAGCCTCTCCACCTAGTAAGTCTTTTGATACATTTTTAGCTTCCTCAGATATCTTGCATTGTACAAATTTTGAGATGTGTTACAGATTGCCTACTCCTCAGTTTATATTGGGTACTTTTGGACTAGTGTGGCAATGGAGAAGATATTAGTAGCTTTAAATCAGTCCTTTTTTTAAAAATGGAATAAAATTCCAAACACTACAGCCTGTGTCTCAGCGTAAAAAAAAATGTTTAGAAATATTTTCATGAAATTCAGTGCATAGTTTATAGGAGTCTATGTTTTATAAAATATTGATTTACAAAAACATCACTGTTTTCTTTAAATATGTACTATGCTGGCTTGTCAGAAGAATTTAGAAGGGAGTAATTTGTAAAGAAATCTCAAACGGGGCCAAAAGTGACACCCTAATTTTTCCCATATAAAAAATTGTCATGATGTTTAAATAGCACACTGTGGAATATTTAAATAAGTACTAGTAATGTTGTACAGTATATTCTATTTACACCAAAAGTGAGACTCATTGGAAAAGATATGTGAACACAGAACTTCTAAACTTACTCTTTAAAAATGGTAAGTTGTGCATATTTAAAATATTTTCTCCCTGTATCTCAAAAATACTGAGATCATTAAAATATTCTGGTGTGCTTTTTTTCTTTAATAAACACAATACAAAGTTGTATATGCTTCTTTTACATCAGTATCACCTGTAAAAACAACACTGTTTGTGAGCAAGAGTAAACAGACATACTGGTATACAGAGTAATTTTATATGGTTTATTCCACACTCATCACTGTAATATCTGGGCATCTTCCAGTAGTGTATAAAAGCAACACAACTAACATCCATCACATGTTTGAAAGCAACCAACCATGTCCCACTGGAGGCTGCAGTAATGCTACTGTATTAAATTATTATCCCCATAGTTTTACATCAAAACTTTTACTTTGGTGCAGTTGGTGGTATGACTGATGCCATCTGAGAGCACAAACTCTAAGGGCTTGTCTACATTACCTGCTGGATCGATGGGCAGCGATTGATCCAGCAGGGTTTGATTTATCGCGTCTAGTATAGACGCGATAAATTGACCGCCGAGCGCTCTCCCGTTCACTCCGGTACTCCACTGGAGCGAGAGGTGCAGGCGGAATCGACAGGAGAGTGCCAGCAGTCAACTCACTGCAGTGAAGACACCGCGGTTAGTAGGTCTAAGTACATCGACTTCAGCTACATTATTCACGTAGCTGAAGTTGTGCAACTTAGATCGATCTCTCACCTACCCAGTGTAGACCAGACCTAAGACTCCGAGGCTGCTGCAGTATCACCCCTTTGGGAGACAGATCACTGGCAAACCAATTTCAGGGTCGTGCACCAGACCCTGCTTATGTGCCTCTCCATCTCTACCCTTGCTCTCCAACATGGGCTTCTGGTACGCTTCACATGTGACCAGCTCTGCAGTGTAGAAAGAACATGGAGGGAGAGAAAATACTGTACCTAGACGAAATCAATGTTTTAAGCATTGTAATTCCTAACAGACTCCTTCCCCTTTTCTCAGGGCCATAAGAAAGTGGGCTCCATCAGGGAAGAGGTAAAGAGAGAGGTGTAGCAATGCACTGAAACTACCTCTTTCACATGTGGCCCGCACAACCCCCTAGCATGGCATCTGGGTTGTTCAGCTACTGCATAGGAAGGGCAAAATATGGTTCACAGTTTGATGACTTACAGGGAAAAAATGAACTAAAAAGAGAAGCACAGCTACATTTTCTGCATAAATCTTCCCATATTCTAATAACTATTTCAAAACGTTTTGTTCTATATTTAGTAACAAACACAGCAAGGTAAGGCAGAAATCAGTTACCACAAGTGCATGGGGATCATTACTTGGTAATGGAATAGCACTTATATAATGATGACTGAGCTACAGTACACTAGCCAATTTACAACTAATTATCTGGATGCTATGAAATACTATGTGAACCAGCCACATATGCTCTTGAGTTTTGTAGCAGATCTTTATAATTTCCACCACCACATGAGCTTCAGTTTAAGAACTGCAGTCACTGTTATGTAATTATTAGTAATTCTCTGGACTGGAACTGTATGCAGTATCACGAAACAAAACCCTTTGTGGGATTTCCTGTCTCATTTGAGTATTAATCTTTGGTGGGGGTAATGAATATGATATGGCAGTTAGCAAAGGTTAACATTTTGTGTGTTTTATTCCCTGATCCAGTATGTTTATTCCCCCCCCCCCATCTTAAATACTGTGCCAGCTAAAAATACTTCAACCACATTTATGTCCAATTTCTAATAAAATGCAAGTTAACCAACATCAGCCGAAAACATCCAACATCAAACTGTGCGGGAACACGCGCATGCGCACAGACCTTCCCCTTCATTAAGAAAACTGAGCAAATATACAAGCGTTGTATTCTAAAGGTCAACAAATGGGCTTTGCTGGAGTGGGGCCAAGGGGAAGCCAATTCACGAATGCAATTCCACAGAAATCTAGTCATTATCAGCTTGAGTCCCCCTCCCCCTCCCCACTGTCACAGTATGATATGCACCTTCAAGTTCTAATAACTAGTATATGAAATATTTTCCAGGGTTTGGTTTTGTTTGTTTGTCCCCCAATTTCTCAAAGAAAAAACTCCTCTTATCAGATTGAGTGAAATCTGAAACAGAAAAAATCACAAGGCAACACTGAGCATTTTCTAACACAAACTGAAAATGAAACTAAGCGGATATGAATTGAGGGGCACTTAACACGATCATCATACAAAGTTACCCTGTGGGCTAGAATTGCTCATACATAGTCTTCAATTCAGGAAGAAATTATTTTATAGATAGTCATTAAAATTCATTCTGCATTTTTGAGCTGCCCACATGACCTCAAACTGGACCACAGAAGGAAAATATTTCCTTGAATGGAAGGGAAAAGAGTGATATCCAGTTTATATTAAACAATAAGGATGCTGTAGAATTAAGTAGACTTGACCCAAGTCTAGACTCAGAGGTCAACCCAGATCCATTTTTTTTTTTAATTTTTAAATTAAAAATGTTTGAATTATTTTGGATCTTTGGAACCCGCTATGTGGAAGGGCTCACACTTCCACATATTCCCAGAGGTTTCTTTCCCCAGCTTTGAAGGGGTTATTTTTATATCTCATAAACAGATTTGCATATAGTCATTTTTTAAATTAGGATATTTAAGGGGGCTTCTGCTCACTCAGATAATTTGTTATGTAGGAGAGATAGAGAGGATTTGTCACGGAATTTTATTCTTTTAAACCCAATATATTCACTATCAGTGATTCCAAGATCCTTTTACCTCCCAAAAACAAAAAGCCCCAAAGATGAAACAACTAAACTTAACACCATTAACTAACTAAGAGAAAAGGCATCAAAAGGTGGAAAAGATTCTGAGACCTACAGCGTATGAAAAAGAACTGAGGGCAGTATGGACGCTCTTTGGTAACCTCACTCTGAATGTCTGATTGTGTGTGACAGAAAAATGCATTGCCTCGACAATTACTGTCTGCAAATGGTTCTGCAGTCTGTGGTGCAAAGGCACAGTCTCTTCAAGAATGGAGATCAGTGGAAGCAATACTCAAAGGAGAACCAAAACCACTCCTGAAATCTGTAGTACAGTAGCTGGAAAGGGGCTAATTTTCAGAAGTTTATAGAATACTTACACGTGATGGTGCGGAGTTGCTACCAAGATTTTAGGATAACTGTATTATAGTGGGTGTCTGACAAGGCCAGCCCTCAATCCCATCTGATGGGAAAGGAGAAGTGCTGTATTCTTAACAGTAGGCTGTCCTCAGACTGTGCTTAGGGGTTCCATCTTTCAAATCAGCCTCTGGATAATAAATGAGATTATAGCAGAATGCCAGCAATGCTATAGTTAAGGTTATGACCAGTTTTCCATTTAACATCAACTCTTCTGAGTGCACTAAAATCTAGCCTTGAAATTTGGTGTGCCTCATGGGGGCATGAGGTTCAGTTACTGAACCAAATTTCGGTCCATTTGACCACGGGATTCCCAAGATACAGCTCCCACAAAAACAGCTTTTCTTAAAATAGATGTGTTGGCAACAATTTTTTCCACACAGATAGAAATCAAACGAGGGCCGAGATCACTGCATCAAGGTCTCAAATGTTTGAGAGTCACCCCAACAGAGTGCATGCCACCCACTACCCCTTTGGGGAAATCAAATTACAAAGAGTTTGGTTCTCCAGTTAGGTGAGCTGCAGCAGTTCTAAGGTTCTTGCACCAAATGGATTACACTGCACATCTGCAGGGAGAAGGTAAAGGAGTTGAAAAGTAGTTATAACTCACAGGCCTTGAACAGCTCAAGGGAGAATGTTGTGGCCATCTCACCTGAGCAGCACATAGGCAATATGAGTTCAAATCCAACCCTGAAGTCTCAACACACACACCTGGCAGATACTGGAAGGTACTGTGAGAGAGTGAGTTTGTGCATCAGCTCTTTTCAAGGCCCTCTGTAAAGACCTCCCCCATGTAACTATCTTTAATAAGGCAGCAGGGCAAATACTGACAAGTGGCAAACACCTACCTCTTTGGTTAAGCAATCATTTCTCTCAGGTTTGTTTTTTGTAAATGAAAACAAGATGAAACCAATTTACATAAATGTGTCCCCACTAAAGGTTACCAAGTTAGATATCGGTAAGATTTATTTTAAATGGAGGCGCTTGGTAAATGCTACAGTTTTACAAATAAAAAGCAGTCATTTTTATTACACTATCCTTTTACTTGGATCTAAATTATAAAATACAGAAGCAAAACTCAAACATGTACACATTACGCTACAAACTCACAAAGTACACTTCTACCCCTATATAACGCGACCCAATATAACATGGTAAAGCAGAGCTCCGGGGGGGGCGGGGCTGCGCACTCCGGTGGATCAAAGCAAGTTCAATGCAACGCGGTTTCACCTATAACGCGGTACAATTTTTTGGCTCCCGAGGACAGCGTTATATTGAGGTAGAGGTGTATAGAGTACAGAGGACTAAGAGTTTAGCTGCCCTTCACAGGGCATCTCATGAAAACATTCCCGGGGATCTATTTACCAATTAGCTAATATCCGAACCAAAAGCCTATTCTATACAGCACATTCACATGTGAAGACATGCAGAAAAATCCCCATTTTAAGTGGGCAACAACAATCAGAGTTTAGGCAAACAACCAAATAACCATTACTAGCATGCTTTAAAAGAGAACACATTCCTGTTAAAGGGCATACCTAACAAATATAACATAAAAATAAGCCAGCTGACTGAGAGAAAGATCTTGGAACTACAATCTGAACAAGGTGTGTCAGCGCCAGCCTCTCTTCTAAAAGGGAGTTCTTTCAAAAGTGAATTTCATGCCAGTGACCCTCTGCTAGTCACCACACAGAAGTAAAGCCTGTAGCACAGCAGAAGACCAGAAGTAAAACTTAATATCTCATTTTCAGTAATACCTATGAATTCCAAGCCATGTAGCAGACCTCAAAGTGAGAGGGGGGATATCAAAAGTAACTTACACGAAGAGCTGAAGACAGTTCTGAAAAATAAAAATAAATAAATGGTGGGAAAATTAAAGCATATAACACACTCGGAAAAGACTCACAAGTGCTTCACATCTGTCAAACACATGGGATTGTATCTCTACAAACTTTGCTCTCACACAAAATCTTTGGCCTTCAGGGAATTCCTGAAGAAATACATCTACCTACTGTCCTTTTAGCTAAACCATGAACTTCAAACTTTCAAACTGAATTGGGCCAAAAGAAATCTGATGAGTTTCAACAAGGACAAGTGCAGAGTCCTGCACTTAGGACGGAAGAATCCCAGGCACTGCTACAGACCAGGGACCGAGTGGCTAGGCAGCAGTTCTGCAGAAAAGGACCAAGGGGTTACAGTGGACTAGAAGCTGGATATGAGTCAACAGTATGTCCTTGTTGCCAAGAAGGCTAACGGCATTTTGGGCTGTATAAGTAGGAGTATTGCCAGCAGATCGAGGGACGTGATCATTCCCCTCTATTCGGCATTGGTGAGGCCTCATTTAGAGTATTGTGTCCCGTTTTGGGCCCCACACTACAAGAAGGATGTGGAAAAATTGGAAAGAGTCCAGCGGAGGGCAACAAAAATGATTAGTGGGCTGGAGCTCATGACTTACGAGGAGTGGCTGAGGGAACTGGGATTATTTAGTCTGCAGAAGAGAAGAATGAGGGCGGATTTGATAGCTGCTTTCAACTACCTGAAAGGGGGTTCCAAAGAGGATGGATGTAGATTGTTCTCAGTGGTACCAGATGACAGAACAAGGAGTAATGGTCTCAAGTTGCAGTGGGGGAGGTTTAGGTTGGATATTAGGAAAAACTTTTTCACTAGGAGGGTGGTGAAGCACTAGAATAGGTTACTTAGGAAAGTGGTGGAATCTCCTTCCTTGGGAGTTTTTAAGGTCAGGCTTGACAAAGCCCTGGCTGGGATGATTTAGCTGGGGATTGGTCCTGCTTTGAGCAGGGGGTTGGACTAGATGACCTCCTGAGGTCCCTTCCAACCCTGATATTCTATGATTCTATGATGTTTTAAATACTATTTTTTCCTAGCACCAGGACCATAGCCCTAAAAGACCAATTCTTTCCTTGATAATGTAAATTAACAGAGTGCTTTGTTACCTTAAGAATTACATTACTCACTATTAGCATGGTTCGTGAGGCAAATTAACAGTACTGTATGTAGAAATACAGCCTTGGTTCTCTCACACACAGAGTATGTCTACCCTGCAATTAAAAGCCCATTGCTGGCCTGTGCCAGCTGACTCGGGAGGCTGTTTAACCGAGGTGCAGACATTCGAACTCAGGCTGGAACCCAGGCTCTAGGGCTCTCAAGGTGGGAGGGTTCCAGAGCTCAGGCTGCAGCCCGAGCCTGAACACCTACACCACAATTAAACAGACCTTAGCCCAAGCCCCGTGAGCCCATCAGCTGGCATGGGCCAGCCACGGGTGTCTAATTGCAGAGTAGGCATACCCATATGTATCATCTGACCTTGGCTTCCCAAGTCTAGCTGATTCACCATCTAAGTGAAAACAAGACAGGTTAGCCAATTCTAATTTTTCAATCACCCAGAAATATCTTGGATTACTAAACTGAAACTCTATTCTGTACAATCCAGGTAACTGATCCGAAAGTTCCTTGATTTGGAAAACTTGAGCTCCGCCCACAATACCAATACCTTACAAAGCTAAATACTGTACACTGAACATATTATACATCCACAACAAAGCAGCTTCTGGTTGTTTTGAGTATAGAGAAATAAATCACAAGTCATGACAATAGCAAGATAAGCAATAATGGACATCCACACTGAGCATATTTACTTAGCTGAGCCTAGGGCATTTCCAACACTGAAATGGTATGCTACTTAGTGTTCTAGTTTTATGTCAATTCCAGTCCTGTAACTAAAAATAAAGTGCACAGCATAATTTGTTCCATACTATCTATGGTCCTGAATGTGTGGGAAATAGTTTTTTTTTTCCAGTAAAAGCACCTACATATTCTACTAATCAACCACAGTGCCCAAAATGCATCTGAAGAGGCAAGTTTCCTGATTAAAAGCAGATGAGCAGCTTTTAAGACCTGCTCATTCCTTGCGAATTTTTGCATGTGTCACATTTGAAAAGATCCACTGAAATGAAAGGGACCCATGAAACACATGTCCAGCATTTTTGGAGATATTTTGATCAAAAATAATCTAGAACTGAAATATTTAAACTAATCAGATCGGAAGGCAACTGTCATACTCAAGATAAGCACATGACAGAATAACGACTTAAATACAAGTAGCAAAATCACTGTCCAGGCAATGGAGCAGCTGTTGTGTGCCGAGTACTATGTAATAGTACTACATACTACCTGGGAATTGCAAACTCTTTTAGTGAGAAGGGAAATGTTGGCTAGGCTGCTGGGCCATGAGATAGACTTGGAAACCCAACAGAAATGGGAACAGAACAGATGCTAATTTAACAAGCCACCCCAAGGCTCTAACATTGCAGCACATCCCTAACACTGCATTGCAATGTCAGCAATATGTAGGCCATGAATCCATGGATCTTCTGACTCAGTGGCACGACTGCTAGCAACTCAGCCATATTGGCATTGGTTAGCCATCAGCTAACAAAATGTATCTACTAATAGGATCAATAACTACAAGAAAGGAGTGAGGCAATAAACAATTTTTGGAAGTAAATTTCAAATACACTCATTCCTGAAAACTCCACTGAGGGCTTTTGTTATCTTTGTAATAAACATAAGTTAGTTTTCTATTGTATATACACATCCTTTTGTTCAGAACAACCTTATTTTATTAAAAGAGATTTAGCTGTGCTTTACAATCCTGCTTCATTTCTTCCACGACAAGTTTTTTGTGAGATTAACTCGACACATTTATTCCCTTGATAATATATCCTGTCCTCTCAGATATCATTGCCAATTTCAAGTACGTAGCAATAAATAGGCTTAAATTTTTTAAAAGTAATGACTTGAAAGGCCCTTCAGTTCCCATACTTTCTTGTTACAACAGATTTCACTTCGCAAGTAATGTAGTAACATTTCAGTTCAAGTAAATGTAAAGTATTAAAGCTTTCACCAGACCTAGATCCCCTCCTCTATCACAATTCAAGAATTCCAGGATATAACTCAGTTCAAAATTGGAACTTTAGCATATATAAAATGGAAGTTATTTGATTAGCCTTTAAAAAAAAAGAATTAACATGCTATCCCTATATAATTATGAATCCTGTTTCACATTAAAAAAACATGACTGAAGATCAACTGTGCAACTGGGTAATTAAAATTAAGCTGTGGCAACTATTTTGATAGTATTCAGTATAAATCAAACAATTATTCATGCACTAGATCCTAAAAACCCAGACATACTAAATAGGAGGAGGTTATTGCCTCATTCAGTGTGTCAAAAATAAAATTACTTGACTCTCCAACCAGACAGTAGTCTTGGTACTCACTGGAGACAAAAAATTATATGCAATGAGAAATTTAATGAATCTTATTTTTATAAATAAACCCTCTAAAATTCTTTCTTCATTGAGTTCAGTACTAATGTTGATGGGCATATTAAGTACAACTCCAGCATATTTCTTGGAAATGCATTCAAATAAAGTATGTTGTTTTCTAAAAAGCATATAATTCATCCAGTTTGTGGTAAAGCAAAACACTCAAAAATCCAGCTAGCTTTTGAAAATATTGGTATATTTGATGATACTTCCTTACTGAAGAGCAAGATGTTTACTTGGTTCTTAAAAACCGTTCTTTGACATCACTAGCCCATCAAAAATCCAGTAACTACAAACCCAGCTTTCAAATCAGGGTTTGTTTGCAGTTTAGAAAAGTGTAAAATGGTAGATAAAGTAAATGCTCTTTGGAATTTAATTTTCCTATTAGTTTAACAGTAATTATTATATCACCAATGAAGCTCTATTAAAAAGATAGTTTACCAAGGAAATAGGATTTTAGCTTGTTTCTATGAAACTTTCTTAACACTCCACCTACTTAAATATTTGTTGGGAATCAATAATTATACAACATTATAGCATTTGTTTACTTAGCTGTGAAAACACTGAACAAAACCTGGAAGATCTTTCTTTAATACTCTGTCTATCTTTATTCTGTGTTTATATATATAAAAAGTTTCCATTCAAAGGGCTTTAGTCTGAATCTGTTCTTACAAACATGTAGCCTAAAAGGCATAAGGAAATACGGATTTATACTTGCAAGTAAATGACTCACTTTTAAATAAGATTGGGGGGATTCTCTTGTAACTATAAGGTATAACTATAAAGAGAAGTCCTATGATAATCCATTGTATTTTATAGTGTGAAAGATTTAGAAGGGTAGAGAGTTGAAGATGAGCCACGCCCTTCCTTGCACTACATACAGTAAGATGACCCTTCCTATACTATGATGACCTCTGCTAATCATAGAAGTCAAGTAAGCACGAAGAACATTTTCATTTGAGAATGGGGAGCAAGGAAGACTGTTCCATATTGAAACTGCTTCCCATACAAGAATTCTGTTTTAATCACCTACCACCAATATTCCTTTCCTCACTTGTCAAGTTCCCAGTAGCTTGGTCTCAGTACTTTTCAATTAGGCCAAAGAATTGAATCAGTACGTCTTTAAGACTTAACTATCACTCAGACTAATTGAAGTATTGGATTAAAGCATGCTGATCTCATAGATGCTTGTGATGCAAGCTGCTGCTGCAGATAGATTACTAAATATTTAAAACCTCTAAAGATAAACTAGCAGGATTATAAATCACTGAAAAATAAATAGCTAGCAGAATCTCTGCAAATGTCTTCTGGATACTGACATATATACTTCATTCATTTTCTAATGAGAAATGTGAAGGGTTTTTATTATTAATTGCATACAAATTACCATGATTACTGTATCACAGGAGAAGTATTTATCCATTCACCTCTCAGAGGAACAATGCTGAATAAAGGAATTTATGCATGACACATAACAATGCTGAACAAAGGAATTTCTGGATGCCATATAAGATGTTTGGCACTTAGAGTAATGGAAGAAAATCAAAAGGAATATCATAAATCTTTAATTGTAGGAAATCAAAATAATCTATTTGCTTGCCAAGTTCTCAGTATTGTTTTAGCAGGAACATTACTTTGGAAGTGCAAGCTCTCCTTAATATACATATCTGTATGTGCACCCATCCCACCCCACACAATTCCCACAGGTTTGCTGCAAAATTAACCACATTTGAAAATTGCTAATCAGTGACAGAGAACTCTGCAAGCACCCTTGGGATGTGCTTTGAGTACTTAAAAGGGAAAAATAAACATGGTTTTATTACCTACTTTTGGAAAATAATTATTTGTATTCATCTAGATAGTTCTCCATACTGCCTTATTGTTTAATTTAGGGCATTTAAAAAAAAAAGTGCTTAGCAGTTGAAGGGCCTACTGACTTCAACTGGAGCTACAAGGGCTCAGCATTTCTGAGAAACAGGCCCTGAAAATGGTGATGTGAAGATGTGGAGAAGCCGTCAAAAACTGCCACAGTATATCTACACAGCAACTAGACACCCACGGATGGCCGGTGCCAGCTGACTCGGGCTCACGGGACTGTTTCACTGCTGTGTAGACGTCTGGACTCAGGCTGGTGTCATAGTTCTGGAACCTTCCCACCTCGGATGGTCCTAGAGCCCAGGCTCCAGCCCGAGTCCAGACGTCTACACAGCAGTGAAACAGCCCCAAGCCCCATGAGCCCAAGTTAGCTGGCACGGGCCAGTTATGGGTGTCTAGCTGCTGTGCAGGCATACCCCTCATGCTAAATGCTCAGCTCTGATATGCAATTGTTTCAAAATCAATAATACCACCACGATGCAAGGCATCTAATTTTCATATCAGCGTTCACCTTCTGACAACAGAATCAGAGCATTATTTAATTAGATAATGTAACTCCTGGTTTAAGTCTCATCAAAAATTTGTTAAACCTAAATATCTTCAAGGTAATGTGTGTGAAATGCTAAAAATTAATCTTGAATGCTTTTTGACACTTCACTTTGCTAACAGAAAAAACACTGCTTGTGGGTTTTTAGACCTCACCATTATTATCAACTAAATAGGAGATTTACAATATTCTTGCTGACGTAAAAGGGTCAGAAGGGAGACGAGGAAGTAAGAATGTTGTTATTAAGGGTATTTCTATTATCTTTCCAGGGAAACGTTTTATAAGCATGGAGCAATCATGGTAAATAACAAAAAACAAACAAGGAAAAAAATAGCAGACAAGGGAGAAAATCTTTGCTATTACAATAATGTCTCTCGCAGAATCAAGTCTCCTAGGAATATTGAGAAATTTAAACAAGCCAGATCTCTCTATTTACACATTTATTCTTAAATTTTGGCTTTTAAACCAAGGGCCAGAATAAGCATCTGAAAGCTATAGACTCTCACTGTGCTTTCTCTATTTAGCTTCTCCACCTATCTTCTCTCCTCTCCTCACCAGTTCAGTCTCTCCCTGTTTCCCATCTTGAACGGACAGTTACCTGGCTCTCCTCCTCCCTCTGCTGACACCCTTTCATAGGGTGGCTGATTCCCTCACTCCCTGGCTCCCCCCGATTTCTCATCAAACACACATTCCTTCTCTTCCTCCAAAGTACATGCATCAGGCTCTTCTCTTTCCCCTGTATTACCGTGGTTCATCTCTAGGCCAAATCGTTCTGTGAGGGCTTTAATTCCTGGCTATCTCACTTCCTTTCTCCTCCTAATCTCCTACCCTCAACCCTGGGGGACTTCATCCTCTATATGATGACTGCGCTGATGCTTCCTTCTCACTCCTCCTGGTTGAACCTGCCACCAGGGATCAACTCCCTCATTCACCTCACACCTTTGAGCTTGTCTTCACCAACAACACACAAACGAACAAAGAAAAACACCCTAGTAGCTCATTCACAATCTTTGTTTCCCCTACCCTCCACACTTTGTCTGTTATCAATTGTAATGGTATTCCTAAACTTAGACTAGGTTCTTTGTAGGTAGGAACCATAGAAATATATAATAGACAAATGAGAAATGACTATGCATAGAAGCAGTTCAAATGATTATCTGAAGCAGACTAATAAAACATTTGAATATTGCAGACAGCACACACCAATTTCCCTGTATACTTTACCGCATACTCCAAATCTATCCAACAAGTTTGATTATTTTACTCATTAAAATAGAAGTTTTCATCACAGCCTTAAACATTTGCAAGTGCAGACCAGAAAACTGACATGCGTATTTACTGTGAAGCTTTATATTTGTGTCATCAATTAACAAAAGCTTGGACTAAAACTGAAATAAAAGCTAATCAAAACGGCTAGCTGTCATAACAGATGGATACTATCTATTTTTTCATATCAAGTGGAAAAGCCAAAACTCAGCATTTTAGTGTCATGTCTGTGACTATGAAGAAGCCAACTTAGAAAGGAAGGACAAGAAATGTCAGAATTACATTAAAAATAGACATCTATGGCTGAAAGATTCACATGTGAATTCTCATTGATTCTTTCACACTATGATGGTTAATCCACACAGAAGCTGTCAGCTGATATGTGGTCTGCAAATGAGGTTTCATTGTGGCATTGCATGAAAAATAAATAAAAATCAGAGCCCTAATGTTACTTTAGTCTCAAACAAGCGTTACACTATCTAGGCTGTCTGTCCAAAAAGATGCATAGACAGCCTCCCAGAGATATAAATGAACAACTGCAATACCTTTTTCCCATACTGTTTACAGTGTTGGCTATATTCCTACTGGCAGTGGATTTTCTTCTTGACAGCTTCTTGGTGTTGCTGCTGTCATCGGTGCTGTCATCCTCTTTCTTTGGTGTGCTACTTCCTTTGCTGTTCAGGTCCTTTAGCACATTATAATTAATTTTACTTGAGATTTTCTTCTGTTCCAACATCTTTTCAATTGCCTCTCCTGCTGTGCTAGCTTGAATTGGCTCCCGCTTTTTTGCAGACTTCTTTGGCTTAATTAAAATATAAAATTAGTGATTTAGATACAATCAAAATAATTTTACCAGAACAGAAGGGTGATCTGCAGTGCTGCTGACACTGGTGTTAGATGACCCAGTAGGCGGCACAGTTCACTTGGAGTCAGTACCAAGCCAATGCCCCAGTATGGTGTTTCAGGGTATTGTACTGCTGTAGGTGCCAGGACTGGTATCAGCTGTAAAATGGAGATTCTGGCCATCTGAGGACATTGTAGAGCCCATGTGACTTTTTCAAGAGATAAGGTGTTAGCTTTTGTATCTTTTGCCAAATGTCACCACATGTCATTATGATTGCTCTACTAAATTAATCCCATAGTTGCTGCATTGTTGCCAAAGAGAAACATAGCCTCTTTCCCAAAGGTCATCTACAGGGGGGCGGGGTTGTTCCAGTGACAGGAGAGAGGCTCCCAATACATTTTATAAAATTAACCAAAAAGTAAATATACATTTCCCCCAAAATACTTGTTTAAAACTAGACCCATATTGGGTTATAACTCTCCCTATAGTTAATTTCTGCAAAATGAGGCTCAAAATTACAGCAATACTATTTTGGGGAGCACCATAGGACTCTTGCTCCATGATTCAGTGAAGAAGGCCAACTGTATTACAGAGTTGGCAATCAGTGGGTAAATGGATTGGCATTAATGCTGGCCTCTGACCAATTACACATTCCAGTTAGATGCTAGGCATTGCAGTGATGTCAGTGATGTTCATTTGGAGGTAGTCTTGTGTAGGTCAAAAAGTTGCAAGTCAAAGTTTTTGACTGACACTGTGTGACAGAGTAGGGAGTGGGTCGGATTGACCTGGAAATGTTGCGTGGGAGTGTTACTGGACTGTCTGCATTGGTGATGGGGATATCAGGGTGTGACTTCATTTGAGGGATGATACCTGAGCATGTAACCTGAGCACAGGAGGGGGATGGGGCCAGGTGACACCTTCTGCCCTGGAAACTGGACAAAGGCTGGAGGAGGAGTCGGGGGGAGGCTGGGTGAGATGGCTGGAGGGGGTTTCAGTTTGGAGCTGGCTGGGGAAACGGAGGGAGACCCGGGGCCGGGGTCCAAGCTCCCTGCCCCCCAATATGGACCTGACTGAGGGGGTCCTGTTGTCTGTACCTGCAAGACCTGTTTTGGACTGTGTTCCTATCAGCTAATAAACCTTCTGTTTTACTGGCTGGCTGAGAGTCATGGTGAATCACAGGAAGTGGGGGGTGCAGGGCCTTGTCTCCCCCACACTTCCTGACACACTGCAACCCAGAACTAGAGGATGAGATGTTATAGACAGAAAGATCTTTGAGTGTATCTGGCAACTGTTCAGGTGAAGAAAGGTCCCATGTCCCCATTCTAAAAGAGTAGGGAATAACTGATGTGTTGCCCAACATTTTCCTTCTCAAAAGAAGGTTTAACATCTAAATCTGCAGGTGAATTATTTTTGAATGCATAATAGCTGTTCTATTTATCTCCATGGGTCAAATGCTACCTTGAAAATCGCAGGCGCTATGTTAATCAAGTTCTAGCCTAAAGTTGTCAGCAACAGTAGGGAGTTCGAGAAAAACTCAATGTTGTCAGAACAAAAAGGCAGGTGTTTGGGCTGTTTCTGTGCCAGAGGGTTATGCACAGTTTTGAAAATTACTTGTGCAATGCCATCTGTATGAATGTAGCCTGAATAAGAAATTCTCAAGCATCAAACAGTCTTTCATGGTCGGGTTTACTTTTTATTGTTTAAATATCTTGGGAAATGGTGTCTTTCATTGGTCTGTTAAAAAAAGACTGATGGAAAACACACACCAAAAACTAATGTAGATTTTAGCTGCATGGGGAAAATTATGCACAGACTGCCTTGTCACTTGGTCAATTACACAAAATATTAATGCTGTAAATTGTGACTATGTGGCCAATTAGACTGCTTTAAACTGCTAAACTCAGAGAGAACAAGCCACTTGTTAACATAAATGTCACATGCTTTATGAAAGGTAGAACAATAATATCCCTTCAAGTTGCTGTAATGGAGATTTGTTCACCTCTTCATACAGAAACCATTACTGCAACAACATACAAAAGTGCTGCAGTGGTAGCAAACTCAGAACAAATACAACATGAATGTCTTTTCAAAAAAATCAGGAACGTTTTAAGAATAATTTTTAAACAAAGTAATCACCGAGTATAGCAATCATAAATGCAACTGACCGTTCCATGCAAAAAAAAAAAAAATTGCCACAACCGCAATGTACAGAAGTTCCCTACCTAACAGAGTTCAGGGGGACTTTAAAGTATAGTCTTGGGCTAGAGATGTCAACAATGCTCAGGCAGGAAAATGTTACACTCACCATCTGAAAAGCTGTGCTGCAGCACAGTTTCATTAACGTTTAGGGTGATAAAAAGCTATTGTTAGGCTAGTGGAGAACTGAATTATTGCTTGGATTGCCCCCAACTTATTCTAAACCACTGTAAGAGGAGTTTGACCAAGAAATGTAATGAGTTTCCAGTAAATTTGCAAATGGACACTGTTAAGCACAATTGGAATATTTAAGTCATATACCTTGTGTTCCTTATAAATCCCAAGCTCCTTCTCTTTTGCTATTCTTGCTTCTTTCTCTGAAAGATGACAGAAAGGTAGCCAGCATGAAGGACAGGTATCAGATTGCTTTTTGTGACATGTAACCAGAGACAGCATTTCAGTTATTATGCTTCTTACCCTTTTGTTCCTTCAAATAATCCGCATTTTCTTTCATCCACAGTTCTGCTTTTATTTGAGCTTCCGTTTCATCAAGTATATACTAAAAACAAAATAAAGTTCATTTCTTTTCAGCTACTAACCTGAAAATGGTAGGCAAAATACAGTGAAAAAATACAGGTAAGAGCACTTCACATTCAACCTTATTTATAGAACTAGATTAATGAAGGAAAGTTTGTTCAAGGGGAAATAATGGGATAATAAAGAAAGAACCGACAAACACTAGCTAGCACAATAAGTTAGTATTTTAGTCCTTCCACTTTGGAGATCTGAGTTCATTCAAATTATATTTTCAGTTCTACTCATTCAGTTTCACTCAAGTCACTGGAGTTGTGTGGGGCAGGGGAACAGACCAAAATGTGGTCCAGAAATTGCAATATTAAAGTGGCATGATGAATCTCATCCTAGCTTTCAGTTATGCAGATTACAATACCAATCCAATATTAGGTTCAGCACAACTAGTCTTTGTGTAACACTGGTTCCTGATTGCAGGTTGGGAATGAGGAACATTGGTAAAGCTGTGAGGAGAAACTGGATCAAGCCATTACTATTCATCTTTTTATGAACATTTTTTAAAAAAAGTATTTTGTGGATGCATTAAAAGAGTACAGCCAAGTAATGTAAGTGATACTAGTTTTAAGTGCTAATAAAACAGCTTGATTCTCTAGCAATTTATTCCTTTTACCATTTCAGATTTTTTTCAAAATAAAATATACACTCAAGTAGTTTATGAGAAAAATAATTCAACTCTAATGAAACTGATGCAAGGAATCGTCTTTCACATTGGAACAAACTTGGGGAAAAAACATTTGTTCTAATACCAGTTTACCTGGCCAATATTTTCTCAGTTTCATCCGTGTGTATTAAATTTGGGTCATAATAATGAAAACACACTCACTCATAGCTCAACTATTCACCCTGCTTGCATCAGAGTTATGGCTTAACTGCAGAGTCTAGCAGGAAGAGAAGATGGGTTTGTTCCTTCCCAGCTTCTGTTTAAATTATGGATCTATTCTGATGAGTAACTGAAATTGGCATGGAGGGGTTTTGTATTTACTGTTTCTGTTACTTCCATAGCACATTCATTCCTTTCCATATTCTTCCTAACTGCCTGCTTGGCAGACACAGCCTGGGTGCTGAAAGTCAAGCGGGGCTCTCTCCTGCTCATCCATCACCAAAAATAAAAGATTCTGCAGATCAAATTATATTCTCAGTTACATGTATGCAACCCCATTGTTTTCAGTTATTTCAGGACATGAAGAGGAATTTATAGCACCGGGTTTTGTTTGGTTTTTAACTGCACTTTTTATTTGTAAGCTTAGCATGGTCTAGTGGAGAGGGCACCAGCCTGGGAGTCAGGAGACCTGGATTCAGGCACTGACCTGCTGTGTGACCTTGAGCGCGTCACTTCACTTCAGTGCCTTTGTTTCCCTTTCAGCCACCATTTGTCTATCTTGTATGTTTAGGCTGTGAGGCAGGAACTCTTTCACTGTTTGCACAGCACCTCGCACAAGGGCATCCTAGCCTGGGCCTAAAACTGGGAGAAAATTTTTGGCCCAAACTCCCCCCGCAAAAAAAAAAGGCAGATTTGGGTCGCCTGAAACATTTCATGAATTCATGTCGATACTGGCAGTGTTTTGGTGAAAATGAAAAAAGAAAAAAATTCAGAAATGTCAAAACAGCTCCTTTTTCACATTATCGAAATGAACTATTTTGGTTTTTCAGGCAAGATTCACAAGGCGAGTTAGGCACCATTCACAAAACTGAGGATGTGGTCATGCGCCCTTTATGCCCAATAGCCCAGAGGTTAGAGCACTCATCTGGGATGGGGGAGACCCATTTTGAATTCCTGCTCTAGAGTAGGGATTTGAACCCAGGCCTCCCTACTCCCAGGTGAGTGCCCTCACCACCAGGTTATTAGCAATTGTAGGATGGGGCTCTCAATTTTTCCTGCTGAAGCTGTTTCACTTTGTATGAAATACTTGACTAGTCTGGGCCAGAGAGCATGTGAGAGACTCTATAGCTCAGTAACCAGGGCACTCTCCTGGGAAAGGAGAGATCGAGGTACAAGGCCCTGCTCCAATGAATATTTAATTGTTTATACAAAGTGGAACAGCTCCAATAGGAGACACCCCCCCCCCCAGCCCAGAATACACTATATCTTTGCAGCAGACCCAGGTTTGAATCCCCACTCAGGAGCAGAGACTGGACGCCAGGTCTCTTGACCCTCATGTGGACACCCTACTCACTGGGCTACTGGCTTTAAAAGGGGGTGGGGATACCACCACCCCTCCTTTAGTTCATTTCCTTTGCTTTTATTTTTAAAATGTTTACAATGCCAAAAATCAAAACAAAATGTTTTGTTTGACCCAAAACAAAATATTTCTGAATGTTTTGACTAGTCAAAAATTCAAAAAAAAAAAAAAAATTGGCTTTGATTTAACCGCCCCCCCGCCCCCAAGTTTTCTGGAACTAACAGCTAACCAAAAAATCAGTTATTCGCCCAGCTCTGCTACACTTTACTGTCACACAGGCAAATAAAATAAACTGAGTAAGGGTTATGGAAATCATTGAGACAACACAGGAGCCCAGAATGCCATTTTACAGTCTCTTTCCAGGGCAGCACCACACCTTGAACATATCTTCAACAAGTAACTACGTGATGCATTTCATACTAAATGAAACTTAAGATCCTTCCTCTCTAAAATAAAATACATTTCCAATAACAATTACTCCAACATGATGAGAAATGGCAGCAGTAACAACATACTACAATTTTATAATATCTTGCAGCGAATGAGCTAGAGTGTAACAGATTGGCCACGTGCATTAGTTTTGGTACCAGATTCCCATAATCATGGGCATTAACTCCTGACCATCTATATGCATTATAACCAAGTTCCATCAACGTGGGAGGTTGGGGCATGGGAAGATAAACCACATAAGACAATATTTTTCTTCTAAGATCAGATTGTAAATAGATAGAATAAAAATATATCTTACCCTATCTATTTCAGTGTCGTCAATTCCACTAAGATCTAGTTCACCATCTCCTGTATTTTCATCTAAATAAAAGCAATATAAATTTTAGTTAAGATGCATATTCATTGAATGTCCACTCCAATTCAAGTTCTGCTTTTAATTGTATCTGAAGTATAGTATTGGTTATATTGGTTTGTTAACAAATAATCACCTTTACAGAGGAGATGTACTGCACTTTGTGTGTGTGTGTGTGTGTGTGTGCGCAAATTGTCACCACAGTAAATGAATTCTGACTATACGCTCCAATCCAGTCATTTCTCTACTAATTGCTTCACAGAGAAGAGCTAAAAATATTACAGTAATTTTCAGTAGGCTTTTTTTTTTAAATTTGCAGCAGCAACAGATGTTTGCTATTAAGTTGGTGAAATCACTGGAGTAAGATGATTTGATTTTTCTCTTGTCATCACAGGAATTTCTCCATCACAGTCAAATGGGCCATGAATCCTCTGAAAGTTATGATTAAGAAAATATTTTCTGTTATCAAAGAGGCAGCGTGGTCTAGTGAATAGGGCACCAGGCTGGGAGCCACACTAGGGTTTTATTCCTGGCACTAACTCACCCACCATATAACCTTGCGTGTGACATGAAAACTTAGGTGCATTCGTTTTCCCATATGTTAAATGGGGATTATAGAGTTTACCCACCTTTGGAAAGCACTTTGAGATCTATGAATAGAAAGAACTAATTAAGTGCCAGTATTATCAGGTCTCCACTATAAAGTACTAGAGTGTGCACAAATTCATTTGTACTTTTGCTTAGGCTCTTATTTTTAATTGACATCTTTTGAAAACATAACCACACTTTTATTATATCCATTAACCAGAATAACTAGACAAAATAGATGCCTAAACTAGGAATGACAGAATTTGCAGGGGCAGAAACTGATCTTCCTAGATCATTATAAAACACTTTGCAGAGAGAAAGTGGAATGTTATCATGTGCTCAAGGATTATGCTGGAGAAGGAAGATCATCCCCCCAAGTTTAATCAACTATGGGCAACTGCTGATTTGACTAGTTTCCAATGTACTGTGTGGAAAATCAGACAGCTTTATCATTCTGAGAGACAGCTTACAGCAGCAAAATATTCAATAAAATGTTGAGGGCCAGTCTGGTGTCTTTGTGGTTACAGCTCCCTAATAATTTTCAAGACACTTGAGTTTGACTCCCTAGACTGATCTCGCACTCCCAGACATCTGGGTATTGAGAAGTGCAGAGAATGAACATCGGTACTAGAAGGAAAGGAATTCTCGTATGGCTGATGGGTTTTGATGAAAGTTCCAGTCAGTTCCCTTTGATGAGATGGTAGGTTATCACAATACAGGGCCTTGAGAGTTGTGAGGAACAAAACGGTTAAAACAAACAAGGGTAGGAATCATCAGTGTTCCAGAAAGAGACAAAGAATCCCCTGAATAAAAAAAAAACAAAACAAAAAACTAAACTGGCCACTTGTACTACATGAAATCAGTGACAGGAGCCCAAAGCAAGTGGACAATTGTAAATTGATGAAGGGTGGGGTTTTCAAATTGGTATATGGGAGCTGCATGTCCAACTCCCATAGACTTTTAAAATAAGTTGGGCCCTTAACACTTTTATGCTTATTGGAAAATATCCTAAATAACCAAAATCAGGTGTTCCCTCCTTCATTTAAACTATATATGAAGTCAGTTTCCCTCCAATTAATAATAGTGATTTGGAAATTGTTGCTATCCCAAGCAATCCCATAACTTTCTCTAACTTTCTTCTGAGACAGCCTCATAAATGAAAACATTATGCTGGTGCAGATGTTATGTAAATACAATGGCTGAATATGCCTCAAGAAAGGTTTCTTACCACTATAATATTGTGGCTTTAAACTTTATGATAAATTCAGCAAATGCTACAAAGGTCTTAGGTCTCAACATGTGAAAGTTGTACACCACAACTTTAATAAAAACATTTTAAAACAATATTTTTAATTATTCCATACTAACATGTATGAACCTGCTTTTCGTCAGTTCGCTGCATCATAGTACAAGAGTGAAATTTCAGCTGCAGAATCACAGAAATGTAGGGATGGAAGGGACGTTAAGAGATCATCTAGTCCAGCCCCCTGCACTGAGGCAGGACCACCTAAACCTAGACAATCCTTGACAGGTGTTTGTCTAAACTGTTCTCAAAAATCTCCAATGACAGGGATTCTAATCTCCTATTCCAGAGCTTAACTACCCTTAGAGTTAGGAAGTTTTTCTTAATCTGTAGCAAGGGAGATTTAGGATAGAGATTAAGCCCATTACTTGTTGTCCTACCTTCAGTGGAAAACAATTGATCAGAGTCATCTTTATAAGGGCCCTTAACGTATTTGAAGACTTAGCAAGTTCCCCCCTCAGTCTTCTTTTCTCAAGACTATACATGCCCAGGTTTTTTTTAACCTTTCCTCATAGGTCAGGTTTGCTAAACCTTTTATCATTTTTGGTGCTCTCATCTATATTCTCTCTCCAATGTGTCCACATCTTTCTTAAAGATGTCCTAGAACTAAACAGAGTACTCCAGCTGAGGCCTCACCAGTGCTAAGCAGAGTGGAACAATTACCTCCCATGTCTTACATACCACACTCCTGGTAATACACCCCAGAATGATATTTGCCTTTTTTGCAAATGCATCAGATTGTTGACTTATATTCAAATTGTGATCCACTATAACCCCCAGATTCTCTTCAGCAGTACTATCACTTTGCCAGTTATTCCCCATTTTGTAGTTGAACATTTGATTTTTCCTTCCTAAGTGAAGTACTTTGCATTTGTTTTTATTGAATTTCATCTTGTTGAATTCAGACCTATTCTCCAATTTGTCAAGGTCATTTTGAATTCTAACCTCGTCCTCCAAAGTGTTTGCAACTCCTCCCAGCTTGGTACTATCTGCAGATTTTACAAGCACACTATCCACTGCATTATCTAAATCATGAAGGAAAACATTTAACAGTGCCGGATTCAAGACTGACCCACTACAAACTAATGCCAGTAGATATGCTCTCCCAATTTGACAGCAAATGATTGATGACTACTGGAAGGTGGGTGCACAGTTGGTTGAAAGACTGTACTCAGAGTAATTTCATCTAGACCATATTTCCCTAATCTGTTTATGAGAATGTCACGTGGGACTGTGTCAAAAGCCCTACTAAAATTAAGATATATCACATCTACAGCTTCCCCCCAACCACTAAGCCAGTTACCCTGTAAAAGAAGGAAATTAGGTTGCTTTGGTATAATTTGCTCTTGATAAATCCATGCAAGCTATTCCTTATAACCCTATTCTCCATCAGGTACTTAAAAATTATGTAATAGTTTGTTCCAGTATCTTTCCAGGCAGCAAAATTAGGCCGACTGGTCTATAATTTCCTGGGCCCTCGTTGTTCCCATTTTTAAAGATAGGTGCGATGATTGTTCTTTTCCAGTCCTCTAGGACCTCACCATCCTCCATGAGTTCTTGAAGATAATTACTAACAGTTCTGACATTACTTCAGCTTGTTTCTTAAGTACTATAGGATTAATTTCCTAACCGAATACATCTAACGTATCTAAATATTTTAACCTATTATTTCTCTATTTTGCTTGCGTTCCTTCCGGCTTGTTGTTAATATTAATTGTGCTAAGAATGGGGTCATAATTCATCTTTTTAGAGAACACTGAAGCAAAATAAGCATTAAACACCTTAGCTTTCTTGACATCATCTGTTAGTAGCTTTTCTTCCCCCCTAAGCAGAGGACCAAGACTTTCCTTTGACTTTCTCTTATTCCTTATGTATTTATAGCTATCCTGCCTACAATGTCATTAAAATCCTTATTCATAATAATGTGGGCCCAATTCTGCCCTCAGAGCAATTCCCACACAAGTCAGTAGGAGTTTGATCCATTGAGGGCAAAATCTACTATAGTGTCTACTATAGAGCCACATCACTTCTTTAACCATACCAGGCACTCCCTCCAAATTTATCAACCTTTTATCCCTACTCCCTAATATGACATCAAAGGGTAGAGAGGACGACAATACAGAACCATCCCACACTAACCAGAAAAGAAAATTGTTCTGTTGCAACCTCTTCACAACATTCGTGATGCTGGCATATTCGTGGTGAGTGTTTGAAGAAAATGCTTCTCTTTTAATTACTTTTTTTAAAAGTAACCTACAAAAGCAGGTTTGGACATTTTATACTCCTCCACCACCACCCCGCACATACCAAAACAATCCAGTATGAGAGGGTCATCTTTTTTTATGAAAATAAAGTGAATAGCCAATATTTTCAAGTAACTAGTACTCTGGGGTGTGCAACTTAAGTTATATTAAAGAGGCGTGACTTTTAGAAAGTGCTGAACTCCCAGTCTCTGAACGTCTAAGCCCCTTTAAGGTAGCTCAAATTAGGACCCAGAACTGAAGTACCCAAAATCATCAGTCACTTGTGAAAATCTTGGCCAATAAAATTAAACTGTTTCTATGGTGCCAACTCACAGCCCAACTTACATAAAATTCTGTGCATTACAAAAACTGTCATAGCAGCTCAGAACCAGTAAATAAATGCACATGGAAACCAGAATGCAGCTGTTTTTAAATACTTCAGCTTCCCTAAATTCTGCCACCTTTTTGGATCAGAGATTTGGTGCTTGTCTACACACACAGCACTGCAGCGGCGCAGCTGCACCACTGTAGCACTTATTTAAGATGCTACCTACGCTGCTGGGAGAGATTCTCCTGTTGGTGTAGGTACAGGAACGCCTCGTTTAACGTTGTAGTTATGTTCCTGAAAAATGCTACTTTAAGCAAAACGATGTTAAGCAAACCCAATTTCTCCATAAGAATTAATGTAAATGGGGGGGTTAGGTTCCAGGGAATTTTTTTTCACCAGACAAAAGACTATATTTATTTTATATTTATATCTTTTTATAGATAGATATAGATATACTGTGTGTGTGTGCGTGTGTGTGTATAAGTTTTAAACAAACAATTGAATACTGTACACAGCAATGATGATTGTGAAGCTTGGTTGAGGTGGTGAAGTCAGAGGATGGAAGAGGGTGGGATATTTCCCAGGGAATGCCTTACTGCTAAATGATGAACTAGCACTCGGATGAGCCCTCAAGGGTTAACACATTGTTGTTAATGTAGCCTCGCACTCTACAAGGCAGCACGAATGGAGGGAGGGGAGAGAGTATGGCAAAGAGAGAGACATACAGAGTGAGTGAGTGTGAGTAAAAGAGAGAGAGAGAGAGAGAGACGCACCATGAGAGAGAGAGTGTGTGAGACAGAGAAAGAGACAGACACCGTGTGTGTGTGTGTGTGTGTGTGTGAGAGAGACGCGCATTGCCCCTTTAAGTATGCTGAACCCACTCTAAGCACACTGCCTTTTTAAGTAGATCAGCATGTTGAGACAGCAGCTACTGCCAGCAAGCTCTCTCCATACTGAGCCCTGTCCTGTCCCCCCACCCCGCTCTGTGGAGATGGGGTAAAGGAGCGGGGAGCAGGAGCAAGGAGGACACCCTGACATTAGCACCCTACCCTCCAAGCACAGCAAGTAGGAGGCGCCCGGGAGCAGCTCCAAGGTAGAGGGCAGGAGCAGCACACAGCACTGTGGGGAAGGACAGCTGAACAGCCCAGCAACTGATAGCCCGCTGGGCAGCTGCCACACAGGGAACTTAGGGGAGCTTATGTGGGGGCTGCCGGTCCACCCTGGTTCCAAGCCACCACTGCTAGCTCCAAATGGCTGTTCTTCCTGCAAGCAGTGGACAAAGCAGGCGGCTGCCAAACAACATTATAAGGGAGCATTGCGCCACTTTAAACGAGTATGTTCTCTAATTGATCAGCGGCATAACGACGAAACATTAACCGGGACGACGTTAAGTGAGGAGTTACTGTACTCTATCTCCCCAAGAGGCAGAAGCTATGTCAATGAGAGAATCCCTCTCATTGACATAGTGCTGCCTGAGATCTGGTCTACACTACAGACTTATGTCAGTATAACTACGTCGCTCAGGGGTATGGAAAATTCACACTCCTGAGCAACGCAGTTATACGGACCAAATCCCTGGTATAGACAATGCTATGTCAACAGGAGGGCTTCTCCCGTTGATATGCCTCTTGGGGAGGTGGAGTACCTACGCCGGTGGGAGATGCTCTCCTTTCAGCATAGATAGCCCTTAGAAATCTAGTAAGTCACAGCACAGTTGGTATCCATTTCCTTACAGAGTCCTAATTCGCCAAACTGAAAATGATATGAATTTGTACATGGTGCTTGAAATTGTGTTGTCATTTTCAATATAAACTTGTTACAGAAGTAGATGCCAGTTGTTTTCATTAGTTTCAATTAGTGACAGCGACAGAAAACTCATTCGCCAACTGGTAAATTGCAGAGAAGACTCTGGAAGCAAGTTATCTTACCCTCTCTGCCTACCAATAGTCCCTCTTCTGCCAATTTGGTAGGCATTCATTAAATGCAAAGAATTATTCAGAATAGGAGGTACATTCAAATTCCCAGCTTTACATTCTCCTTAAATAAAGTCTTTTGTTACAAACTACCAATATTAACCTTAACTTCAAAACAAAGAACAGCTATTCTGATACAAAAATTCCATGGCAATCCTCTATAAACCAGTAGATCTTAACAGCTGTAAACATTCATCTGTTGTGTATTACGCTGCTTGCTTTAGGGCACAGAAAGTTGTTTGCCCCTTCCCTCTTTTTTTTTTTTTAAATGCCAAGAAAGATTTTTCTCCAATGCTGAACTATTCAAAACGAAGCTCTAAATGATCATTTTCTCCTTTAATAAAAATGGTTGAAATGATTTTTTTTGTAAACACAGATGTAAGCAACATCTGGTCCCAGATCTTCAGAAGTGACTTAAAAGCAATGATGTGATTTGATGTGGTTCTTACAAGTTTGAGATTTCTTCTTTTAAGGGAAAACACTGCAGGGTACAGGTAAAAACAGAGGTCTAAGTTTTAAAAAAATCAGTTTATTATTTTTTAAGCTACAGAAAGTCTGTCTTTACAGTAAACAGGAAAACAGGACAAGCAGCAGTCTTCCTCTCCCTGCCTAATGTCTAGTGCAACCAGAAGGAAGATCACTACTTCCACAGCTTTCAATCACGGCTCTGAATCAATTACTGTTCTGCAACTTGAAACTGCCAGTTACCCACCCAGTTCCCAGAACATAAAAAAGCTTTGTCAACAGCCTTTATGGTCCCTCCAACCTACTTTGATAGACATGAGGGTTGTAAATATAGACATACCGGATTATGTTTGTAAATCTTTAGGATTGTTTACTGTTACCTGCAAATAATAAATGCACAACAAACCACTTATTAAAAAAGTCATACAGCACCTTTGTAGGTGATTTTTTATTAGCCAAGAATACAATTATTTGATATACAAAAAACTACAGTAAAAAGACAAAGGTTAAGAGCATTTTTTCTGTTTCTAGTAAAGGAGGCAAACTATTTATTGCACTGTCCAGATAAGAGGATTTCCTTACTGACAGCAATGAAGACTGAGTGGTTCTCAGGAAATCCTCTGAAGCTTCTAGAGTGGAAGGCAACTTGATTCTCTTGTACTATACTGTAAAATACATCCTCAGTCACATGGTTTCATAGCAGTCATAGGATTAAAGCATTTTAGCACAAAAAACTTAATTCATGCAACATGGCATTAGTGATCAGGCTCTCAATGCATTAGAAATACTGTGTGTGCAATATGGCAAAAACAATGCACTTACTCATAACAGGCATTTTCATGAAAACTAGATAAATACCAAACGAAGTAATTGGGAAACAAACACCAACATAAACTAAAATATCGGATAACCTCTTCCAGAGAGGGATCAAACATCACAGTAGCAAGTGAAGCACCCTGCAAGAGAACTGAAGAACCCATCAGCATGGGAAGGCTTGTGGCCAAACCGGGGTAGAGGTGCTAAGGCAACTTCTAGAGCTTTAAAGAGCCGCTGTCGAGAGAATAGCTTAGAGCAGGGCTGACAACTGCTGGATCTGGAAGGAAAGGGGGAAAGAAAAAGGGAACCGATGAATTGCTGTGAAAGAGACTGTTGATGTGGGGTGAGAAGCCATTTGGAGGGGAAGGGAATTTATGATGGGGGATAGGGGACGAGACCATGGGGGGCGGGGGGGGGGCGTGTGTGTGTGTGCGCGCGCGCAGAACAGTGATTAAACTTGGGGGTTGAACAGTGCATGGACGACAGAGTGGGTGTAGCTATCCAGTTTGGAACAGAAAGCTATGAAGTACAAGAGTCAGTATGGTCTAAAGAGTGCATCTGAGAAAATCCTAGGGTAGGGATGTATGAGAATAAGCCCAAATCAAAACAAGGTATGTGCATGCAGTCTGTCGGTCTGGATGAGCAGGAGCATGTTGCTGTTTATAATAAAGGTGGGCTAGTTGGTTTTTGAACAGGCTGGCAACTTTTCTTGATAATTTTACAAGGCAGATTTGCACTGTCAATGATTTCAGTGCTGATCATTTTAAACGAAACATTCAGATAATGTGCTTCTCCCACAATCCCAATCCACTTCCCACATGTCTCTGCTTGCCAGAAAGGCCCAACTGTCCCCTAGCCAGTTGCCAAAACCTCCATCTTCTCCCAATCAATTTAAACTAAGTTATTTATTGTCAACACAAAAGTCTGTCACAAACTGGAATGCAGAAATGTAGGAATAGAGCAAAACAAACATCACAAGAAATACATCACTGATTTTGTTTCCATATTTTAAATGAAACTGTTTATTTTTGACTATGCCTCAAACTACATAACAAATTCCAGTTTACTGCAGCTGAGTGCCAATTCAATGCGAGAATTTAGGCCCAACTGGCCACAAACTACATGAGGCTATGCACACAATTTAAACATAAATTACATGTGTAACTTACTGATGCCTAATCAGAGCTAAGGAGTCCTGTTCACCGAGACTCCAGCCTCATAGCTAGCTATCCAAGGGAAAGAAAACATACACTACACCACACCACAAATGGAGTGCCACCTCCTCGCAGGACCGTTGCTGCTAACTACAGATGGCAGAATATAGCACAGCTACAGGGTCACCTGCTTGCAGAATGTTCCCACTAGTGCAAGGAGAGCAAACATTAATATCTCAGACCAAACACCTTACATTTGGACTGAAAGGAGACGTCTCTGGAAAACGTCTTAAATGGGGCATTTTAAATTTTAAAAAAAGGTCTAGTCTAACAAACCGGAGCATCCTCCACCTTCTAGAAGACAAGAGAACAACTGAGCAGGGTAAGCCTGCAAGACCTCTCTCTACAAAGGAGCAATATCACAAGAGTTTTGCTTTCTTCCCATCTCAATCTCCCAGGTGTCACACACTGGGGTGTAACCGGTGTGACCTTGTGGTTGGAACAAGAGTCTGGCCTAGTAGTAGGGCAGAACCAGAGGCATGGTCAAGAGGCAAGCCATTGATCGGTGCCAAGAGTCAGGAACTAGAACAGAATCAACAGGCAAGACTGGAGTCGTGGGCAGGAGACAAGCCAGTGGTCAGAGCATGGAGTTCTGAGGAATGGCATACAAGAATGTTGGAAAATGAGCCTTACCAGTTGGTTTGCATTCACTGCTTTAGACTCACCTTATTGTCATGTTACAGTACATTTTGTGTGGTTTAATTTCCCTTAATAAACGGAGCTGTTTAGAATTCCGAATTAACCGCACGCTAGTGCGGAATTACAAATACATTTTTACAATCAAGTATCTGAAAATCAATTCCTCACACCAACATTCAAGTTCCAGGTAGTGTGCTGCTTCTGCAACAGCTGATTGAAATCTCTGACTACTGCATTAGCCACTTTCACACAGTGGTCATATAAAAATTCTCCCATCAAGAGATGATGATTTTAAAAGTACATATTTAACGGTATTACTGTGAAGTAATGGGTAAGTGGAAATGCTTTACCTGCATTTAGTCTCCTCTATTGAAGTTTTTAGTAAAGTCGACATTTACCCTGCCCTAAGGGTGCTTGCATCTGTAGATCATAAGAATTTTGTTTTGTGAATAAGTTACAAGCTGCTGAAAAAAGAATTATTTGGACTGCCTCTGCCCATGCAAAAAATAAATAAAAAAAATACTATTTGTGTTGCTTTGATTCACAGTTCACAGGGAATCTAGTCAAAATGCAATTTTATGTATCAGATTAAAAGCTTAGGGCCCAATTCTAAGTTAAATGTGAGCAGATTCCTGAGCCTGCAAGATTGGGGCCTTAGAAAAAAGTTGTCTCTCGAGTGAGAATGCCTCAACTTCATTCTCTCCCCTCAAGAAAAATAGTTCTCTTAGATTCTTACTGTCTTATTGCTTTGAAATCAGCATCTAATAAAAAATGCCATTCTGATGCCATTTTGACTCTGCAGTTCTTTAGAAAGGAGAAGCCATGCCTATTGAAGTACATTGTTTACACACACACACACACACACACACACACACACACACAAAATCCCTACAGAACAAATCCTTCTTTATGACCCCAAAATAAACAGTTTCAAGTTAAACTCTCTCAACTAAAGAACATCTTAACATGGTCACGAAAAACAACAGCAGATTTTTTTTCTGCTCTAGTTGTATTCCTACCCTCACCCCACTCCCTTAAAAATTATTGGGAAAAAAGCCTGCTTACGTAAACTACTTGAAATTACCCTTCTTTCTTTTCCAAGACCAAAGCTCTGCTGTCACGGCCTTGTCTACAGTGTTAAGATGGCTGCTCTCAACATGACAAAAGCTATTTTTTGCTGCTGAAGCCCATGCTCATCAATGGCTAGCCTGACAAATGATCATCCACAAAGATACTAATTAGCTATCACAAATGACATTCTTCAGCGCCAACACAGAGACAGCACTAGCTGTGTAAGAAAGACAGGAGTCTTCTCCAACTTGTGATTTTTAGATCTATGATAACAAATACAACAGTTGTTCAAGGTACGAAAGAATCCTGAGAGCCACAAGGATCCAGGTAGTTAGTCATTCTCCACACATTAAGCCCCTTCTCCTTTCTCTCCCTCCCCCAACCATAAGGATGAAAATCTTAAAAGTAAGGGAATTTTAAAAATTGGGGCAATAATGAGAATTTCCCCCCCACACTTTTGGTCTTTTTCTTTTAATTTGGAACTTCATCACTTTAATTTGGAACTTCCCTTCGATCTTTGCCCTCCCACTCCTTTTTATGCCTTTTTTTGTCATCTTTCCTCCCTTCTCCCTCTCCACCTTTTGGGGCCTTCTGGCTCCTATTTTCTGAATATTTTACGAATCTCTGCAGGAGTAGCAAATAGTAGCCCTTTAGAAAGGGAAGATCTGAGGAAAGTAACTGACTAGCAGCTTAATCAGTTCCCCTCTTCAGACCTTCTAAGTGCAAAGTGCTTCCACATTTCATATCGAGGACTGTGGCTGTATCATGCTCTGGAGAGTAGACAGCAAAGGAAAACTGACTAAGATCACACAATCCCAGTCAGTTTCTCTCTGCTGACAGATCATTATGTAAAACAGCAAGCACTTCACACAAGAGCTAGCTGCAAAGGGAACAGCTGGCTCTATGTTTAAAGTGCTGAAGCACTGTTTCTGCTGTTGCTGCTAGCAGGTTGAGTAGCCAGGTCTTGCTGTGGATACTAAGTGTTCTACTGTCCACCACAGTAGCTCAGGGTTGTCTCTTGGCAGGCACTCAGCCATCTGAGCAGGAGAGCATCTGTATTATTTAGAAATTTTAGAACTACGTCTATTCCGCCAAGGTGCCAAGACTGGATCTGTATTTCCAAGCTTACCACCTCTGTTTTGAGAACTTAAGATGCTGAATCTTCCTTTGATATTATTTTAATTATGAACAAACTTCAGACCCACAAAGGAAAATACATATACCATATATATTCGTTCATAAGCCGAATTTTTTTAGTAAAAAAGGGAAGCTTATGAACGGGTATAGAGAGGGAGAGGTGGGACACAGCCCCTCCCCCCAACAGAGGGAGCAAGGAGAGGCAGCACAGCCAGCAGAGACAGAAGGGAAGAGGCAGGGCCAGAGTCTCTCCACTTCTGGCCACACTGCTGTCCCCCCAGCCTCCAAAGCAGCTGCAGCTCCGGGGCTGGCAGGCTGTAGCTGTGCCACTTGGCCCCACCCCCCAGAGCAGGCTGCGGCCGCGCTGCCCAGTCTGGCCCGCCGGAGCAGGCTGCGGCCGCGCCGCCCGGTCTGGCCCGCCGGAGCAGCTCCAGCCAGGTCAGAGACATCCTCCCCTGCCCCCCCCCCCCGATAAGGTGGGAAGGGATGAGATGGGGAGAGTGTGGGGGTCCCAGGCTAGGGGTGGGGTCATGTGGAGAGTGGTCACAGGGGTTACTCCTCTGACTCCCAGCTTCTCCCCCCAAAAAATTTCCCCACCAGTTGCTGTCCCAGCCCATCAGGGTAAGCAGCTGGCGCGCCGGGACACTTCGTTTACTTAGGTTTACCTCCCTGCCGGCGGATGCTCAAGGTAAACAAACCATCTCAGACCACCAGTGGCTTATCCTGATGGCCCAGGAGCCAAAGTTTGCTCACCTCTGAATTATAGGGTCGGCTTATGAACGGGTTATACACATTTTCCATTTTTACTTATCCATCTTGGGGGGGGGTCGGCTTATAAACGAACTGGCTTATGGTTGAGTATATAAGGTATATTAATACACAAAATCACTACATTGTGTATTAGGTAAGGTTGCTTAAGTAACATACTTAATATAAAACCACAAAAGAAAGGATATTCAAAGTTAAGACATCTAACAATACATACCTTCTACTCTCCCCCCAGAAACACACCTCATCCCTGGAACTGCTCCTTTTACAAAGAGCAGAATCTTTGGGAAACTAACGCTGGCTCAGGAGCACCACTGTCACAAAGTTACTTTACTTTGTGAAAGTAGCTGCTGCTTTGTCAAAGATAATCTCTACTGCAAAACAAATGCTGCTGGACTAGGAAAACTTCTCCTCCATCATATCAGCCCCAATTTTGGACGGAGAGCACATTATTTGGGGCATGTGATAGTAGGAAAAATTATACTGCTCTCCTAAAGCATTCAACAATAGAGCTAGTCAAAATATTGCAGACACTAAGTTTTTTGCTTTCCTTTGCAAAAATGAAGATTTTTCATGTTCTCCATTAGCTGATGATCACTGTGCATAAGGTTTCAGTTATGAAACATAATGCTCATAAATTAAGAAAGAAGCCATTACTGTGTTAGAGATCCTTTCATGAAGGACAGGATCTGCTTCTGAGCCATCTGGGCCCTTTCACAAAGAACCTGATATTCATCAAAATTGCTGTTGCTTGCTCACAGTTCTTATTCTTCAAAAAACTGTTGAGATGGCTCAAGAACTCTGCACCTGAACTGGCTGAAGAGCTTAACAAACAAAAATTTCCAACATTGCTAGCCATTTCTTTCACTAAGATCAGGAAACTCCTGAGCTGGATGAACAGTTTCACAAAGAAGAGGATCCTTGACACTTCACTCCTGAAGCAGCTGAACAATTTCATAGCGTTCCTAGTATTCAACAAACCAGCAACTCCTAAACAGGCTGTCATGGCCAGGTTATGGGCAGCCAGACCTAGTAGTTGGAACAAGAGTCCACTGTCACAAGACAGGAGTCAGGCCAGGGCAACATACCAGGGAGTCAGAGGCAGGAGACAAACTAGAGATCAGAACCACAAAACAGATGCCAGGAAATCAAGTCAGGGGAGTTGGAGCAGGAAGCACACAGTCCTGAAGAGGGTGGAGCCCAGTTGTTCAGACAGCTTCCTATTCTTGCTGCTGGCTTCAATAGGGCCAGCGGACCAATCAGCTGCTTCAGGTCTCTGCCAATAGAACCTCAGAGGTGGAGCCTCAAACAGGGGCTAGGCTTCATGGGTCCCATGTAAAAAGAGTGTCAGAAGGCTCTCAGGTGGAGGGCTAGAGTGTGGCCACTCCTATAACTCCTGTGGACCCAGGTTCGAGATCTGGTTATGACACAGACTGAACAGCTCTTCGGCTTCAACAAAGCAATAGTTACTATTTGAAGATCCTGGTCACCGTAAAACTGAACTGTTTCACAGAGGTCTTTGTCTTCATCAAACCAGTGGCTGCTACTTTATAAAAGGATCCTGGTCATCATAAATCTTTTTCTCCATTGGCTAACCACAATAAGGTTCAAACTATGGCAAAGAATGCTAATATTTTTTTCTTTTTGTTTCTTAACAAAGTAATTGCATAACCTCACAGAGCTCACTGAACTCTCTCTAGCCATGTTTTTGACTTTTTACAGTTTGTAGTTTTCAAAGCAGAGGGATGTGAAAAATCATGAGAGTCGGAATGATAACTTTTCGGGGGGCCAATTTTTGGCTGACTGGAACTCAAAAACTAAATTAGCCAATTTTCTTGAGACACCACAGAAAATTCAAGCTTTACTCAGATTATGGGCTGAAAATTTGGGGCAGATGCACTGTTTTTCATATAAATTAAAGAGGTTGAACTCCTGCTTTAAGTTCAAAACAGAACACAACCTTCTCATAGCAGCGCTACTGTGACTATACATAGTCACACAAACGCTTATGAAATAATTACATACTTTGTTTCTTCCACTGACTTCTTGGCATAGTGACCACGAATGAATCCAAAATGCTACTTTATAAGGTAATAAGAAAAATCCAACTATAAAGCTATAAAAGTCATTAATTTAAGAAAAGAGGACAGGAGAAAGAGGAATGAGAGATTTCTTATCTGAAAATTGTCTGTTTATCAGCTTCCCCCCTCATTCATCACTAATGGGTTAATGTCTCCACACATAAGACCAGGGGGATGAGGTGGACGAGGCTTTCTTCCGGCAACTAGCAGAAGTTACTAGATCACAGGCCCTGGTTCTCATGGGAGACTTTAATCACCATGATATCTGCTGGGAGAGCAATACAGCGGTGCACAGACAATCCAGGAAGTTTTTGGAAAGTGTAGGGGACAATTTCCTGGTGCAAGTGCTAGAGGAACCAACTAGGGGCAGAGCTCTTCTAGACCTGCTGCTCACAAACCAGGAAGAATTAGTAGGGGAAGCAAAAGTGGATGGGAACCTGGGAGGCAGTGACCATGAGATGGTCAAGTTCAGGATCCTGACACAAGGAAGAAAGGAAAGCAGCAGAATACGGACCCTGGACTTCAGAAAAGCAGACTCAGACTCCCACTGGGAACTGATGGGCAGGATCCCCTGGGAGAACAACATGAGTGGGAAAGAAGTCCAGGAGAGCTGGCTGTATTTTAAATAATCCTTATTGAGGTCGCAGGAAAAAACCATCCCGATGTGTAGAAAGAATAGTAAATATGGCAGGCGACCAGCTTGGCTTAACAGTGAAATCCTTGCTGATCTTAAACGCAAAAAAGAAGCTTACAAGAAGTGGAAGATTGGACAAATGACCAGGGAGGAGTATAAAAATATTGCTCAGGCATGCAGGCGTGAAATCAGGAAGACCAAATCACACTTGGAGTTGCAGCTAGCAAGAGATGTTAAGAGTAACAAGAAGGGTTTCTTCAGGTATGTTAGCAACAAGAAGAAAGTCAAGGAAAGTGACTGAATGAGGGAGGCAACCTAGTGACATAAGATGTAGAAAAAGCTAATGTACTCAATGTTTTTTTTGCCTCTGTCTTCACAAACAAGGTCAGCTTCCAGACTGCTGCACTGGGCAGCACAGTATGGGGAGGAGGTGACAAGCCCTCTGTGGAGAAAGAAGTGGTTCGGGACTACTTAGAAAAACTGGACGAGCACAAGTCCATGGGGCCGGATGCGCTGCATCCGAGGGTGCTAAAAGAGTTGGCGGATGTGATTGCAGAGCCATTGGCCATTATCTTTGAAAACTCATGGCGATCGGGGTAGGTCCCAGATGACTGGAAAAAGGCTAATGTAGTGCCCATCTTTAAAAAAGGGAAGGAGGAGGATCCGGGGAACTACAGGCCAGTCAGTCTCACCTCAGTCCCTGGAAAAATCATGGAGCAGGTCCTCAAGGAATCAATTCTGAAGCACTTAGAGGAGAGGAAAGTGATCAGGAACAGTCAGCATGGATTCACCAAGGGCAAGTCATGCCTGACTAACCTAATTGCCTTCTATGAGGAGATAATTGGCTCTGTGGACGAGGGGAAAGCAGTGGATGTGTTATTCCTTGACTTTAGCAAAGCTTTTGATACGGTCTCCCACAGTATTCATGCCGGCAAGTTAAAGAAGTATGGGCTGGATGAATAGACTATAAGGTGGATAGTAAGCTGGCTAGATTGTCGGGCTCAACGGGTAGTGATCAATGGCTCCACGTCTAGTTGGCAGCCGGTTTCAAGCAGAGTGCCCCAAGGGTCGGTCCTGGAGCCGGTTTTGTTCAATATCTTCATTAATGATCTGGAGGATGGCGTGGACTGCACTCTCAGCAAGTTTGCAGATGACACTAAATTGGGAGGAGTGGTAGATACGCTGGAGGGTAGGGATAGGATACAGAGGGACCTAGATAAATTAGAGGATTGGGCCAAAAGAAACCTGATGAGGTTCAACAAAGACAAGTGCAGAGTCCTGCACTTCGGACAGAAGAATCCCATTCACTATTACAGACTAGGGACCGAATGGCTAGGAAGCAGTTCTGCAGAAAAGGACCTAGGGGTTACAGTGGACGAGAAGCTAGATATGAGTCAACAGTGTGCCCTTGTTGCCAAGGCGGCTAACGGCATTTTGGGCTGTATAAGTAGGGGCATTGCCAGCAGATCGAGGGACATGATCATTCCCCTCTATTCGACATTGGTGAGGCCTCAACTGGAGTTACTGTGTCCAGTTTTGGGCCCCACACTACAAGAAGGATGTGGAAAAATTGGAAAGAGTCCAGAGGAGGGCAACAAAAATGATTAGGGGGCTGGAGCACATGACTTATGAGGAGAGGCTGAGGGAACTGGGATTGTTTAGTCTGCAGAAGAGAAGAATGAGGGGGGATTTGACAGCTGCTTTCAACTACCTGAAAGTGGGTTCCAAAGAGGATGGATCTAGACTGTTCTCAGGGGTAGCAGATGACAGAACAAGGAGTAATGGTCTCAAGTTGCAGTGGGGGAGGTTTAGGTTGGATATTAGGAAAAACTTTTTCACTAGGAGGGTGGTGAAGCACTGGAATGAGTTACCTAGGGAGGTGGTGGAATCTCCTTCCTTAGAGGTTTTTAAGGTCAGGCTTGACAAAGCCCTGGCTGGGATGATTTAGTTGGGAATTGGTCCTGCTTCGAGCAGGGGGTTGGACTAGATGACCTCCTGAGGTCCCTTCCAATCCTGATATTCTACGATTCTATATGGAATTGGGAAGCAGTCCAATGTTGTGACTGGAAGCTCCATGACTAAGCCCCACCCTTCAACTCAGGCCACCAGAAGAGTTCTTCCAAAGATGTAGAAACATTCCATTAACCTATTACTAGCATTAAGACAACAACTTGATATAGTGTATTAATTAACCTTAAAACAATTATATGCCTAAGTCTCCCATTAGAGAAAATTTTCAATTTGATGAAGGAGAGAAGTTGCTCACAGAAAGAAAATTATCAGGTAAGAAATTTCTCATTCTGTTGCAGCTTTTCTCCTCATTCATCACTAACAGGAAATAGCAAGCAATGAATCTCAGAAGTAGGGGAGGAAAAGAAGAAGCAGAGCTTTAATTATTCTTCTAATAGGATAACAGATAGGAATGGACATCCCCAAATAAAGGGAGAAATTATGTGCAAACAAACCTAGAAACACCTCCTACCAAAGGATGCTTCTAAAAAAAGGAATGGAAACTTTGCAAATCTTCATGATATGAAGTTCATACACTTTTTCCCCAGTGTCCCTAGGGATTTCTGTGAATAGTTTCCAGCTGCCTACCATACCAACTTTTGTAGAATTTTAACATCTTGCCTGAAGCAACTCTGAGACCCTAATACCTTGGCATTTTGGATAGAATGAGATGAAGATGATACAACTGGTATGTATACTCCATATGCTTGAGATACCTCTTTATATCACTTATATGAGGAATGCTCATTTATGCCACATCTTTCCAAAGGAGTGACAGGGGTTAGAACAAAATGATTGGCGAACTATTTCCCAGGAACTGTGGAAAGAGGAACTCACCTTGAACAGAAAGTTTTCTGAAGCTATATGAATAAACCTTTTCCTCATGAGGACAGCAGTGTGGTTCTCGTACAGATAAGGCAGAGGTTCCCAAAGTTGGTTCGCGGCCGCTGGGAGCTGCGAGCAGCCGTACCTGCGGTCGCTCAGGTAAACAAAGCATCTCGTGGCCCACCAGGGGCTTACCCTGAACACGCCGCGAACCAACTTTGGGAACCCCTGAGATAGGGGAACTAATTCCAAAATTGCTTTTCAGAGGTAATGGTGACTAAAAAGGCCAGTCACCGGCTTGGGCGGGGGCGAGGGGACCGGGCTGTGTGCTCCGTGGGGGAGCGCGGCAGCGTGTCGGGCTGCGCGTGGAGCTGTTCTGAGCGGCACGGTAAGGGGCCAGGGGGTAGGAGAAGGGGCAGGGAAGTTCTGGAGCGGGGAGTCAAGAGACAGGGAGCAGGGTTGGATGGGTCGGGAGTTCGGGGGGGGCTGTCTGGGAGTTGGGGGTGTAAGGTTTTGGGCAGTCAGGGGACAGGTAGGGGGTAGGGTCCTAAGGGGGCAGTTAGGGTGGGAGGGTCTCAGGAGGGGGCAGTCAGGGGACAAGGAGCAGGGAGGCTTAGGTAGGGGGTGGAGTCCTGGGGGGCAGTTAGGTAGGGTTACCATACGTCCAGTTTTTCCCGGACATGTCCGGCTTTTTGGTCCTCAAATCCCCATCCGGGGGGAATTGCCAAAAAGCCGAACATGTCAGGGAAAATAGCTTTGCCGGCATCCCTGCCCCAGTCCCCTGCTTACCTTGCGGCTCCTGCAGGCTGCGAGCTGCAGGCGGATTCCCCCGCGGCGGCTGCTACTGCTGCTCCCCCCAGACACCCCAGCTCTGTGTAGCTGAAGAGCTGAGCTGCCCGAGCGCTACCGGCTTCACGGTTTGCCAGGCAGCCCCCAGACCTCCAGACCCTGCACCCCCGGCCGGGCGCTTCCCCAGCGCAGCCGGAGCCCGGGAGGGGAAGCACCCGGCCAGGGGCGCAGGGTCTGGAGGTCTGGCGGCTGCCCGGCAAACCGTGAAGCCGGTAGCGCTCGGGCAGCTGTTTCACGGCTGGGAGGGAGGAGGGGGAATGCGGGGTGCTCAGGGGAGGGGGCGGAGTTGGGGCAGGGCCCGGGGCGGGGTTAGGGCCCCGTGGAGTGTCCTCTTTTTTTAATGAGGAAATATGGTAACCCTACACAATTCCCATTCTGATGCTGCCTGAAATCTGAGCCCCTTTGCCTGGCAGAGCGAGGGTCCTTGGGCTGAAATCCAGATAGGTACAATCCCCATTACACTGCAGCCTGAGTCAGGGCTGCACAGGAGTGACAGACTTCTCCGCATACCCAGATATGCTATTGAAAGAGGGGGCAGTGAGCCGGATACAACAGAGCACTGTTAGAGTCTCACCCAGACTCACCCTTGAGCATTATGAGAATCCCCCAATTCACAGCAGAAAAAGAGGAGCAGTGTAGGAGCCCCATTGCTTTTCCTAGGGAGCAGAGAACCCACTTAAGTATCTGGGGGGAGGGGCAACTTTAGATACTTTCATGGGGGTTTCCCCCTCCAGCCCAAGACTGTTGCGGGACTTACCCACTGAACTGGCCAAATAGTGTCCTCCTCATTCTTAGACCCTCCACAAAAATGCTCAGAATTTCCAGATTGAGTTTTTCTGCATGGTTGCTTGGAGCAGGATGGAGGTGAGGGGGCAATATGCTGGGACAACTCAAGAGCCCTGCTCAGCGTGCGGGTCAGCTGTCTGTGAACAGGCAAGGACATAATTCACACTCTGTAGAGCCAGTAAATGCCTCACACAGGGAACATCACATGACTTAGCCACGTGTTAGTGGGACAGCTCTGCCATGCCTGAGTGGGGGCAGAGGAGTCCCTGAGGAGTTGCTGCAGCAGCAGGTCCGGGTGGTTACAACCAGCATGCTGCCAGATATCCAATCCAGGGAAGGGTGAGGAGGAGGAGGAGGAAGGCTGATTAATAAGTCACTATTGCACAAAGATGAATAAAAATTAAAGTTACAAAACAAAATATTTGGGAGAAACCAAAGAGCCAACTTGTTCCACTGTCAGAAGCAGAAAATCCAGTGGCCTTGGCTGAAAAGGGAGACTGAGTCCTGGAGCTTCCAGCAAGAACAATGGAGCACCTCCAAAATCTATGGGTGTGGAGTGATGAATGAAGAGAGAAGCTGTGCAACAGAAAAATAAACTGCTGTTTTAAATAAAATCTTCTACTGTCAAACTATAAATGCAAGTAAAAGGAAATTATTCGGCTTACATAGTCATCCATTTCTTTCTACTTAACCAATTAAATAAATCGCCAGGAAATTCTCCTACTAACACTATAAAAGATTTAGATACCTATAAATACACACACACACACACACACACACATATATATATAGGACATCAAGAGGATCATGAAAAGTTTATAAATCTGGGGTGAAATCATAACTCCAATGAAATCAGTGGCATAACTCTCATTAACTTCAATGGGGCCAGAATTTCATCCAATACATATGACAAATCTACAATGCATTATCCTCAAGATTCACACGCCCTGTCCCAAATGACAGTTGGCCCTCCCAAGAGGCTTTTCCTACAACACTCATTTTGCAGTTCACATATTTAGAAAACAGTTAAGACCTTTAAAATCGTAAATCAAGAGGTTACATTCTATTCAGTTTGTTTTTCTCAATTTAAACCCTGTATGACACTGAATGTAATTAATTCTTAATTCTATTCAGATGTTCTCATCACCTATTTAACACCAGTGTTACAAAGGCTGCTAGAAGGTCAAAAGCTATGACTCATCTCTTGTGTAATGAGAAAATAAGATTAATCAGACTTACTAATACTTCTGTGCCATGCATCCATTTTATTCTGAAATGTATACTGCAGAATTAAAGTTGTTTTTCTTTTTTTAATTGGATAAAGACTCTCTCCCACTGGGCTTATTACTATCAATGTAAGCTGTACCAGATAGAGCACTTTACTATGGCAACAACTCTCAGGCTACGTCCTCACTGGGGGGGGAGGGGTCGATTTAAGATACGCAAATTTATTCGAGTAGCTGAATTCGACGTATCCGAGCCGACTTACCCCGCTGTGAGGACGGCGGCAAATCGACCTCCGCAGCTTCCCCGTCGACGGCGCTTACTCCTACCTGCGCTGGTGGAGTACAAGCGTCGATTTGGGGATCGATTGTCGCGTCCCGACGAGACGCAATAATTCGATCCCCGAGAGATCGATTTCTACCCGCCGATTCAGGCAGGTAGTGAAGACGTAGCCTCAGAAATATGGCTATGCGTTTTTAAACATTTCCTGAATGCTTTAAATATTTGTTTCACATATCTGATTGATTTTAATGTATTTGGTGTTTCATCCACAGTTGATTCCTTTACAATGAGAAAGTTATTTTAAAATAAACAAAAAAGCAGTTGTGCTCAGATAAATATGGGTACACCTTCAATATTATTTAGGTATGTCTACATTGGCAAGTTTCTGCACCACAAGCTATACCACTTTTATTAAAACGCTGGAATTAAACCGCTGTTGCATGTCCACACTGTGCTCCTTGTGACGCTGGAGCGCATCCACATTAGCAGCTCTAATTGGCGGGGATTTGGGGAGGGATCCAATGGGGCAGGGAGGGGGCGGGGC
>NW_020664540.1:5731556-5739077 GCF_002925995.2 Terrapene triunguis
GGATTAAAGTACTACATGTCAATTAAAACACAGTATTAATTTTACTGGCACTTTAAAAAATGAGGAAGTTTTCCATATTGCAACAAAAATTAATGTAGAAATCTGAATATTAACAGAAATTTTAGCCTATCAATACCACTTAAAATACGCTGGTCAAATGAAATGGATAATCTGAGCTCAAAATATTTGCCAACAACATACTAGACAGAAGCTCTCACACAGATTAAAGATTGGGCAAGCCAGCAGGCATCTGAAATAGCCCCTCATCTCCCGTCTACTGAGAGAAGACACTAGATTTTCCAACAGGACACTGACCCTTCATTTGCTGCATTGCCCTCATCTTTGTATCAGCCTTGGCTAGGAGATGTGGGGGTAAATATGGAGCTGCCATTCTCCTGGGAGTAGGAGCACATTATCACTAACTCACAGTGATAGCAGATAGGCATAGCAGATTCAAGAAGAACCAAATCAGGTGACCTTTTCTGGCACTGAGAATAAGGAATCAATGACTCAGAGGGGTATTTGGCTGTTGTTCTGCAAGGGTTCTATAAGTCAACACATAAGCACCTTATCACTAATACCAAACTTGACAGGTAGCCAGTGCAAGTAGGCCAAGATTGGGGGCACATATCTGTGCCAATAAATAAAACAAGTAGAATGCCACTAAACAAAGCATGACAAGGATCTATTGGTGAGGCCAGAATCTCTGCATGCACAAAAATTTAATTCTGGAAATATTTCTCAAGTGCTATAAAACTGACTTCATCAATGCAGTGACATGGGCACCAAAAGTAAAGCCTGAATCATTCAGAATGTCAAGGCCTGACTGAAAGAAATGGTTGTATATCTGAATTAAACAAGGAGACTGAGGAAACTTGCCAAAACTGGGGGAAAGCCAACAGATGTGAAGGACCACATGGTTTGGACAGATATATATCCTTTAGGGGAGGATTTATTAGAGGGGATACACTATAACCTAGCAAAGAGGAGAGGATATAAGTTGATAAACTACAGGCAGAAACTGAAGAAAAACAGTCAAACTAAAAAGAATTGCACTCAATTACATCACATGAAGCCAGACAACTAAATATTGACAAATTTTATAAGGGCTTTTATATAAATGCTAGAAGTCTAAATACTAAGATGGATGAAATTGAGTGTCTGGCATTAAATGAAGATATTGATATAATAGATATCTCAGACCTGGTGGAATGATGATAATCAATGGGACAGAGTAATAGCAGGGTACAAAATATATAGGAATGATAATGAATGTGAAATGCTATGGGAGGTTAGAGAGGCAACAGAAACAGAAAACCCAGTAATAATGGGTCAATGGGGGACTGGGAACATGTCACCTCAGGATGAGATTCAGAGAGAATATTTCTAGACACCATTAATAACTGCTTCTTGAATCAGCTAGTCCTGGAACCTACTGGGGAGAGAGAATTCTTGATTTAGTCCTAAATGGCCCACTGGATATGGTCCAAGAGGTAAATATATCTGAACCGCTCGGTAATAGCAACCATAATGTAATTAAATTTCACATCCTTGTAGGGGAGAAATTGTCAAAGAAACCCACCACAGTAACATTTAACTTCAAAAAGGGGAACTACACAAAAATGAGGAAGCTAGTTAAATGGAAATTAAAAAGAACAGTCAAGAGTGAAATGCCGACAAGCTGCACAGAGACTATTTAAAAACACCATAATAGAGGCTCAAACTAAATGTAAACGGTAAGAAGACAAAAAATGTCTCCATGGCTAAACAACAGAGCAAAAGTGGCAGTTAGAGGCAAAAAGACATCCTTTAAAAATTGGAAGTCAAATCCTACTGGAGACAAAAGAAAAGAGCATAAACTCTGGCAAGTCAAAGGTAAAAGTATAAGAAGGCAGGCCAAAAAAGAATTTGAAGAGCAACTAGCAAAAGACACAAAAACTAACAGCAAACATTTTTAAGTACATCAGAAGCAGGAAGCCTGCCAAACGATCAGTAGGCCACTGGACGACTGAGGTGCTAAAGGAGAACTCAAGGCTTTTGCACAAAAGCTAAATGAATTCTTTGTATTGGTCTTTACTGCAGAGGATGTTAGGCTTCTGACACCTGAGTCACTCTTTTTAGGTGATAAATCTAAATAACTGTCCCAGATTGAGGTGTCAACAGAGATGGTTTTGGAACAAACTGGTAAGTTAAACAGTAATAAGTTACCAAGATCAGATGGTATTACCCAAGAGTTCGGCAGGAACTTCAAATATAAATTGCAGAATAAGAACTGTGGTCTGTAACCTATTGCTTAAATCAGCCTCTGTGGCAGATGACTGGAGGACAGCTAATGTGAGGACCATTTTTGGAAAAAAGCTCCAGAGGTGATCCTGGCAATTACAGGCCATTAAACGTAACTTCAGTACCAGGCAAACTGGTTGAAACTATAGTAAAGAACAGGATTATCAGACCCTCAGGAACCTATTAGAGATTGGTGTCAGCAAGCATGTGCTAAAGAGTGATCCAGTTGATACAGTTTACTTGGAATTTCAGAAAGCCTTTGACAAGGTCCCACACCAAAGGCTCTTAAGCAAAGTAAGCTATTAGCCAAGATGCTCTTGGTGTACCCTAAACCACTGACTGCCAGAAGCTGGAACTGGATGACAGGGCATGGATCACTCAATAATTGGCATTCTATTCATTCCCCTTGAAGCATTTAGCACCAGCTGCTGTGGGAAGACAGGATACTAGGTTAGATGGACCATTTGTCTGACCCAATATGGTCATTCTTATTTTCTTATGTTTGAAATTAATAATTAATATAGTTTGATTTAGCAGCATTTAAATTGAATCATATTCTAAAAATGACACAGTTGGGGTCTATGTGTATTGTGTCCCAATGATTTCACATCAGATCTGTTCAGTAGAGACATTTTTAAAGAGCGTTTATTTCTTTTTAAATTGCCAGTACTGCAAACTTCACCCTGCTATTTGAAAATCAACCTAGGTTCTTTCTGGACTGTGAGATTCTCACCAGCAATAAATATCCCGCAACTAGAACTTCAAAATCAAATGATCTTCACTGGTATGTCTACACAGGGATAAAAAACCTGCAGCTGACCCGGGCCAGCTGACTCAGACCCAGGGACTGAAAAGTTGCTATGTAGATGTTTGGGCTTGGACTGGCGCCTGAGCTCTGGGACCCTGAGAGGGTGGAGGGTCCCACAGCTTGGGCTCCAGCCCAAGCCCTGTCTACACAGCAATTTTTAGCCTCGTAGCCTGAGCCCTGAGAGCCAGAGTGAGCTGACCTGGGCTAGCCACAGCCACGCTACAGGGGTTTTATCCCTGTGTAGATATGCCCCAAATGCTTAAAAGGCCTAGACTTTGCTGATGATGTTGCACTACTGAGAAACATCCACGAAAAGTTACAAAGACAAACAACTTGGCAAAAATAGGGCTCAAAATTTGTTATGCTAAAATAAATGTCCTTGAAACCAAGACCTCAAGCAGTAACATCACATTAGAAGGCAAAAACATTAAGTAAGAAGAACAGTTCATCTACCTGGGCAGCACCATATTAGCCAATGGAGACATCAAGTGGAAATGACACCAACGATAGGAAAGGCATCCACAACATTTACTAAACTCAACAACGTACGGAAATCAAAGATATAAGGCACCAGAACAAAACTGAGAATTTTCAGTTCAACTGTAATCTCTATGCTAAGATACAGCTCAGGAGCTGGAGATCTGCTACATAAGACAGAAAACTGGACATCTGTGAAAATAAGTACCTACAAAAGATTCTGGGCATCGGTTGGACAGATTTCATCACCAACAAGAGATCCAGGAAATCACCAACCAGCAACTTGTTTCCATCAGAATTGGAGGGAAACACTGGACATATTTGGAGTGTATCCTGTGTGTGCCAACCTACTGATTCCCACATGAAGATGTTAAAGTGGTGTGAGGAAATGAGGGCACCCCAGAGAAACCTTAATAACCACCCTTAGCTGGGAGGGGCAGAACAGTCTCTCTCATTACCACAGAACAAATGGAACCTGCAACAAATGGCAGAGGAATAAAAGACTCGTTTCCATTCCGTGCACCAACATTGGACCAGGAAAGATATAAAAACATTGGAACTTTGACAATGCATCGGCCAGAAAATAATGCAGCTCATATTCAATAGCTGTACTCATTCTACAGGACCAAAAGTAGTAAAAATGTAAAAAACACTTATTTTTGTCACCAAATATACTCTGCAAACTCATCAATTCAGTAAGAAGATGCATATTTTTGCACAGTTGCTTTATTACCACATATTTACTGATATATCACCCCAAATGCTTTGTCAGAGGAGGTGGTACTTTAAAAATTAGACTATCATAAGTTTATATGTAAGTAATTTGTTAAATACCAGTAGCTAGATTTCACATTATTCATTTCAAAAAGGGGGCAAAAAAAGTAGAACAACAATTTCAACCAAACACTATGCTTTATGAGGCAGGCATGAAACTGAAATAGTCAAGAAACTTTAATGTGACTGAAAGAAAGAACAGGAACATCTGTATAGAGAATAAGCTGTAACGGCATGAGGAATTATCAGTCTAGTGCTAGTAATGTGCCAGCTTTCTGCATTTCAATTACTGCTTATGCCATACTATAAAATTTGTTTGTAATAAAAGTGAAATGATGACTTTCTAGATCTTTATAGCTCCCGAGTCCCAATGATATTTTACACGACTTGTGTGTATGGATTGCACACTTCCAAATACAGTACTGTTTGATGAATTTTTAACCCAGAAAAATTTGTGGCCAGGTTATCAATGTTCAATTTTCTCTTTCAATGAAGATTTTTGAAGTACGCAATGTCAAGTTTTCAAGTATCAGAAGGTTACATGCCAGATCTGTGAAGTGTAATTATGCAATACATTTCATGTTAAGAAGGAAAAAAAAAAGTGTATGTTCAGCTTGTTAAACCAAAGTTTCCCTTTGTTCTGGGGTGCTCACACTCCATATTATAATGCAAAGACCAGACCTGGATTTCAAGTACCAGTCCTTACTCTCTGTTTTGGAAAAGCTATGAAGATAGCAACCTTACATCGCTCTGTAGGTATCCTGAGGCACAAATGGGTCAAGGGCTCCTAACGGCATCACTACCTCGGTGCACTGGGGAGTCTTTCAAGCACCCATACTTCAGTGCAGAAAACTGTCTTCCCTCAGTTCCAGCCTCCCAAATATCAACCTCCTGCCCCTGGGAGACGAGCAGAGCACAGAATAAGGGGACTAGCAGAACTCCAGGAGAGATGAGTGGTCATATGGAGGATTTTGGTGTCTGGAGTGAGGGGACTGGACCATGTTGGGAGGCCTTAGATGAGGCAGCAGCATGTCAAGGGCTCCCAACAGCCCTTCTGCCTGGACTCCTTGATGCACCAAGATAACACTGCTGTGGGAAGCCCATGATGCACTGATGCCTCAGCAGAGGGAACTGGGTCCCCTGTTGTAGCTGCCTAGTGCACAAAAGCACCAATACCTTGGCACAGACAGCGGGCTCCTTCTTCCACCCAAGACCCCACTCACAGCCCTGCCCTTCTTCCTCCACCAGGCCCAACCCTTTCAATTCCTCCTCCCCACCTGCAACCCCCAAAGCCCTGTTCAATCCCTCCTTTCTCACAAAGCCCTGCTCACTCTGCCTGCTGTTCAACACTCCCACTCGCTCCATAATCTCTAGAGGCCAGCTGCCCCGGCTACCTCTGGCTCACCAGAGACGACAAGTCAGGGAAGCAAGCTGACAGCATCAAAAAGCAGATGCAGCTGATGGATCTAAGCAATCTCAACAGCCAGTCTTTGCATGGTTCAAAACAGCTATTATGAATACAGAGAATAACTCTTTACGGGTTTAACTGTAAAACCATAAAGAGGAGCCTATGCCTGAGATATTATCAGAATGTGTGCATTTGCAATGCATGTGGGGTGACACATAGGGAACGAAAGCAGAAAGTATGGATTTTGATCTATATGGTTGGTTCGCTAACAGAACCCAAAGATATGGGAGAAACGTAATTCAAAATTCCAAAAGGGAACATTTTAGAATATATCCTTTGCAAAAGTTAGTAAATCTTTCACTTAAAAAAATTACAGGGAAAATTCAACTGTCCTCTGAAAAGTTATTGTGCTAAACTTAAAGACTAAATTCAATCATTAAAGTGTGAAACAGAGGGATTTTATTCCTGCTCCAGGAGCAAATCTCAGTGCAACTGTATCTATAGAATTTAACTTTATTATGGAGGCAGCAGTAACAACTCTCATTTCTTTTAACATCAAATGTAATAAGCCACAGTTTGAAACTAAGGTGAGAAAGTGAACTTCATAGAGACGCAATCGCCAAGTTACACATTCGAAGAAGTGGGCTGTAGCCCACGAAAGCTTATGCTCTAATAAATTTGTTAGTCTCTAAGGTGCCACAAGTACTCCTGTTCTTTTTGCGGATACAGACTAACACGGCTGCTACTCTGAAACAAGTTACACATGTTATGCAAACATGTTATGCATATTGTACTTAATGAAAACACTGACAATGAAGCCAATACTGACAATGAAGCCAGTATTCCATTTTCATAGGGTATAACTACTTATTCATATAGAAGTTATATAGTAACACAGAGTTGTATTTTTGCCTATAACAATAAATTCATAAGAAACATGTATATAATCACCATGTATATACAAAGGAAGCATTGGACGTATTTGGGACACATAGTCCAGATGCCAACATACGGACTCCCACTTAAAGCTGTCAAGTGGAAACCAACTGGTGTGAAGAAACAAGCGTGCCCCAAGAGAAACGAAAAGAACAACCCTTAGCAGGGAGAGCAGAACAATCTATCTCGACACCTGAGAGCAGATGGAGTCAGCAGCAAATGACAGAGGAATGGAAGAAACTGGTTTCCACCTCGTGTGCCAACATTGGCATGGTAAGAACATAATGTAATATAAAAAATAGAACCATCACAATCAATTATTCACTTGTTGCTATGTAACTGCAGGGGTTTGGACACAGAATTCTTTTGCTTCCTTTAGTCCATCTGTGAGCCCATAGTAACCGTATCACAATCACTACATCAAACAGCAATTAAGGAATAGTAAATATGCTGAAACATTGTATCCTTCCAGCTACTATACTATTGTTTCCTACAGCCTTCTGCGCTCTGTATCTTCCTTATAAGCCTTGTATATTGCTCCAAATGTTCTTGCTGGCACCACTTAACAGTATTGTTTCTACTTCCTTGTTTCATATTCATTTTCTTATTTTCACTACTGAACCTGTAAATATATAGGTCTTTCATCATAGAAAACAGCCTCTTGAATACTATGTATATACATGTTTTTACTTGGAAACTGAAACCTTATCTTAATTAGCCTAACAGTTACAGGAATTTCAATCAAACGTCACAATCACTACAGCAATAGCTTACATGAAAAAGTAACAATAGGGTTACCATATTTCCACAATCAAAAAAGAGGACACTGGGGGGG
>NW_020664540.1:5739477-5793636 GCF_002925995.2 Terrapene triunguis
CAACACATCTCAAAGAACAATATTTACGAGAAGGTAAGTAACCATTTTTTCTTCTTCAAGTGATTGCTCATATAGATTCCAATTAGGTGACTCCTAAGCCTTACCAAGGCAGTGGGGTCTGAGTTATGGAATCGCAGACTGGAGCACCGCTCTGCCAAAAGCTGCATCATCTCTGGCATGCTGGACGATGGTGAAATGAGAGGTGAACGTATGCACCGAGGACCAAGCTGCTGCCCTGAAGATTTCTTGTTTCGGGACTTAGGCCAGGAATGCAGACGATGAGGCCTATGCCCTTGTGGAGTGTGCCATAAGTGCCGGGGCTGGTGTCTTGGCCAGCTCATAGCACATGCGGGATGCAGGATGTGATCCAGGAAGATATTCTTTGCGATGAGACCGGTAGGCCTTTCATGCAGTCAACCACTGCTATGAACAACTGGTTTGATTTCCTGAATGGCTTGGTGTGTTCGATATAAAAGGCTAACGCTTGCCGAACATCCAAGGAGTGCAACCTCTGTTCACAGCTACTGGTATGAGGCTTTGGATAAAAAACAGGCAGGAATATGTCTTGGCTGGTATGGAAATGTGATACCACCTTAGGCAGAAAGGCCGGGTGAGGTCTGAGCTGCACCTTGTCCTTGTGGAAAACGGTATAAGGTGGGTTGGAGGTAAGGGTTAGGGTTGACCTGGGGAAACTCCCACCTCTGGAAAATGGAGTGAATGACGTCCAGCCGGATGGACCACTCGTGGCTGTGGAAGGACCTGCTGAGGTCGTCTGCCAGGATGTTCTGGACTCCTGGCAGATATGATGCTTCCAGGTGAATGGAGTGGGTTATACAGAATTCCCAGAGCCTGAGAGCCTCCTGACGGAGGGGCTAGGACCAGGTTCCACCCTGCTTGTTGATGTAAAACGTTGCAGTGGTGTTGTCCGTCATGACTGCCACATGCTGGGCTTACAGATGAGACTGAAAGGCCTGGCATGCAAGTTGCACTGCTCTGGGCTCCTTGATATTGATATGGAGAGAGAGCTCGTCCTGTGATCAGAGGCCCTGCATTCAGAGATCTCCCAGATGTGTGCCCCAACCTAGAGCTGACGTGTCCGTAACTAGAGACAAGGACAGCTGAGGGCTGTTGAAGGGACTTCTTCGCAGACTATTCAAGCATCAAGCCACCACTGGAGTGACTTGGTCACGATGCCACAGCAGGTGCTAACTGGTCCCAGGCTGTCACGCCCCGGGCAGTATGTCGAAGTGAGCCACGTCTGTAGAGGCCTGAGTCTCAGTCTGGTGTGTCAGACCACGAACCTGCAGGCCGCCATGTGACTGAGGAGACTGAGGCAATTCCTTGCTGTAGTGGTCGGGTACTCTCTCATGCATCGAATGATGCTTGCCATGGCTTTGAATCGGGACTCCGGCAGGCTTGCTCTTGCCTGGACCGAGTCCAACACTGCTCCGATAAACTCTGTCCTCTGGGTCGGAGACAAGGTGGACTTGTTCATGTTGAGGAGGAGACCCAGTCTCTCCAACGTGGATGTGACCAGACGGACCTGCGACGCTACCTGTTCTCTGGTGCGCCCTTTGAGCAGCCAATCGTTGAGGTAAGGGTATACCTGCACCTGCCTCCTTCAGAGGAAGGCTACTACCACTGACATTCACTTGGTGAACACTCGTCGGGCTGTCGACAGGCTGAAGGGTAGGACCGTGAACTGATAATGTTTTTGGTTGATCACAAACCTTAAGAAGCATCTGTGAGCAGGGCGAACCGCTATGTGAAACTACGCATCTTTCATGTCAAGGGTGGCGAACCAGTTTCCCGGATCCAGAGAAGAGATAATTGTATTGAGGGAAACCATGCAGAACTTCAGCTTCACCATGAACTTGTTGAGTCCTCGCAGGTCTAGAATGGGTCTGAGACCCCCTTTGGCTTTGAGGATTAGGAAGTAACGGGAATAGAATCCCTTGCCCCTGAGATCCTGAGGAACCTTCTCCACCGCTCTTATGGCAAGGAGCGCCTGCACCTCCTGGATTAGGAGTTGCTTGTGAGAAGGGTCACTGGGGAAGGGGGGTGGGAGGGAGGGTAGGAGCAGAATTGGAGAGAATATCCCATTTCCACCGTGCGAAGAACCCAGCAGTCTGATGTTATTTGGGACCACGCATGGTAGAAGTGGGATAGACTGCTCAAAACACACAGGGAAGGCTCCGGTGTAGAGACAGGTGCTCCGTCCTCGGGTGCACCTTCAAAATGTCTGTTTTGAGCCCGATGAAGGCTTAGTTATTTGGTCCTGTCCGGACGGGGGATGGGAAGGCTTATGCCTGCCATTCCTAACCCTGTGCCTGAAAAAATCCTGCCTCAGACAAGGAGGATACGAATGCTGTTGCTGCGGTTGGGGCTTAAACAGCTTTCATTACCCAAAGATTTCATTGTCGTCCTGAAGTCTTTGAGGCTATGCAGTCTGGAGTCAGTTTGTTTGGCAAACAGGCCCACTCGTCAAAGGGTAGGTCTTGCAGAGTTTGCTGAACCTTGGGCCGGGGAGTGACGGTGCCGCAGGTCTCTACCGGAGTCCTTTCACAGTGCCGCCTCCGCCACTGCCGGTGGGACACTGCGGACCGAGGAACTCTGCATCGGATCCTGCCGCGCCAATGCAGGTTGCGGTCTAAGTGCCGCCTCCATAAGGAGCTGCTTCGATCTAAAGTCCTGCTCCTTCTTGGTTTGGGGGCGAAAGCCCAAACAAATCATGCACTTTTCGGACTGATGTGCTTCCCCCAGACACTTTAAACAAGCGTCATGAGGGTCGCCTGTTGGCATGGGCTTGTTGCAGGACTTGAACCCCTGGGACTTAAGCATGTAAATCCCTCAAAGAGAAAACACAGTCGGGGTGGAGGGTAACCCCCCAGTCCAACAGCTAACTAACTACTAACTAGAACTACAATAACTAAGAACTAAACAACTACAAAATACAAACAGTTTGAAAGAGAAGCTAGGGAAACGTGGAGAGCTTGCAAAGCGAGATGCCACAGTTCCAACAACCATCACTAGCAGTAAGAAGGAACTGAGAAGGCACTGGGTTGGCAGGGTCATATATTGAGCGCCATGAAGGCTTCACTCCAGGGGGCTCCACAGCCAACCCCATGGGTGCTGCTAAGGGGAAAACTTTCCGACAACTGTGCACGTGGCATGCGCACACCTAATTGGAATCGATATGAGCAATCACTCGAAGAAGAATTCTCTATTAAGGTCTAATTTATGCAGTAAATTATGCTAACAAAATCCAAGCTTACTGAACAAAATAAAACTGCTAAATCAAATAAAAGCACACCAAAATATTCAAATATAACTGGCTACTCACTTAAATTGGCTGTTTCTGGGGCTCCTGATTATGCAGCAATTTCCCTCAGCAGTTAAAGAGGGAATGAACATATACCATTCCAAAGTAAACTACCTTAACCGGGGATTATTTTAACCTTTTCATAATACATAAGGCAGATTCAAAATACCCAAGATACTTTCTAACGCTGCACATTGATTTATCATTCATCATACTTCACCCCAGTAGCTAACCTCTGCAAAATACTGCTTGCACTCTTATATTACCTTCTTCCAAGGGCAAGTTTTGTGGCTTCTTGACCTAAGTTAATAAGTCTTTATTCACAATAGCAACTGAACTGAACTGGGGGGCATAATCTTGACATTTCAGATAACATGATGAATTGTTCAAATAACATTCTTCTAACCAGTTATATTTTCATATGAATTCAATGAAACTTCCATGTAGTGTCTATACATTTTCTACAATTCTCTAATGAATAATTTCAGTTTTAATTGCTTTTGGGTTTTTTTGCAAGACAGGGTTTTATTGGGGGTGGGATGGTAAGGCAGAAATATACATGCATACAAAGGTGGGAGTGGGGGCAGGGGATAGTACATAATCTATACATGAAAGCTGGGGTATTCCACTTTTTTTTCCCCTTAACCCTTCTCTTGATTCCAGGTCTGTGTCCCCCTCCCCTTGCCCTCTTAGAGCTCCTCTCTATTCTCTTGCAAACCTCTCCCTAATTAATCATTAAAGCAGTGGCAGCTCTGTACGTCCTCTCCTCCTCCTGCAAAGGAATAGCAGCATGGCACCAGCTGAACTGGCTGCTTCTTCCCACCTCCTGGAAGCTGTACGGATGCAGGCTGGTGTGGGGATGCACAGCCTCTGAAGCACATACCTCTTGTGTGCTTAGTGGGGACTGAGCTGAGGTCCCCATTTGGAACAGATTCTTCTCCAGTCTGAGCTGCAACATCAGTGAGGGAAGGAGGAGTTCTACAGCCACCCCTGGCCAGAGGCCCAGAGGTGCCCCCACATCAGCCCAGGGCCGCCCGAGCTCCCCCCACCCGTTGGGCGGGCGGGAAGGCAACACGGCCCCCAGCCCAAGCCCCAGAGTGGCACCTATTGGGTTCCGGGAAGTGGGCGGGCAAAGCCCGCCCACTGCTAAAGGATCCTCCCCCCAGCCTAAGGGGAGGACCCACAGGACCTAAAACCCAAATGATTACGGGGGACAACTAATGTAAAAACAGGGACAGGAGTGCGATTAAAGGGTCAAAAGAAGGGAACCTGACGGGGACACCGAGCAGAGAACCCCGGACAGCGCCCACTGCTCCTCAAAGGTGTCAAGGGAGCCAGTGGACGCCGCCCAGAGGAGCTCTGCTCGGATACGTGAACGGACAGAGGATCGGAAACAGGCCCCACAGTGGCAGGCGGGCAGGCAGTCAGCTGAACGCAGGCCCCAGTGCGGTGGGTGGGCAGGCAGCACAACCCACAGCCCCGGAGCATCGGGTGGGTGGGCGGCACGAACACCAGCTCCAGCCGCCTGTGCGAGCACCGGTTCCAGCTGCCCAGAGTCCCTGACTGCAGGCCGGCCACCAGTAGCCTCAGCCTGAGGCAAGGGCACCGGAGTCCTCCCAAAAGTGGGGGGGGCGCCCAAGGTGGAGGCAAAAGCAGCCCCCTGCCCATATCCCAGGTCCCCCCTGCCGTATTCTGTGCCCCAGGTCCCCAGCCCAGGGCAGGTGGAGGGATCCAGGCTCCCCACAGCTGCGAGTGCAGCTCTCCCCGACCCAGCTCCAGCTGGGGGGGAGGAAGCACCTCGGAGCCGCAGCCCTGCCATGATAAGAGCCAGGTGGGCAGCTCTGGGGAGCCGCAGCAGACCCTCTACCTGCCCGCGGTGTGGGGGGGGCCAAGCAGCCCCTGGCCCATGTCCCCACCCACCTGTGGCAGGTGGAAGGCCCATGACTCCTCACAGCTTCCCGTGCAGCTTCTACTGTGGCCAGGTTGCGGCTCCAAGGCCGGGCCTGCCCACCCCCGCCAGAACCAGGTCAGGAAGAGCTCTGCAGGCAGCTATGGGGAGCTGGCATGGAGTCGCAGCCCCTACCCTGACCCCGCCATACAGCAGCCCAAACCCTGGACCTGTCAGGTACAGCCTGGCAGCAGGGCAGCACAGCCCTGAGCCCGGACCCCGCTGCGTGGGGCAGGGCGGCCCCGAGCGCGAACTCCACTGTACAGGGCAGGGCAGGTGGGGCAGCCCACACTCCCGACTCCACAGGCCCAGCAACCTTTAGCATAAAGCTGGGCCACAACTGTGTGCTAATTGGGTCACGGGTTGAGTACCACTGATCTAGACCATCCCTGACATGTGTTTGTCTAACCTGCTCCTAAAAATCTCCAAAAATGAAGAATCTACAGCCTCCCTAGGCAATTTATTCCAATGCTTAATCACCCTGACAGTTAGGAAGTTTTTCCTAATGTCCAACCTAAACCGCCCTTGCTGCAATTTAAACCCATTGCTTCTTGTCCTATCCTCAATGGTTAAGGAGAACAATTTTTCTAGCTCCTCCCTGTAACAGTTTTCAGGTACATAAAAGATTGTTATGTCCCCTCTCAGTCTTCTTTTCTCCAGACTAAACAAACCCAATGTTTTTAATGTTTCATTCCCTTGAATTACTAATCTATTAATTTTTAAGTCGTTAGAGAGTTTCTTTTGTATGACGTTTATACAAAATGTAAGAGACAGACAAAAAGATGACAAAAGAAGAAGAAAAACAAAATAGAGTTAATATTAGTTCTTTTTTTTGTTACAAAGGCCATTGTTTGGGAAAGCTGTTTACACAGGGCCTTATTCAATACCCACTGATGTCAATGGAAAGATTCTCTGACTTCAGTGGGTACTGGATGAGATCCACAGTACAAATGAAAGCACAAATATAAGAGAAATGTATGTAAATGAGCAAACAATTGGATGTCAGTAACAGGAAGCACAAAAACTTTGCCATGGATTTTTTTTTTTAATCTGTACTTTACAGTCACTTCACTAGGGTAGGCACAAGATGGTACTTGCAAAAGTTATTTTTGATTATAAAAGATGTTTACTTTTATGAGGAGGTGCAGCTGCACGTTACCACCTGCTCACACTACACTGTTTGCTAATGTAGCCCTACAATGACTGCACATGAATTTACTATATATCAACTAGCATACCAAAGATATGCTATATACTATATACCAACTAGCATACTAAAGATAATTTGTATGAATTTGGCATACAACTTAAGCCCTGCATTTTCCCTCTACCTCTACCTCAGTTAGATTCCATCCTCTCTCACTTTCCATCTTGGCCAATATATTTTGAGACAAGCACAACTTGTGCTAAATGACAACAACGGGAGGACAGGATAATAGCCTACAAATGTATGAAGGCTGTAAATACTAAGGAAGATGAGGAGTTATTTAGGGTGGTACAAAGGGGTGTAAATAGAAGTAATGGAAAATAAATTACAAAGAGAAATTTTATATAGAATACCAGAAAAAATGCTTTGAGAATAAAGTCTTTGGTATTTGACTATGACAATCTCCCGGAGAATAGTGGAAGCCCTATTATTTGGGACATGTAAAACTAGAATGAACAAAAGTCTAGAAAATATGTTGCAAGTGAAAATCCTGCCTTGGCAGAGAAATGTACTGGCTGACCTACTAGATCTTCTCCATTTCCAGCATCTGTTGGATACAGCTATGATACAACACAATTCACTCAGGACTTCAGTGGTCATGAGTTCTGCAGTAAACTCGTCTTTACGGTATAGAACAGCATGATCAGCATTCACAGAATATAGTATCCCCTTCCTTTTACAAATTATAAATGTTTCACTAAAATATACAAACAAGTTCTACACAAAGCCTCATCCTGGGTAAATTCATGTTTTCATTTAGTACGCAGGAGCATGTACTTCATTGCTAATGATAAGATATTCAACAAAGAGAATCTGGTTTCCTAAGAAACTTTTAAAATAATTAAAATTGCCATATCCAAAGCAAAAGAATCAGCCTTGGGCAGGATTCTATGATTAATCTCTTGTATAGTAAAAAAAAAAACAAGATAGAAGCAACTGTAAACACTCAAAAAGAAACCCGACTGAAACGTCCCTCCTAATTAAAGTATTTTTAGAGACAATACAATCTAATGTATTGCTTCTACTGAACCTTATACTGCCTTGTAACTGCATTAATGCAGTACCCTAGTGTGCTCTCTTTGTGATGCAAATTCACTCAAATACTGTGCTTTCCATAAAAAAGTCAAACACATATTGCATTGACAATTGCAGCTTGGGGAATAACCCTAAATGTCCTTCAATATCTAAGCATTGCATTTAAGTCTGGTCTATAATAGCAGTTTCTGGGGAGTCTTCTACTGCTGTTGCATCAGTGATAGTGCTAGGTGAGAGATTTCCTCAAACAGCTGAAACAGACACAATCATAAGTTGACATATCACATGCAAAAGCCAAGTAAAAGGACTTTAAGGGGACCTACACCAGAGATTTTTGGAGAAGGAAGGTAATTGGGGTGAGGAGGAGGGGAGATATCCTTCCCATGAAGCTAGAAATTTACATATGGCACCTGCAACCCAAAAGAATCAGCTTTGGGAAGGACTAAAGGCTACAACCAAAACAATAACCTGCTGCTAAATTTAATCTTTTAGTTCATTCTGGGTATACGACATAAAGGAATTTGAATCCCCATCACAATGAAGTTGGGATTTTCCAGAGGGATATTTTTTAAAAATAAAAACCCAGCTGATCATTTGTAATAATTAAATCAATCTGGCAGCCCCCGAGACCACCAAAGACCTCTATTTTTCCACAGAACTGGTACAACACAGGCAATCACAGACTAAGCTGACATACATTTCTTTGCCCACAAACCTCAAGCCCGACTTGGAGGAACATATCTGGGAGTGACAGATTAGTTCCATCTTTAAATTCATTCAGTCCTTGGACCCTCCATTAAAATGGCCAATGACGGTGCCAATTGAGTTTTCATTACACGGACATGTTCACTGGGAACTGGACTGAAACCACCAACTTGTTTTTCAGAGGTCATTGAACAACCGTCAGACAGCAACAATTTTCAGCTACTACTGACCTCTGTTACAGCTGAACCATTGATTTTGAGGTGAAATGATGCATATCCCAATAGTATGAGCCATCTATTCCTCCCACCATTAATTTTAATTAAACAATCAATTTTTTCTGCATCATTTAGCTTGTGCATAATATAGGAAAATAAATAATGCTACTGATCAGCTGCAGTTCTGTGACATGAGCAGTAACATGGTATGAGGTTGATTTTGTGCGGTCCTTCAGTCTAGACGTGGAGTAGGGTAGCATCGTCTATCTTGAATAACTCACAAATTGTTAGAAGAGCTAAATTCAGACACAGTCCATTTAGTTGGATCTTCTCATTGAATCTGCTGACTAAACAGATTCAAAGACAGATAAGCTTTATGGAACAGAAAATGTACTGTAATATAGAAAAGAATGAGGTTCTCACCAAATATGTTCAGATCTGAGATTCATGAAGGGGGGAAAAAAAGGTCCACAGAGTTTCAGCTTACATATAAAAAGGCAAACACACCTCCTTGAGTCATTGGCTGTGTGGAGTAGCCTTCTGTGACTCATGCAAAATTGAAATTTTCAATTGATCAATGCAGCTAATGCTGTCCATTCCAGTACCATGCTATAAAAAGGTTTCAGGGATCAGAGAAAAAGGAATGGAACATGCCAAACAAGGTATTAACAAAAACGCATATCAAGGGGGGGAAAAGCATATGCTATTTTGTATGCCAAGTATCTTGAACATTTGCAACTTTACAAACCACTGAAGAATGAATTAAATATAATAGACTGATTCTTGACTAAGAGCAAAAGGAGACAGCCTCCTTGTTTGACTCCAATAAAGTATTTCCTGAAAAATGTTGCATCTCTTTTGAAATAAAAAAAAAAAAGTTATCTAGAACATGGGTACTTAAGATTTTCATTTCCAATTATACTTATAAAGAAAAAAATCCACTTGTTACACATTGCTAATTGGAAGTATCAAGTAAAACAACATAATGACTGCAATGTTTGAAATATCCATATCAACTATCATAACAAGGTAAATCTATTTTACTAAGTTTAAGGGATATAAATCCTGAACCTTTCTGAGCAACTTCTGGTACTGGCCAGTGTCAAATACAAAATATTTGACCAGTTGAACCACTGGTCTGATCAAGATGGTCAATTCCTATGTCTTTACACTCCTATAACATTTACATTTCATAGAATTCCTATGTCAGCAACCATGCAGGTAACTGGAAATTAAACAGTGAAACCACAACAGTTTTCATATGTCTGACTTTTCTATTTTAAATTTCAGCTTACATTAATCTTGTACTTACTGTGGTCTCGATCCTTAGTGGATATACAGTCTTGTATAGACTCTGTTATCCCAAGGCTGGCAGCAGTAGGGAGTGGGCCAAGCAGAGATTCTAGTGCAGGTGGCCATACAGGAGTTTCATTTCCATTTTTGCATTCTCTCCCTTCATTTTTCTTTAATCTATCTTTATCGAGAAGTTCATTATAAAAGTCCTTGTTTAAATGATTAGCAGCTGCTTCCAGTTCTTCATCTTCTGCCTCCTCCTCTCCAAATACACTAGCCGTATTATCTTCTATAGACTCTGTAATGGTGGGGGGAAAAAATCAAATAACTTCATACCATCTGTTATAGAAACTAAATAAATGAAAAGCAGCTCACTTAAAAGAATAAGACCCATTAGAAAACAATCTGCAGAAGAACAGAGAGTATTTCAGTACATTGTATAAATATATAGAATTTCCAGATGTGCTTTAAAATCATTGCCTTAGCTTTTAAAATGTCTTCTGAAAATAGTAATAATTTAAAATTGCTTGTATTGTGTTATCAAAATACTGCAAGTAAGTAATTTTAGTAATACGAGCTAAATACTTGTAATGATAATTAAGGCTAATATTCAACCTATAAACAGTACTGTGAATACCTTCAGTGTGGGAACAGAGAGGCACAAAGGTACATGCCCAATGGTTTGGGGTAATTTTCATGTTAACCAGGAACAACCTGAAGTACCAACACCGCCTCTGCTAAATTGCACTTGGAAGTAATTTGTTACAGCCCTTCATGCCATTACAGTAGTTGTGTTTTTTTAAAATGTATACAATTTTGGTGAATTCCAGTACTACTCAAGTTGATGTCTGATATTTGAAGCATGGTATTTTGTGGGCTGGCACTATGCATTCCATTCCTCAGAGAATTCCAGTGTAAGTCAAGACTTAAATGTTTTGTTGCACTCAACATTTCACTGCATAACGTATGTAGCTGCATATATATAAATAATACACAACAAAGAAATGGAGCCGTATATAGCATAATAAAAGATCATACAAAATAACATGAGTAGGATTTGACCCCCATTGCTACTTTTAAAATATTCATGGTCTTTTATAGACTTACCATCTTTAGTCAAATTGGCAAATACTCCTTTTGCCTTTGGCCTACTATTTTCTAATTCATTCTCTATTTCATCTTGGTAAATTGATATTTCACCTGTGGCAATTAAATAAAAATAAAGCTCAGAAATCATTAATGTTATTTGGTGTAACCAAGTGATATAGTGTATTGAATGGGACTTGTACCTTCAACATCTTCAAGCTTTTTTGACAGCGCTTTCTCAAGCTGAAAAGAAAAAATGAGTAATAGAATGAAATATGAATATGCTACGATTAAATATTTTTAATATCGGTTCCTCTATTTAGAGACTTAAATACACATGGTACTATAGAAAGATGGTAATGTACATTTCTTCCCCTAAAGAGTTTGTGATCTAGGACAGACGAAACAGACAAAAGACAAGTATCAAAATACTGTTTGAAATAAAGTACTGATTAAACCTATATCTCAACCTGACAGAGAGGAACTTTCACACCGGCTCACCTAAAATGAGGCCCCGACTCTCCCCTCAGACATAGTGGAGAATAGCAGCTGCAGTTGCAGCTCCCTGATTCTTGGCCACCCAGCCCCAGGAGAAGTCGGAGAAGCTGGGTGCCTACTCTAACTTCCATCACCATCATAAAGTCCATAATGAAGTTAACCTTAGCAGAAGATCAGCTATAGGGGAGCTCAATTGCATTGGAAGAGATTTCCTCTACACAAGGAGAATTCTCCTAGGGCCATAAGCAGCTTAAAGTGAATATGGTGGACCAAAAAAATCCAGCCTACAAGAAACAATCCAATGTTAACAGTCATTCTAGTATTTCTTGAACTAGTATTTCAGATACCTGTGTTTAAACCGGAGCTCTCTCTCCCTCACAGTCCAACTTGTTTCTCTTATGAAAATACTTCCGAATACTAACATTGTGGTCCAGAACATCGCATGTTAAAACAGGATGCTGTCATGTTTTGTACAAACTGTATTTTAACACTAAATATAGTATTTTATACTAACTGATTCTGCGGTTAAGTAATAATCCTGTGTTTGTAACAGTATATTAATTTCACTCCAACAGACTAAGTCATAAATTCAAGATTAGGCAAAAAGATGTGCTAAGAAGAAGCAAGCCCCATTTCAACTAACTCAGATCTGTGTAAACCTGAAGTAACTTCATTGTCTACACTCACGTAAGTGAAGAGAATTTAACCCTCTCTTTCTTGTTTCTTGCAAAATACCTAGTTACATGTATGCTCTATCTGATGGTGGCAACAAATACTAAAATATTTTATAATAGAGGCAAAACCTGTTTTGGGTGATTCTCAGAGGTACACAACACGCACAGCATAAACGGGAGCTGTGAGTACTCAAGAACTTTGAAGAATGTAGTGTTCAGATTATAAATTTATTTCATTCAAACGTTATAAATTAAAAATAAATGAAAACCAAAAAATCCCAATGATTTCAAAACTTTGGAGCTCTCGCTTTCAACTGTCGACCTTATTAACATTAGCTGTCAACTGTATTCTAGCATCTCCATATATATTTGATATTTTTAAAAATCGTCTAGAACAGACACAACATACTCCTTTATGTAACTATACTAATAAAAACAATCTGGTATTTAGGATTACGAACTGGCTATTTCTCAAAAAGACATGCTCTATTTCATGGCAACGTTCATCTGTTGACAGACTTTTAGTGGGACCTCCTCTTGGTCTCCACATGTGAGTAAACACATCCCTCCCCTGAACATGCACATGATTTCAAAGCTAACAATAGTGCACACAAGTAACAGAATCTGCACACACAAAGCCCACATGGCTGCAGAAGTTAGACCCTAGCACCACTGCATGCAGAAGCTATGGCAGGAAACAACCACCCACAGATGTGCATGGGCAAGAACATAAGTGAAGACTGAGGTCTAAAAATATGACCCACAATGTCTACCAGGCTTTTGAGTAAAGTCTTCAGAGGACATCATAACATTACCAATATTAAGGATGTTCACTTTCAACAACAAATAACTTGAAAGCACATTTAGGACTGTTACAGAATATTTTCATATAAAATAATTGTCAAGCCAGTGTTCCACAAATGAATTAAGCCACACATAAAACCAGTCTTTCAAGTACTGCATGCTGTATCACAAAACAAATGTTATGCAATCTGATTAGTGTTAACACCAGTATTTATTTTTGTATAATAACAAGTTAGACACAATATTTTAAGTAATGCCACATTTCCTAACCAAGGGTGTCTCCAGCAAGAACAACATTTGCAAGATTTTTTTGATCCAATTAACCAGCAACTACTTTTCCAGCTGTGACCTTTGCTAAGTAGGATAGAAGAGTGAATGTAGCACATATGAGAGGAGCAAAAATATCAGGCAGCTCCTCAAGGTTCACATGCAACAAAATCAGCTTAGCCAGTCATATGAGAGGCCCCAATTTCATAAGGAAAAAGAGTCTTGACACTAGTACGAGGTGCCGAGCATAGTGGAAAGACTCATGCAGAGCAGGGAGACAGGAAGCAACTACAAAAAGGTAGTTAAGAGAGAACCATACTCAGAATGGAGATCTGGCACCCAATGGGCACAGCATCGCCTTCCCAATGGGAATGAAGACTGGTCCTGGGGTACTGAACCCTGAATCCACAATATAAAAATTAGGTGCTCAGCAGTAAATGCCTTGCGAAAATAAGTACTTTTACTAAGAACAGGAGTACAGCTGTTGCCATACTACTTGATCACCAACTTCCCTGGATTTGTAATGGGCTAAGCAGTGACTTTGCCCTTTTCCCTGTTCTTGCAGTGGTTGGAGAGACTGCAGATATGGTTTTGGGCCCTCAACAGGAGACTTTTACGGCTACTATTGACAAGAATCTGAATGAGTCTGATTCTCCGGAGGAGTTAGTGAAAATGGCGAGGAAGAAATCTCACTGCACCTTTTAACATGTGGCTGGTTTTAATGTGTGGCTATCTCCCAGCCAGTACAGAAAAAAATAGAATTTTGTTTGTGGACACTACCACCTATGCCTCCCACCCTCCCCATGAGAATATGGTGGTAGAAACAGCAATAGCTAAGGCTAAATTGGTCAGTCATGGCATGGCACACTATCAAGTCCAAAGTTGAAAAGACAGAACCATAAGCAGCTCCAAATACAAAGTATTGATAGAATTCACCTCCTGTATCTTTAATTTTCTTTGACCAGCAGTAAATGAAGGAGGATCGCACTCCTCTTCCAAGTCAATCTTCATAAATTCATCTATCGTTAGCTGACTTGTTGGTGTATCTTCAAATTCTGTAAGCCTAACATATATACATAAAATTAAAATACATAATATTTTATTGTAGTATCTTTTAGAACATTCTTTTTTAAACAAGCAGTTTTACAAAAGTTGACAAACTGCTAAATTAAGGAATAAGCATGTCATCCTGAGAGACTGCGGCTCAAACAAATAAATAGATAATAAAATAAATAAAATAATCATCATCATCATCATAATAATACCCAGCTCTTATACAGCACTTTTCAAAGGAGATAAATATAATTATCCCCATTCTACAGATAGTGAAACTGAGGCACAGTAAGTTTTTTATCAAGGAGAGATTCTGGACCAAAGTCCCCTCTAAGCTGCGTGGCGGCGCAGCAGGCTACTAAGGGCCACACAGGTGGGGAGAGGCGCCTCTCCCCCAGCCCCAGCTCCGGAACTGCCCCTGCAGGAAGAGACACCTCTTACCTGGTCGCGGGCTGCTGTGACAAGAGAGGGCTGGGGGGAATCCTCTCTCCCCGCCGCAGCCCTGGGACCGCCTGCACCCCAAACCCCTCATTCCCGGCCCCACCCCAGAGCCCCCACCCCCCCCACACCCCAACCCTCTGTCCCAGCCCTAGGCACCCTCCTGCACCCTGAACCCTTCATCCCCAGACCCACCCCAGAGCCCACACCCCCAACCAGAGCCCTCATCCCCCCACACCCCAACCCTCTGCCACAGCCCTAAGCCCCCTCCCACACTCCGAACCCCTCAGCCCCACCCCCACCACACATCACCTCCATATTAGTGCACATAACAAAATTCATTCCCGCACATGGACGTAAAAAATTTGAGGGAACATTGCTCTGGACTGGAACAACACAATCACTCTAGGTGATAACTGGAAAAACCACATGGAGAAATAAACATCTACTTTCTAGCTGACTTAAATCAGGGTCATCAATCCTAACAAACAAAAATTCACCAAATTTCTAAACTAAAATATGTATTTATCATTATACCATAGGAAAAAGTTTAAAATTATTCTTAGTGTATTAAAATTACCATTAATTTACACAAAGCAGGTCTACAAATAATATAATTTCAACAGTTTTGAAACAACCCATCTTCCCAAACAGAAGACAATGGACTGCAATGGAGAAAAAAGGGTCATTTGTGCCTTGAATACATTACATATATGAATACTTGTAAATATTTACAGTAAACAGTAATAATATAATTAGCACTTGTTCAGTGGTTGCATTTTAAAAGTTACTATGTTAAGAATACAGAATCTCTCTGAAATCTTTCAAAAGAAAAGAAAATTAAGTAGGACCTATTTGTTGCATTTTCAACCACCAAATGTTGAGATTGATGGATAAGTACTACTACATCCATTCTGCAAATGGAGAAAATGAGAGAGCAGTAAAGTGTAAAGCTGGTGGGAGAGTTCCATTGGAATGATTTTTTTTTTTTTTTGGACAGAATATGCCCTTTTCACAAAATTGAAATTCTCCATGAGACTCCTGATGGCCCCCCCAGAACCCCTCCCCCACACACACACACACACACACACACACCCCCTCTCCCCCGCCCGCCCCCGGAACCTCTGCCCCTGCCAACCCATCCAACCCCTCCTCTCATTCCTGACGGCCCCTCCGGAACCCCTGCCCCCTGTCCCGTGACTGCCCCTCGCCACCCCATCTAACCCCCACTTCCTGACTGCCCCCCGGGGACCCCTGCACCATCCAATCACCCCTTCTCCCTGCCCCCACTCCCCCCCCGGCCCCCCTGCCCGAGGGCACCCCACCTCCCCATCCAACCCCCAATCCTTCCTGACTGCCCCCTGGCACCCTTGCCCCCATTCAACCCCCCTGTTCTCCACCCTCTGACCACCCCGACACCTATCTACACCCCCACCCCGAACTTCCCAGCTCTCTATCCCCCTCCCTCCCCCTTACCGCGCTGCCTGGAGCACCAGTGGCTGGCGGCGCGACTGGAGCCAGCCACGCCATCGCCACCGTGCAGCACAGAGACCGGGTCAGGCCGGGTTTTGCAGCTGCGCTGCCCCAGGAGCTCACAGCCCCACCACCCAGAGCATTGTGCCAGCGGCGGAGCGAGCTGAGGCTGCGGGGGAGGGGGAACAGCAGGGGAGAAGGCCGGGGGTAGCCTCCTGGGTCAGGAGCTCAGGAGCCGGGCAGGAGGGTCCCGCGGGCCCCATAGTTTGCCCACCTCTGTTCTAGGCACTGTACAAAGAATAAGAGAGAGTCCCTGTGCCAAAGAGCTAACAATCTAAGTAGGAAAGAGGCAAAGGGTGGTAAAATGAAAGTATTATTACCCCCATTTGACAGATGGGGAACAGGCACAGAGAGATTAAATGCCTTGCCCAGGACCACAGATAGGTAGCACGGAAACTGATCCCATACCTCCCAAGTCTTAGTCCAGTGCCTTAACCACTAGGCCAGCCACCCTCTTGTAGGTAACACTTCTACATGACCCTTTCTATCACAGCCTGAACAGTGTTCATAAATTCATATACTAAATACTTATTATATTAGTGTCCAGACGCCACAATCAGGACCAGACCCCCTACTGAACGAAGTACTGTGCAAAACACAGATACACCTGGTTCCTGCCCCAAATTTGGCTACTGCCTGAGGCCTCAATCTTGCAAGCAGTTCCACATGGGTGCACCCTGAACCTGTATGGATCTTGCAGCATCAGGTCCTCGGAGAATGTGTAGTGTGAGGGAGAGGGAGATATTATATATCACACACATATGCATGTGCACATGCACTACTTTTTAGCTATACATAAATAAATAACTACTTTCCTTAACAACCTGGCGGAAATATCTAGCCATTATACATTGTTTAAATTATGTACAAGATATCAGCCTTTCATCAAATTTGTCGATGTTTGAAATATGCCATCAAGATGACAAATTGCTAAACACATGACATTAGTTTTGCAGTTAAGAAATACTGATGCAACCTTAACTGTTGCATGTTAAATTTTATTATGACAGAATTTCATACACCCTTGAAATTATTTCCTCAATGAAATTCTACATAAAACTATCTCTCACTTTCATTTTGTACTTTTTATCTAAAGAAAAATTAAATCAGAGTGGCCAGTTTTAAGCTACGTGTAAAGGGAAAATAAGTAGATGTACAAATTAAGATATTATTTGGCTTGACACCAAGTCAAAAAAGGCATTAAAAACGGAAATTTGGCAGACAACTATTTTCTATTTATAGCAGAAGTGGTAGCAACCACTAGAGTTAAGGCTGAAATGCAACTTCCAATATAACCCTCTCCCCTCCCCCTTTTAACGGTTTCTGACAAACTCTCTCAAAACAAATTCCTTTGGGGCCAAAATTTTCCAGAGTTTGGTCTGTGCCAACAGGCATCCCCCACATACACTTTCTTGTCCCCTGGAAAAGATACAGCAAAGGCTGTTCCACTGTTTTTGTTCAAACCATGTATGTACAAAAATATACTTTTCCTGTGTGTTCAGTTGAGAAACGTTGTGAACACAGCTCAACAACAGTGGAATTATTATTGAGACTTGGTTTGGTTTGTGGATCTTACTGGAGTCTAAGAAACAAGGCAAGTTTGAAGGAAACTAGGGCAGCCATCATGCAGTTATGAGCACAGACATTTTTTCCACCCATGCACACCTTCCACAGGGGATTTCTTAGCCCAACCTACAGCTAGGAAGGATGGGGATGCCCAAGTGCTGCTGACTTAGCAATTCAGTTTTTCTACTCACTCACTGAAAACCAAATTTTCAAGGGCTTTTAAAGTACAGACTACAAACACTTTTGAGAGTTCCAGGAAACGTAAAATCTGAGAAGGATAGAGTGTACAGGGTAGGAAAGGCCATGAGACTCCTCTCACCTACTCCCCAGAGCAACAAATAATAAAGAACAGTTTTTAAACAATTTTGACTTTATTTCCTTTCATACATATAGGGGGCGGGTAACTTCAAGAGAAACACACAACTGTCAACGTCCTGTTGTCTGGCTGTGCGAAATTGGCCGCCAGGCAGGTTGCATCAAACTCCCACCCGCCATAAACGTCTCCCCCTTACTCTCACAGATATTGTGGAGCACACAACAAGCAGCAATTACAATTGGAATATTGGTTGTGCTGAGATCTAACCGAGTCAGTAAACTGCGCCAGCGAGCTTTCAAACGTCCAAAAGCACATTCTACCACCATTCTGCACTTGCTCAGCCTATTGTTGAACTGCTCCTTACTACTGTCCAGGATGCCTGTGTACGGCTTCATGAGCCATGGCATTAAGGGGTAGGCTGGGTCCCCAAGGATAACTATAGGCATTTCAACATCCCCAACAGTAATTTTCTGGTCTGGGAAGTAAGTCCCTTCCTGCAGCTGTACAAACAGACAGAGTTCCTGAAGATGCGAGCATCATGCACCTTTCCCAGCCATCCCACGCTGATGTCGGTGAAAAGTTCCTTGTGATCCACCAGTGGTTGCAGCACCATGGAAAAGTAACCCTTGCGGTTTATGTACTGGCCGCCCCGGTGTGCCGGGGCCAAGATAGGGATATGCGTTCCGTCTATCGCCCCGCCGCAGTTAGGGAACCCCAGCTCATTAAAGCCATCCACAATGGTCTGCACATTTCCCAAAGTCACTACCCTTGATAGCAGCTGGTCAATGGATTGTGTGGGCTACTTGCAGCACAGCAGCCCCTACAGTAGATTTGCCCACTCCAAACTGACTGACCGGTAGCTGTCAGGCGTTGCAAGCTTCCACAGTGCTATGGCCACTCGCTTCTCAACTGTGAGGGCTGCTCTCATTTTGGTGTCTTTGCGCAGGGGACAGCAAGTCACAAAGTTCCATGAAAGTGGCCCTATGCATACGAAAGTTTCGCAGCCACTGGGAATCATCCCAGACCTGCAACACTATGCAGTCCCACCAGTCTGTGCTTGTTTCCCGGTCCCAGAATCGGCATTCCACGGCATGAATCTGGCCCAATGCCACCATGATCTCCCAATCGCCACATGCCGTGCTTCTAGGAATGTCTGTGTCCATGTCCTCATCAGTATAGTAAAAGCACTGTCGTTGCTTCCTCGCCCGGTTTTGCAGGTACTGCTGGATAATGCGCGAGGTATTTACAATGGTCAAAACTGCAGCGGAGATCTGAGCCTGCTCCATGCTTGCCGCGCTATGGCGCCTGCACGGGTAATCCTGGGAAAAGGGCGTGAAATGTAGGAGAGCTGTTCGGTTCAAGATGGCCAATAAAAGACGGTAAATGGTTGTCTTCTGTAGCTTTCACAGAGTCGGGAAGCTCGCTAGAGCTGCAAAAGCGGGAGAGCAGAGTTTGCGGCGGAAGCTGTGTGGCTCAGTTCACGATGGCCGAAAAACGGGGGGAATTGTTGCCTGCTCTAGTTTGCACGCGAGCCCAGGACAGACAACATGGAAAAATTAGCGAGCAATGCAAGAGCGGGAGAGCAGAGTTTGTGGCGGAAGCTGTGCTGCTCGGTTCACGGTAGCCGAAAAAAGGCAGGAAATGGTTAGATAAAAGAGTAGATAGAAAGACGAGAGGACATGCGAGGTGGATTCATAGTACCAGGAGACAGGTGGTGCACCGTACTGCACCGTCTGCTGGCAGTATGGCATCTGCCGTAGCTTTCACGGAGGGAGGAGCAAGTGACGGCACACATCCAGAAACACCCACGAGAATGTTTTTGCCTCATCATGCACTGGGAGCTTAACCCACAATTCCAATGGGCAGCGGGGACTGCGGGAAAGTTTCCCACAGTGCACCGCTCCGACATTCGATGCTAGCCTCGGTACTGTGGACGCACTCCGCCGAATTCACGAGCTTTAGTGGGGACACACAACACCGAATGTATAAAATCGCTTCCGAACATTCGAATAGAATAAGTTCGAATTAATTTCGTACTGTAGACGTAACCTTAGTCAATTGATTTGCCTTTTAGTAAAGTCTCAGAATATTTATATATGTTCACCATCATTTATTGTCTGAGCTTTCTTTGGAATTGTTGACCCATAGTATTGTATTCATTAGCATGAGGCACGTTCAGACTTCATGTTGGCACAGAGGTGATACGATAGATTGGGTAGACACGGTTACACGGTGTTTGCTAAATAAATCAGTCTATTTTTACATTATCATTTTTTTTAAAATGCACACACAATATATGCATCGATATCATACATACACCCCACTTTGTAGAGGCACTGAATACAGATATATCAGAGAAATGGTTACACACTACTACTTATGTTATAAACCAATATACTATATTTTATTATTATTATTAAAGAAGATAATTGTCTAATATTTCACAGGCTTGAGACTATGATGATAAATGTATTTTTTAAAATATATATTTGGGAATACATCATTAGTAAGTATTAAAGAATTAGCACCTTGAAAAGGTATATGCCTGTACATGTGCTTATATTGAGATAAAGCTCTAACACTTATGCAGTTGTTAATCATAAACTTTAAAGCTCTGCAAACACTTACACTGGTGCTTAACTTAATACACGTGGTAATCCCATTGACTTCACAAGTTATCCTTTGGATTCTTGGAATTTCAATTTAAAGGCGCCAACAAACTTTTTTTTAAAAAGGAATTTGTTACTTCAAGAACTGAAATGTTTCTAGTACTTTATAAAACACTAGTAGCTGAAAGCCGTGCCACCGCACAAGTGTATTTCATAAAATCAAAGTGTCTCAGAACTTAAAAATTAAACAGACTGCAAACCCCAATGATGATTGAACCTGGTGACATTCTAAACAGAAAGAGCGCTCAGCCATGTTTGCAGCTGTTTCCATCACTTCACTCTGACTCAACAGACATTCTAGACTTCAGAGTGACAATCCTGGAACCTTATTACACAGATTGCTTTGTTAATATTGGAAATTTTAAAAAGGCTTATGAAATTTAATGGTTGTCCCTTGAGTATGTTATATGATTTACAAGAAAAGAAATACAGCCTAACCTTACATTAAGGGAACTACTTTCCATTGAAGAAACGCCTCAGATCTTCAAACAGGGATCAGGGCCCTGTTGTACTAGATACTGGACAAACACTGTGTCCCTGCTCCAAAGAGATTACAAGTTAGCATTTAGCAATATGCAACAGGTGAATAAATGGGAAAACAAGGGGGAGAATATTGACTGAAGGAAAAAAGGTGATAGTGGAGACAGGTGCATTATATAAAGATATAAATGTAAGGGATAAACTAATAAAAATATTAAGGAATTTAAAAGCCAATTCATATGTATCATCAAAACTGATACAGAGAAATAAAAACTTGACTAATTAGTTAATATTTGTACAGTGCTTTGAACCTATGAAGTAATATATAAATCAATATTATTCCAATTAGATTGGCGATGAATCAGATAGAAATTTCAGTGAATTTATAAATATTTAATACATTTTGTTTCAACAATTAGGATGAGATGTACATTTGAATTGTGTGCCTCAAATTACAAAGCTACAAGGCCTTGTGAAGTGATTGTTAAGGTTATTTACTGCAGCTCTGCCAAAAGAAAAAGAAAATGGTTTTAAACCAAACATACAAGTTGAAAGTAATTAAGATCTGTTGTTTTAAATGCAAGTGACAGGATCTGTTGTGTCGCCATTATGTTTTGTTGCTTTTACCTTGCAAAAGCGGTATCTTTTTATGATCAGGTGAACAATTCTGCAAGATGAGAAGCTGAATTACTTAATACCCATTAATGTCACATATCTGTGAGCCTCCTGCTGAGACTACTGTTCTGATAAATGGCACTGGCAGATTATTGGCCCAAAGGCTAATAAGTAGGGCTCAGTTCACCGCAGTCCCCAGAGAAGAGGGTAAATTGACCCAGCCTGCACTGTCAGAGGCAGTTGTGCTACAGAGGATTAGGATTAATCTCCCAAGGAAGGAGGACAACTATAACCTATAGCAGTGGCTCCACAGGTAGAATGCTGCCATGGATTACACTAAATGGGCAACTCCCCCAGGTGCCTTGACCACATCATCTCCCCAAACCGCACTGTCCACTTTTATGACCATACAACACCAACCGCAGTGATGGAGTTGAGAGCACATTATCATGATCCAACCCCTCCAAGGCACATTTTCTGCCACAGACACTGGCATAATCCAGGAGCAAATCTACCCGTCAGCAGCAATTTAACAAATTGGAAGAATAAATCAAATAGTAAGGCACAATCAGGAGGCTCAGAAATACCAATATTATTTTTAATAACTTTGACTAAAATTTGTAGTTTGGTTTAAGAATTTTCAGGGAAAAGTACTCAGCGGTATAGGTGATATTTTAACATTGTCTATTAGTACCTACAACTAGTCCCATTCCCATCTACACAAAGCGATAACAGTTCTTAATACAATACAGCACAGAAACAGTAATAATTAAAAATAAATAAAAGTGTACTTCATATGAGAAGAGGGATATTTAAGCATGCGAAGCAAGTACTTATTAATTCAGACAACTTCCATTTAATGATATTTCAAGATTCTAATTCTTGAAAGGAATGAAAAAACCCTTGGCTACAGAAACACTTATTCAAAGGGATTTTTTATTTGCCTTCGCTAAATACCATATAATGTGCTCTTATTTCAAAAACATCAATCAAGTTTTATAGATTCGTGATAAATACAGTTGTAATTATAGCTCCCTGAAAATATTCAGCTGTCACATTTACCTTGTCAAAGTAAATAACGCTGTCATTTTAGCTGATGTGTGTGACTTGAGTAAACATTTCAAAGCATGAATTTTACAACAAAATTTCTTCACTTAAACTGGTCAAAATTAAATTTACTTCCAACTGCAATTTACTATGCTTATTATTACTCTTAATAAAAATTAACACTTAAACATATTATCTTAAAAGTGCATTATGAAGTGCAGAAATCATGAATTATAAAATGTGTATTAAAGAACATGCTCATTGACCAGACAGCAAAGTGACGTTAATACGGATATATCCCCATCATCATAGCATACAAGCATCTCACAAACAACGAATTTATCCTCATAACAACCCCGTAAGTTACGGAAATATCATTCCCATTTTAAAGATTAGGAATTGTATCACAACTATTTTTCACAACTGAAAAGTGAACAACATTTGAAACTAGTACTTAATATCTAATTAATTAGTTGCACCTAGATGCTCTATTGCTGATCATTAGGTAAAAAATTTCCTCCAAAGACAAAATGTAACAAAATTTGGGTAATATTGGAGATGGACAAATTTACCTACTGAAAGAAAAAAAAGGAGAGGTTACTTAACTTGTACAGTAACTGGGGTTCTTCGAGATGTGTCCCCCTATGGGTGCTCCACATCAGGATGCACACACGCCCGTGTGCTCTTGCTTGGAGATTTTCAACAGCAGTGTCTGCAGGTCTGCGCCTGCATGTTCTGACATGAGGGTAATATTTGGGGGGGGGAGGGGTGAGAGAGGAGAACCCACCACCACTCCAGGTCCTTCTCAATCATGAAAGTCCAATGAGAGACTGTGAGGCCCACTGGCGTACAGAAACCCATTTGGATAGACTGTGTTGGGGATGCAGACTGTTTTGAACTAGGCTTAGAGACACAGAGAATGTAGTCTTGCATTGAGTGTCACAAATGTACAGGATGCCATGTGACCCAGAAGTTGTAGGCAAGCATTTGCTGTAGTTTGTGGGCCTCTATTGTATTTTTATAACAAGGTCGGACATGGTGACAAATCCCTGGGTAAATAGGTTCTGGCAGTGAAGGAGTGCAGAGTGGCCTCGATGAAGTCTCTATATTGAATGGGTGAGAGGGTAGACTTTTACATTTTAAGCGGAGACTCAGGGCTTTCATAGTTGCTGTCTGAACCTTGAGGAACAAATGTCCTTTCAGGTGCCAATCATCCAGCTAGGGAACGACTATTCCCATCTGTAGCCATGGAGTACGTGGCCTTGTTGGTGACATCGAGCAACGGTTGAAGAGATGCTTTGGCAACTGTCTGACACCTGTAATAAGGGCCTGAAATTACACCCTCTAATCCTGAGGCAAGTGATCAATAAAAGATGTAAATTTAGAATAGTTTGTGAAGTCATACTTTGCCATAAGGGCTTGGTAATTGGCTACTCTGAACTGTAGAGAGACTCTCGGCTTGGTTCTAGTCTCTATGCTTCGAAGGCACTGAGTCCGACGCCAAAGACAGCACCACTCTGTAGGATTTCTCAGTGTGCAACTTCTTGGTCGGTCCCGCAGTTAGTACCGGAAGGAACAGGAGCATCAGCAGCATCCTTACCAGGACATTAGGTTGCCTGAGATCCAGACTGCAGGCATGACTTTCCCCTTTTCTTGTCCCATTCTGGGAAGTCTTTGCCTCTTTGAAGGTTCTGACAGTCCCATAAGGCCCCCAGAATCTTTGCTTATCAAAGAATCGAAGGCAGGAGGCCACTCCAATGTACAGGGGTTTAATTCTGTCCTCCCTCAATTTCCCAGGTCTGCTCTTAAATCCTGAGCAGATCTTACATTTGGTGGGAATGTGGCAGGTCTGAGGTCTTGGGAATAACCCATACTCAAGGCTAGGGATCAAGGTCCAAGAAGGCCCAAAGTGGGTGACAAAAAAAAGGGGGGAGGACCATGCCCCCCCAAAAGTGCTGACTGTACTAAATTAACTGCAAATGAAGACAAAAAGAAAATACTAAGAAAAAATAAAATGTAAGCAAGAGGAGTAGCCAGCTACATGACTACCAAAAGCGGACACTGCGACGCTCCATCCCAAGCCCCAGGCAGTTGAGAAAGAACTGGAGTGGCGGTGGGTCCACCCCTCTTTATCTTCCCTTATGTCAGAGCACATGGGCAACCAGGACACAGGCACGGACCCACGGACACTGCTGACGAGAATCTCCAATCAAGAGCTCACGGGCACAGGCATATCCAAACACGGAGCACCCATAGGTAGACTACTCAAAGAATAATGGGTGAATATTTCACAATTTGGTTACTTTTTACTGAATTCATGGGGAAAAACTTAGAACTCTCTAGTAGTCTTCCAGTTGTACTCATTTTTTGTTTTCTCATTAATAATTAATCGCGCTGTTAAACAATAATAGAATACCATTTATTTAAATATTTTGGATGTTTTCTACATTTTCAAATATATTGATTTCAATTACAACACAGAATACATAGTGTACAGTGTTTACTTTATATTTATTTTTGATTACAAGTATTTGCACTGTAAAAAAACAAAGAAATAGTATTTTTCAATTCACCTAATACAAGTACTGTAGTGCAATCTCTTTATCATGATGATTGAATTTACAAATGTAGATTTATGTACAAAAAATAACTGCATTCAAAAATAAAACAACGTAAAACTTTAGCACCTACAAGTCCACTCAGTCCTATTCCTTGTTCAGCCAATCGCTCAGACAAAGAAGTTTGTTTACATTTGCAGGACATAATGCTGCCTGCTTCTTGTTTACAATGTCACCTGAAAGTGAGAACAGGCATTCTCATGGCACTGTTGTAGCCAGCGTCGCAAGATATTTACGTGCCAGATGCGCTAAAGATTCATATGTCCCTTCATGCTTCAACCACCATTCCAGGAGACATGCGTCCATCCTGATGACTGGTTCTGCTCAATAACAATCCAAAGCAGTGCAGACTGACACATGTTCATTTTCATTATCTGAGTCAGATGCCACCAGCAGAACGTTGATTTTCTTTTTTGGTGGTTCAGGTTCCGTAATTTCTGCATCGGAGTGTTGCTCTTTTAAGACTTCTGAAAGCATGCTCCACACCTCGTCCCTCTGAGATTTTGGAAGGCACTTCAGATTCTTAAAACTTGGGTCGAGTACAATAGCTATCTTTAGAAATCTCACATTTGTGCTTTCTTTGCATTTTGTCAAATCTGCAGAGAAAGTGTTCTTAAAATGAACAATATGTGCTGGGTCATCATCCGAGACTGCTAGAACATAAAATATGTGCCAGAATGTGGGTAAAACAAAGCAGGGGACATACAATTCTCTCCCCAAGGAGTTCAATCACAAATTTAATTAACACATTATGTTTTTTAACAAATGTCATCAGCATGGAAGATGTCCTCTGGAATGGTGGCCAAAGCACGAAGGGACATATGAATGTTTACCATATCTGGAACGTAAATACCTTGCAATGGCAACTACAAAAGTGCAATGCAAATGCCTGTTCTCACTTTCAGGTGATGTTATAAATAAGAAGAGGGCAGCATTATCTCCTGTAAATGTAAACAAACTTGTTTGTCTTAGCAATTGGCTAAACAAGAAGTAGGACTGAGTGGACTTGCAGGCTCAGAAGTTTTACATTGTTTTGTTTTTAAGTGCAGTTATATAACAAACAAACAAACAAAAAATCTACATTTGCGAGTTGCACTTCCATGACAAAGATTGCACTACAGTACTTGTATGAGATGAACTGAAAAGTACAATTTCTTTTGTTTATTATTTTTACAGTGCCAATATTTGTAATCAAAAATAATATACACTTTGATTTCAATTACAACACAGAATACAATACATATGAAAATGTAGGAAAAGCATCCAAAATATTTAATACATTTCAATTGGTATTCTATTGTTTAACAGTGTGATTAAAACTGTGATTAATCACGATTAATTTTTTTAATCACAATTAATTTTTTTGTGTTAATCGCGTAAGTTAACTGCGATTAATCAACAGCCCTACTCATTAATGAAAAATGCAAGCAGTTACTAGGTCTTCTTTAGTGTATGTCCTTCTTTTAGTATTTTGATTTCCAATTATTTACCTTGATATGAAGAGTCCAAAAATATTTTTAAAGAATAATGTCTTCAAAATTAAAAGACAAAAAGGTACATGGAAAATGTTCATGTTCAGGTTCTGGTCACAGCCACTTGCGACCTTAAATTAAATTGTCACCCTGTTTTACAAGCTTGGTTTTTATTATGCTGAGGCCATAGTTCTATTTCATCATCATCACTGTACTACTAAAAACGCATGACTCTACAGAAAATTTTACAAATTTTGTAAAGTGGTATGTATTATCCGTTACAAAAAAACACGATACACTAGGGACTAAATACTGGGTTAATGCAGTAAACCCACAGCATTCACAGCTTTTCAGATCAACCATTTACTCCACCTGCGCAGTTAAGAACACTGCTGACATTTCAGCCACATAAATCCTGTGTGATGTTACACAAGTCACTTAACTCTGCCTCAATTTCCCCAACTGTAAAATGGGGATAATGCTTCTTACCCACCTTTGTAAAGCACTTTTGAGGACTTGGAATTGGAAAATGCTATATAAATAGCAACAAATGTTACTTAAAGTTGACCTGCAAACCAAGTTTTTACTTTCATAGTTCCTGGAATTTCTAAAAAGAAAAATAATCAATTTCTCTCTCACCTGCATGAACTTACTACTCTTCAGTATCTTAAGTAAAAGATTAAAACAGTAAAACTCCACTGACCTTTTCCTTAACGTTGACTCACAAACCTTGACCACTCTGATAACCTCTTTAACAGTACGTCGGAAATCATGCATTCTTGCTGCCACTAGAAGAGCTAGAGAATGAGCAGAGAAAGTCAGTGACAAAGGTATTTAAGCAAAGCAAAGAAAAAGAAAGAAGAAAACACTGAGCCATACAAATGTACTCTATCTCTGTTCTCAACTTCAGTTAAAGAACAGCAAATGCTAATGTTCAGCTGTATACTTGAATTCAGGTGATTACGTTGAATTGTACAAACTTTGCTTCCCATTCAATAAAATTAAGTTGGCAAAATGTGTTCTGTAAAATTCTATGCTTTAGTTGGGTTTGGCAGCCAAAGTAAGCTACTCAAATACAACACAAGAATATAGAATTGTTCCACACATAAAAGAATGTATTTTTTTTCCAGTAGCAATCTGGTCTTCATCAATAAATTGCTCTCCTAGAACCTTTACCAGAAGCCAAAAATAAGATATAGATTCCATCTAGGTAGTTGTCAGTACCAGTAAAAGATTATTTCCTATTATTACTATTTGTATTTCGGTAGTACCCAAAGGCTCATGGAATCGGGACTCCATGGTATTAAATGATATACCAATGCAGAGGAAGACATGGTCCCAGTCCTAAAAAGTTTACATTCGGATTTGAAACACGACACAAAACTAAGTGTCACAGACAGTAAGAGAGAGGGTGAGGGTACCAAGAAGACTGTGTGGTCACATGGGTTATCTGTGTGTTCTGCATTATTGCAAAAAAAACCTTTTCTTTTACATATGTACACACTTAAAATTTGCAAATAATGCAAAGTGTTCAGATAACCTATGCAATGAAACAAGCTTCTTGATACCCTCACCATATCAGCTATCCCTGACTCAACCTAACCTAAGTTGCTGGGTTTTTTGCAGGTATTACAGCAGGGGTTGGCAACCTTTCAGAAGTGGTGTGCCAAGTCTTCATTTAGTCGCTCTAATTTAAGGTTTCGTGTGCCAGTAATACATTTGAACGTTTTTAGAAAGTCTCTTTCTATAAGTCTATAATATATAATTAAACTTTTCTTGTATGTAAAGTAAATAAGGTTTTTAAAATGTTTAACAAGCTTCATTTAAAATTAAATTAAAATGCAGAGCCCCCCGGACTGGAGGCCAGGACCCGGGCAGTGTGAGTGCCACTGAAAATCAGCTCACATGTCGCCTTTGGCATGCTTGTCATAGGTTGCCTACCCCTGTATTAGAGCATAAATGGGTCTCTTGCAGAGAAGTGTGAAGAAGGAAAAGGTAACATTCTTATGGATTAGTTCAGGGAGGGCACTTCATGCATGAGGGGCAGCATAAAAAAAATGCATGTAGATATTTGTGGAAAAGAGGAGAAAAGGGAGGTCAAAGTTAGTATCACTGGCAAGTTAGAGGGGATGGGGACTATGCAATGGGGAATAAAGGTCATTAAGAAAGCAGGAGCAGGTTAATGAATGGTTTCAAAGGTGAGGACAAAAAGCTTGAATTTGCAGAGTCAGTAGAGGGATTTCAAATGGGAAGAAGGAGTGACATGGGCAGAGCAACAGGCAAGGAAGGTGATCTTAGCAACTGTATTTTGCAGATACACCTTTACCCAGATATAACGCTGTCCTCGGAAGTCAAAAAATCTTACCGTGTTATAGGTGAAACCGCATTATATCGAACTTGCTTTGATCCTCCAGAGCGCGCAGCCCCGCCCTCCCGGAGCGCTGCTTTACCGCGTTATATCCGAATTCATGTTATATCAAGTCGCGTTATATTGGGGTAGAGGTGTATTAGAGTGAGTGATATGGATACCAGAGAGAAGGGTAGAGTAAACAAACTGCAAGAACATTAGGGCCTGGAACAAAAGACTTAGCACCATGGACAGAAATAAAAGGTTGAATTTTGGAAATGCTTTGGATGAAGAAGTTGCTGGATTTGAACATGGCTCTGCACGTTTAGAGTATAAGAGCAAAGGGTATCTAATAACATCTCAGCTAAGAGACAAAAAGTCACCATCTGATGGCTGAACCCAAAACAGAGCCTTTTTATATAGCAAATCAGATTGGCACTTTATGTGTTAAACAATTTACACCAGATTTTAGATACCTGCTCCACAGAGCCCCGATGGTCGGCGTCCTGTGTGCATCCAGTCTCTTTTCATCCTCTGTAATAATCTTAGAGCTGTCATTGATACCTTCTGGTTCTTATCTCCAAATTCTAGCATGTGCGCAAAACGAGGAATATATAAACATGGATCTGCAACACAATAAGATACAATTATTTCTAATCTTGACTTTTAGCTTTTGAAACATGCACCTTGAACAAGTGTACCACAGACATTCCATAGTTGATTTGCTATGTATCTCAGTAACAAAAAACTCTTACAGCAATACTTTTTTTTTTTTTTTTGGGAGACTGGATCATTTGACCTGGTTATTCTTTAGAACCATCTTTTTAATCTCTGTACCAATTAGCAGCTAAAACACTAATCCTTTTTTGCTTTACAGTTAAACATTTTTAAAGTATCACCATGGTGTATTCCATATATACAGTACTTTTAGGCCACAGTTCTGCAATGACTTGTGCATGTGCCTAACTTTATGCATATGATGGACATTAATGGGTGACTCCACACATGCGTTAACTCAAGCATTTGCAAATGTATTTGCAGGATTGGGGGGATAATTTAGATCCAAACTTTTTAACATTCACCGGTATAGCAACATATATACTAACTTATGTGTGTCTGTACCTGACTATAAATTACTCTTTGAAACACAATTAATCTGTTCAAAATAATATATTACTACCAAAAGTGTACACATCTCCAAATTTAACCAGCTGCAGTCCCTTAATCAAAATTCCATATTCACAGATTCATACTCCAACAATACAAAAAGCTGTTTATCAGGCACACTGGAGCAGACCTTCAGCTGGTGTAAAATGTCATTGACTTCAATGGAGCTAAGATAATTTACACCAAATGAGTATCTGCCCCTCTATGTATAAAATAATTTCAAATTTTGGTGTTATCAGCTATAGACTAATAGAACAGCAAAAAGCTGTCTATATGCGTGGTTGCTTTACCTAAACCAACTTCTAGTTTATCAAATAGAATCTTTTAAAAGCTATGCTTTATACTTGTTTACTCTCTTTTTCCGGGGTATCAATTTCTCATTTCCTGGCAGCCTCTTATCACTTGACCCAAAATCTATGGGGTATGGTAAATTGTTAACTATTACACTCAACTCAATTTCCTTAGCGGATTCCCCATTTGGGCACTTTAACTGATAAAGATGGTATTTCTGCTGAAAACATTAATTTAAATAGTCTTACAGATTTGCAATTAATCAAACCAGTTACATTTTACTACTAAGTTCAAACAATGGATATCCTGTTGCCATTTCCAATTACCAGGATTGTACTACACACCAACAGACTCGCAGCCTTTCCATTTAAAAGACTGCATATTTTACTTTAAAGCAAAAACTTCCAGACATAAGTATTTCTCCCAAAGAATTTTGAAATTACAAAATGGAATCAACTAGTAAACATGATTATAAATAAAACAATAGAAATATTAACTCCCTAAAGGCAATTAGTAAGGAAACAGAATCATTCCCACTGTTCTCCAATCATCATCCATATCACATCTAACATCAGGGATGCCTATTTAACTTAATGTATTTTAAGGTGTCTATCACCAAAAAGTAACTGGCCTGTCTGAAAGAATACACCAGGGATACTTCAGTTAAAAAAAACATCACCACTACTATAAAGTTCTTTCAAAACTATGGTCTCATTTTAAAAAAAAAACGCCATATTTAACAAAAAACTGTTTAACTCATAATTCAATAAAACATAATGACCCTTTAAAGTGAAAACTCATTTCTCTAGCTTTTTACATTTTCCAATTTCCATTTTACATTATTCCAAAACACCAAATACGTTACGGTAATGAGCTGACAATTTCAAAATCTTCTCAAGTTCACTTGGCAGGGTTCATACAAAAGGGCTCAACTTCAATGGATGCTGAAGCCACTCAACACCTCAGAAAATCAAGGCCTCAAATGAGAGGAGGAATTTATTATTACTTTAAATTCTTCAAAGCATTTTTTCACTATAATTTCTATGAACTGACAAACGTTTGCATTGTAGCTTTTCAGGAAATTCTGCTGGCATTCATGCCCACAGATCATTTGACAGAAACTAGTTTGTGCTACACATTATTAATTTACATCTTTAAACTAGCAAAACAATCGGAGTCTTGAAAAGTAGTAAATGCAAATGACTTAAACAAAACTAAAAACTGAAAAGCTCTCCACCAACCGGCAGACTGTAAATGGCTGCAATGCAATATTAAGAGTATAAGAATTAAACATAGGTCTAGGATGAATGTAAAACCAACTTCTTAATTGGATGCAAACAAGCCGACACATTTTTAAAAAGTTAAGTTAAAAGTAGAATACTGCGGTTCTTTCACTCATTCTAAATAAATGCGTTGATACTGCAGACTGCTCCAGGCTGGCAGAACTCTGCTCCCATACAGAGCCCTATTGACTTCAGGGAAATTCCATGCATTTGCAGGGGCCATTCTGAGCCGAACAGCTTGCAGGATCAGGGCGAAAGCTAGTAGTTATGTTTATTTATGCTACTACTCAATGTGCACTCAGAAAGAACTTCATACTCTTCAGAAAGTTTCCCGTACCCTTCCTTCCTATCCGACCTTTGTCATGACACCTCTGCTTTCAATAGTACCCATCAAAATAGATAACAGAAATGTCAGGGTGAAAAACAAAGTGGCCACAAAATTTCAAAATCATCATTACGAGCAAGAAAGCAAGAATCGCTGGATCATACAAAAACAGAGAGGGCATAAATGTGTGGTGTGTGAACAGTTACTGTAATACAGTGTGCTTCAGGAGGTTAATAACAGGCCTTGTTCAGAAATGACTGCTCCTCTATCACTCCCCTCCCCAAAAACCCACCGAAAATATGGTAAAACTATAATCCAGCGAAGCGCTAGAAATCAAACTCAGAGGTGATGGCAATAGTGGTGCAAGTTACACACTGGTAAACAGGGACTCCTCAGGAGCAGGAGTGTAATACCCCAGGTGCAAAAGGATGATGGGTGGGGCTGTAGCTGGGGAAACAACCAACAGGTTTGGGGTTTAAGATAAAGCCCAACAGTTGCCTTTCCTGCTACAACCCCACCCTTACACTGTCTGGCTGTGTGCAGGATACTCCAGCTTCCACGCACTCGGAATGTAGCCCAAGTGTCTGCTGCAGTGCTGACTTGCATTCTGAATATCCCTCACTGCTTTTACCACCGGGGCAACTTAATGTTTTGTCTGTGCTCTTGCTGCTCCGAAAAGTTCAAACCCTGGAGGGAGAAAGGGCCGGACAGCAAGCAGCTTTGCGCGAAAGGCGGCTGCAGAAGGACTTGGGGCGCCCTCGCTCGGTCCGGCTGGGAACGACTGGCTGCACAGAAACAGGATCTCAGACCCAGCCCCCGCCCGTCTTCCCAACCATTTCCATAATCATGGCTTCTGACTCCACGGAGCAGCCTGCCGTGCAAACTTTCCCAGCTCGGTGTGGGCGGAAGGACGCCTGGTGAGGGCAGCAGGTACAGTGACTCCGACTTTTTGGGTGGTCTGGGGCAGGCTGGGTCTCTGCAGAGCTCCCCCGCTGCTGGGCAGCGGCTGAGTCCCAAACTGCAGTGCTGCTGTGCCTCTGCGTGGCACTTCTGCCTTGCCTGCTAGGGCTCCCACTCTGCAACATGTCAGACTTGCTCGGCTGCTGCAAGTAATGCCCGGGATCGGGAAGAAAACAAAAGCCTCGCCGGCTCTATGTGCACGGGCTTGGGGGGAGGAGGAGGGAGGCTTTCAGGAAGAAAAGTGGCTCCGATCGCCAGCTCTGCCCCCATCTGTTTACTGCCTTCCTGATTCACCTTGGCTCAGCATCAGAGCCCGAGTCAAGCCAAGCTGAGAGCTGCTCTCGGCAGGGGGAGACGCGCCGGGGAAGACGCTGCAGCTGGGGGCTCTCCCGGGGAAGTTGAACGCAGACTGCGGCTCGCCCGTGGGGCTGGGTTTACTTTTGCAGAGGGCTGGAGGGAAGTTGGCGGGGTAGGTCCCCACTGCACCGGAGGCGGGGGGTTGCTAGTGTAAGGCTCCCCCCGCCTCTGGGGGTGAATTTGGGGCATCGGTACATTTGGCTCCATTGCAGCCTTTCCTGGGCGGTGGATTTTGGCTCCCTGTAATTTTCCCAAGCGGCTGGGAGGGGGGGGGGTGCGGGGGAGGAGGGCGAGCTGGTGGGTAGGAGGGAGCGGAGAAGAATGACATATTGTCTGTGAAGGGAGGGAGCCCGGCCTCCCCGGGGCCCGGGCCCCGGCGCTCCCCATTGGAGCAGGCGGGCGTGACGCGCAGGGCCGCGGCTGGCTATTTGAGGCAGGAGGCGGAGGGAAGCCGACACACACACACACACGGTGGGGGCAGCGCACACGCGTGAGGACACGGGCGCCCGGCCCCGCTGCTGGCTGAAGCCGCCGGGCTGCAGAACCACAACCGCGCAGGCAGGCGGCCCCAAGGGCAGCGCCCGCTGATCGCCGGGGAGACGTGCCGAGCGGCCCTGGCCTTGCAGCTGCGCGGGACGCGGACCCTCACCCCGGCCCCGTGGGCATCTGCTCAGGGCAGGACTGAATCTGGGAAAGTTTTGTTCCGCAGGCAGCGCGGCGGGATTTACAGCAGCCGCCCCCTCCCGTGCGGAGGAGTTACACGGCGTGGACTGGACATCGCGGGCAGGGGTTATTCGGCCCTTGTTTAAATACTAGGCTGGGAACTTGCTGGTCTCTCTGCAGATGTTTAACCCTTGCCCGGAAGAAGGATCCAAGTCGCCTTTCAAAGAGGATCCAGTGGTTGGCAGCAGCTCAGCGCGGGCTGGGCTTTAACTCTTGGAGGCTTTCTGGATTGACTCTGCTGCTCCTCCTTTTGGGGAAACTCTTTGCCTGTATCCCTCCCGGGGTCTTCCTTTGCAATCCTGCCTGTGGTCTTGAGGCTGGGATCTTCAAGCAAAGGTGAGCACTGGCACTCATGCACTACGGCACCATTCTGCTCCCCAGAAAAGGTGCTCGGGGCTTTTGAGCAAAAGCTGCAGTTTAAAATCATAAGTATCCAGGTAGTGGGACTTGACTTTAGAATAGCTGTCCTCTTGCTCATGCCACTGCCCCATGGCTGCCTCAATGGCAGGATCATGAAGTGTTTGACTTTCTTTCTTCTGCTTCCAGAGACCTTAAAGAAGTCCAAAAAGAGCGTGAGGTCAAACGGCAAGGTGCCAGCATGCTATGAGATAGTGCCCCTGTCCCTGAAGAAGAAGATGGCTGCAGAGCTTTACCCTGCCAGCACTAACACCAATATTGCAAACAGTAATAACGCTGCTGCTGCCACTGTCGCTGCTGCTGCCAATAGCAAGAAAAACGCCCTTCAGCTTCAGCAGAGTGCCCAGCCGCCGCCACCACCGCAACTGCAAAACCTGAACAACAACAATTTGGAGAGCTCCAACTGGCAGTCCTTCCACCCCACCCTGCGGGAGAGGTAAGAGCCAGCCCGGCCAGAGTGCACAGAATTTGGGCAGCCCTTGCCCCCCCCGGAGAACTACAGGGCAGGAGCCAGTCCCATAGCCATCCCCCTTCTGTGCCAAAGGCAGGAAACATGGGCTGTTTAGCAATGAGCAGCCCTCCCACCCCAGATTGGGTGGGAGGAGAAAGTACGGCTCCCCAAGCCAAAAAACAGCGAGTTGTGGCAGTCACAGGCCCCCTGCAGCCTAAGGAAGTTCAAGTATTGCATCTGCATATTGGCCATATTCTGCCCTCAACTCACTTGTGCAACCACCGACTCCACAGTGAAAGAAAGTATCCCACTGTGTCCCACTGCACCAGCTGTAGCAAGGGGATGGAGTAGACATGTACTGAAACCAGGACTCGATTTATGTAGCATTAGGTTGCATTGTGGTATCAGGTGATAAACTTGGCAAATCTAATTTGGTTTCTCCTTTCCTGTTACTTTCAGGAACGCATTGATGTTCAATAACGAACTTATGGCTGATGTACATTTTATCGTAGGCCCCTTGGGGGCATCAAAGAAAGTTCCTGCCCATAAGGTTTGTGCAGTTGATTGATTTTTTTTTTCTTCCCTCTTCTGCTAGGGTAGTGGAGTTACACTTGTCTAATTATGATATTTTGTCTGATCTCCAAAGTAAAGAAATAACTTTATATATCTTAATTATAATGGGACAGTTTAAGGGATTTCTGTTTGAATTGAAGCTTTTAAGTTTTCCCCCAGTATCTCTTCTGTCAGCTAGTATGTTTAATTACCAAAGCTACATACTAAAGACATACATGTTTGTTTGTTTTTTAACAGTATGTTTTGGCAGTTGGTAGCTCTGTCTTCTATGCTATGTTTTATGGTGATCTTGCAGAGGTCAGATCTGAAATCCATATACCAGATGTGGAACCTGCAGCCTTTCTAATCTTATTAAAGTAAGTGGTCATTACATTTCCACACATCCTGTGGAGAGATTAAAAGTGGTTTATAAACATCTTTAAAATCTTTTAAATGGCACCTAGGAACATGCAGCTATTATACTTTATTAAATGTGCTGACAAATGTTGAATGATGTCAAATTGCTACTTGTCAGTTATGACAATGGTAGCTTAATCTCTCACGGTTTGTGTCGCTTTTAAAAATACTTGTTTTTTATTCTGTTTAGGTATATGTATAGTGATGAAATTGACCTGGAAGCTGACACAGTGCTTGCTACTCTGTATGCTGCCAAGAAGTATATCGTCCCAGCCTTAGCAAAGGCTTGCGTCAATTTTCTGGAGACTAGTTTAGAGGCTAAAAATGCTTGTGTTCTGCTGTCTCAGAGCAGACTCTTTGAGGAGCCAGAATTGACGCAGCGCTGCTGGGAAGTAATTGATGCTCAAGCAGAAATGGCATTGAAGTCAGAAGGCTTCTGTGAAATTGATCAACAAACACTAGAGATCATTGTAACCAGGGAAGCACTAAACACTAAGGAGGTGGTAGTTTTTGAGGCTGTTCTTAATTGGGCAGAGGCTGAATGCAAAAGACAAGGGCTACCAATTACACCAAGGAACAAGAGGAATGTATTAGGAAAAGCTTTATATTTGGTGCGGATTCCAACTATGACTTTGGAGGAGTTTGCCAATGGAGCTGCTCAATCTGACATCCTTACCCTTGAGGAAACGCATAATATATTCTTATGGTATACAGCTGCAAATAAACCCAAGCTAGAATTTCCACTGACAAAAAGAAAAGGACTTGTACCTCAAAGATGCCATCGATTTCAATCCTCCGCATATCGTAGTAACCAATGGAGGTACAGAGGTCGCTGTGACAGTATCCAATTTGCTGTAGATAAAAGGATATTCATAGCCGGACTAGGCTTGTATGGATCAAGCTGTGGTAAAGCTGAATACAGCGTCAAAATTGAACTTAAGCGTCTAGGAATTGTTCTTGCTCAAAATCTGACAAAGTTTACCTCTGATGGATCCAGTAATACTTTCTCTGTGTGGTTTGAACACCCTGTGCAGGTTGAGCAAGACACATTTTACAACGTAAGTGCCATTCTTGATGGCAATGAACTTAGTTATTTTGGGCAAGAGGGAATGACTGAAGTACAATGTGGAAAAGTAACATTCCAATTCCAGTGCTCCTCAGATAGTACCAATGGAACTGGAGTACAAGGAGGACAAATACCTGAACTCATTTTCTATGCATGATGCATTTCACTTTGATTGTATTCCAGTACTGCTATTCACACTAAAGGATGTTTTGATTACTACAAACCTCTACAGCAGAGTGGAATGTTACACTACTTACCTATCTACTACATCAGGCTATCAAAATAAGTGAAGGAATGCTCTTGAATTTAATCTTATTTTATTTATTCATAAGATATGACTTAATTAAAACTGCAACATGCAGAAAAATGTTAAATTCTGCACGTAATGTGCATTTATTTTGTATATAGATAACTAACTTGCAGACTGCAGCTGACACAAGCAGGATGTTCTAAACTAGAGCAGTTTATGAATCTGTGAAATATAAAACATTTTTACTTGCCCTAAAACCTGTGTACTTGATCATTGCTGATTTTATGGCTAGTGTCCATGTTAATATCTCTGTAGTACAGTTTAGTGGTGGGACTCCTACGAAAATGATAAACAGAACATTCAGACTACTGTGTTTGTCTATAAAAGGCATAACTATCAGCACAAATATAGAGATAGCTTTGCAAGGTAACTAAAGCTCTCCACAAACAGGCAGACTATACAGTTTCTTCCCTCCTCTGAGGTAATGTATAAGGAAGCACCGTTTTCTTAAACTTCCGTGACAAAGCAGAAAGGTTTGAGCGACTGTAAAGCTGATTTAAAAACATATCCTAAGCTTTTATTTGAAACCTTACAAGCTTTCATTCCGATTAAGTTCTCTACAGCTACTGCATTTGCTCTTTGTGGAGTTAAGGAAGCTTTAGATTAAACTGACATCTGTCCCATTTTCAAGTAAGTTGCAACAGATTGGTCTAATGTCTAGGCCCTTGTCTACACACAGTTAAAAACAAATTTGTTAAATTGGTACAGAAACTGTGTGTGGACTAGGATAATTAGAAACCAATGTATGAAGTAAGAACTTTGACTCAGTTTTATATAGATTTGGTAAAAGTTACAGTACTAAGCCACATTTAAATGCAGCTTAAATTTGTAGGGTTTTTATATATCTACAAAAACCCACTGAAGGAGCAAAGAACTGAAATATATCAATAATTAAACTGCCCCAATTCAGGCGCTAGCTTGAGAGAGAGATAGTCTGGTAAAAATAATCTTAAGTAGTACATTTAAAATTCCTGATGATGCGGGAGGAAGCCATCTAAACAGGCTGCACACCCAGAGCGCCCTCTTTGCTTTTTTCATCCAGCTAACGGGTGAAATAATCTCTCAAATGTACTTCCTCACTTATTTACACCTGCTGAGCAAATTCGAGGATACAGACTACAAAAATGACTGAAGTAGCTTTTTCTATCATTAGAGATTAGGCAGTTGAAAATATTTACTGTGTACTATAAGCAGTACCCTTTTCTCATCCTTTTAGCAGTGACCTTGGAAAAAGTACAAAACAGGGATTAGAGATTTTTTTTTTCCTGGTGTAAAAAGTACCAGTAATATTTAGTTTAAAAGCTTGCTTGTTTTCCAGACAAGTATTTACTGGCTGCTGTAAGACAATTCAATTCAAATACAAACTATAATACAACTATAATACAATATTCCTGTTCTGTCTTTAGACACTGCAGTGAAAATTCTGAGGGTGCTGGATTTCCACTGCAAAAATCAGAGGGAGAATATTCTTTTCATCAAGTATTAAGATATGCAGAGTGAACTGGCCCTGTGACTTGGCTGATAGCTGTGTATTGTCACATGATACCTGGACTCCATGATCACTGAACTCAATAATTGGACAGGTGATGTTTAGTTTCTAGGGAGAGCTATGTTCTGAAGGGCTCCTCAATGACTAGCTGTAAGTAGACTGAAGTTGCCTGTTCATTGATGACAAAAAAAATCTCTCAGTCCGTCAATGCAGATTAAAAGCTATTAAGAGTTTGAAGAAATACAGGAGAAATACTAGAATAAAAAGTCGGGTAACAGTCACATGATGCCCTTATGAACCAATCCCTTTAACTGGAGTTAGTAAGGTTTTCTGTGGCTCACAGTCTGCCAGGCTTGATAAAGTACTGAAATGCATACACCGCTGTCTGGAGCGGCTATTGCTAAAAGCAGATTTAATATATGTTAGATTAAAAACTGTTTTCATACAACATAACCTGTGCTTATTTCAACCGCCACTTTTTAAAAAAAATAATAGTTTAAGCAAACTGATTACTAACATTCTCTCAAAATAAAGCTCCTCATTTTCCATAAATCCTCTTGTATTTCAAGTGCTGACATCGGTAGCTTCGGGTGCTGAACACACAGTAAATTTAGCAAATCCTTTACCTAACATTGTGTCTTATTTGGTTGAACTGAAATATGACAGGTCTGTACAAGCTTGTAGATAAGCATCTCTCTCTCTCAAATCAGTCCATACTCTCATTAAGGCTTACACTATTCATATACTAAGAGGTAGAGAATGACATATTTAACTGGAAAAGAAAATAGTGTCAAGCTTACATGCATTCAACAGCAGTCCCACTATTGTGTTCTCTATTTTAAGATGACTTCTGCCTCTCAGTCAAATTTTATCCCTAGACTACTCTGAATTTCATTTTAAAGTGCCCCTTTAATACTGTACTGTGCAAATTTTTTGCCTTCTAAGAGCAATCGTGAAACTATGGTAAAGTATACCCAAGTACTGAAAGCCAACTCTTAAAAAAATACCTATAGCTGGAGCATTTATGCAGAGCTCTCTGGCCAGCAGAAGGAAAGTTTTTCCCAGCACATAGACATTCACCTATTAAAGACAGAAAACATTATTTGAATCTTAAACAGCAAACATTAAAAAAGTACTCCATTATACAGAGATGAAAATCCACCTCTGAAACATCAAGCAAATTGCTTTTGTTAAAAAAAAAAAAAAAAAACTCACCCAGATATTTTAAAGTGAAAGTAATCATTTGATGCAATCGGATTTATAAATCATGGAGATAAGTGAAATTCTCATTAAAAGATATATGGAAAGTTAAAGCTGTGACACAAGCCAAAACAGAAAACATTAAAAACACTGCACTACTTTGCAACAGGTTGCCTGTTATGCTTTTCAGCTGGCCCCATTTTGTCCTGGAGTACTTGGACAATTCCCAGTTTGTAGCTCAAAACCTTGAAGTTTTATGTATTCGTACATTATTGTTACATTAAACTATAACTGCAGTGGCACTCTCTTCACATAACAAAACCTGCAAGTTAGTACAATTTTAGCTTTGTTTAATCATGTAAAGTCGTATAATTAGAATTACAAGCACAAACAAAACTACTTTTCCACCCAGGGAGGGAGTGGCACGCAGTGCTCCAAGGATTTTTGCCTTCCCTCATTTTTCAGTTACTATCCTCAGTTCAACATATTGTTTTTTTAACCTATAAAGCTCTCAGTGATTAGGAGACCTGGTTACCAGAAAGACTGCCTCTCTCACAGTGATTAAACTGCCACAGTTGAGCTCAACAAAGGTGCACGAGCTGAGGCTCCCTTAATATAAATGAGGGGGAACTGCTAGCGTGGCATTTTATGTGAGGGGTTCTCAGTTTTGGAACAGACATCCCAGCCCGAGTCCACCAGACCTCAAATTTGTTGACTTTCCATGCACATTGTAAAGCTCATCTTTTTTCCCTTCTTCTCTAAGCCACTGAGGAGACTGTAGGCTCAGGAGATATTTCTGGGCAGCCCTTTGTTTATATTCCTATAATGATTTTTAATTTATGGACTAGGCACTTAGTCGTATTCCAAAAGTTTGAAGAAATGAAATAAAATAATGTATTAAGTCGTGCCTTTCTGGCCTTAGGAGAGGGCTGGATGTTGCTATGCTTCAGTTCCAAATTGACTGTGGGTGTTCCTACATGAGCACGCTGCGGCCCCAAGGCATAAATACAGGTCAAAGTTAAGAGATTCAAACTCAGACCTCTGACACGATACTGAAAAAACAGTCTATTTTTTAAATTTAAGTAGTCTATGTTTTAGTGGTTTTATGCAACAGAAGTGTCTCTCCTCCATGCAAAGTGAAGCTGGTTAGTAGAGAGCGAAGTATATACCTGGGCTATTGAAACACATCGAACAAGCTTACGGAAAGCATGAGGAGGATGCAGGCCTCCTGTTAATAAATATACTCATTCTGCATCAAAAGCTATTTAAAAAAAAAAAAAAGTCATCCAATTTGAAGTGAACTTTCTTCATCAAAGTATTTTCACGTAGTCTTCTCCCTTGTTCAGGATGAGGAAGTGAGAGGAGATTTTTCTGTACTTTAATTTTGATTTTTTTTTTTTAATTTAAAACTATTACAAGAATCTCCAAGGCTGTCAGTCATCTTCAAAGAGATCATTCAATCTATCACTCAAATGTAGATGGGTACTATTTCACTTAGTATATTTAGTGGAATGTGTTGAATCTCTCTCTTACACAACCTCCATATATGACCAACAGTGAGACAGGACTAGCAGGTAGATAACTGTAGTGTTATCTGTAGGGCTATAGAGAAAGGATGGTACAACTTAACCCCAGAGAGGAAGTGACCAAAATTGAAATGTGTCCCCTGAATCAAGATTAGGCTTGATGGGTATCAAGGTACAAAAATATATATATAGATACCCAATATCTAGCATTTCCTGCAGAATTTGACACGGCATGGTTTATTTCTTTTTTGTGAGCTATGAAGATAGAACAATTTTTACTAAAGCAAAACTATACAATGTTTCCAAGGGGGTCTCGCTTCCATTGATTTCGGTTCTCTCAATGCACTGCAGTTTGTTTTGACAAACTACTAAGAAGATTTAAGAGTTTTTTTCCACATTGTAGTTTGAGCCTCTTAGTTGGCCGACCTGGGACTATAAATCTTAAACCTCATCATTTAGAAATCTGACCCGCAAGAAGGATTTATTATACAAGTCAATAAAGTTACTCCATTAGAGCCAACCACATATCATTTTTCCATCCCAGGCCTCACTGACTCACCCAGTTCTTTCATTTAGTCTAGAAAAATACAAACCAACAGATGAAAATATTCTTCTCCCATGTTTTTTCTTCTTTTTGGCAGAAGGCTCAAATACCTCCTTGTCCCCATCTGACCATATAATTGCAGACAATACAATTAACACTCCTCCCCAGCTAATTTTCCATAAAAACATCAATTACAGAGTAAATAAGTACCAATAGGCATAAAGACACAGTTTCCCATGATGAAGTCCTAATAGTCAAGGGTTGCAGGGTGGGGGGTCACATTAAGTTTTCAGCAGAGCCAAAAGCAACAAAGAGTCCTGTGGCACCTTATAGACTAACAGATGTATTGGAGCATAAGCAGAGCCAAGTGCATAGTCAAATTGCCGTATCACTGATTCTATCATCCATTCCTGGGTCTAGCTAAAGTCTCCAGATCTAGGACCTACCTGAAACAAATCTAAATCTAACCTGCTTCTTACTTCACCCACATCACGTACAGTATAATGGCTGATCTCAAGGTGCAGAAAGCTTGTCCACACAAAACACTTACTAAACTCAAAGTAGAAATTGTACTTCAGGGAATTTCTGCTCTAAGATCCTAAGTGCAATCGCTTGCAGTGTTTGGTTACCATTGATTCAGAGAGGAAGTCAGAAAGCACGTATGCTATCCAGTGGATTGTGTGTGATATTCGTTTTTTTTCACAGCGCTCATACATTTTTAATGCTAGTGTAAAAGTCACAGAAAGAATGAGCAATAAAAAAATTGCTCTCTCTCTCTTGGCAAGCCAGTACAGATACTTTCGGAATGATCAAATATTCACAGGTACGGGGGCATTTGTTCCTTTATATATATTGGAAATTAAAGAGCCCACAAGGCTAACCCAGCAATCAATAAAAGATATGTCATTTAAGGACCTCTGGTAGTGATAATTTAAGAGGGCTCTTCCACATTTTTTAATCTCTATTATTAATCCAAGGTGGTGATATTACAGCTGAAATAATTTTTAAAATCTAGTTTCACATTCACCATTTTCATTTATTTATAATTTTTAGATTTCACTCAACTTAGAAAATTAAAACAATTCATTTACAAGTGTGTTTCACTTTCTGGTTCTCCTGCACTAGTAAAAAATTTTGTAAGGGTCTACAACCTTACCGGGAAATGTTTAAATCCCTTTTCTCCAATCCCCACTCTAGGTAAATTCCCCAAGTTTAGAAACTATGATAGCATTTGTATGTCTAAACCCCTTATTTTACAAGCATCTTAATTATGGTAATAGAAAAAGATTATCCATTAAAAAAAGATGCATCTAGTGTGGGTTTCAATGGTCTTGTTGTACTGCTCCCATTTGTCAGACAGCTTTAAGGCTGAACACTCCAAATCTAACTGATATGGTCCCACTCCCTCTTTCAAAATCCAGGTATCGAACTGGAAAAAAATAAATGGTATTCTCCTAAATTCTGCCCACTCAAAGACCCCAAACAAGATGCCATTCACAGTAGATTGTGCAGAGCTTCACAAAATGATTGTTCATGTTTGTATGCTTTGATCAGCCATAAAATAGCTGTTTAAATTATCATTAGGCTTCAGAGTCACTGTCCCAGTCAGATGAGCAGCAGCACCTAATCCCTCTCTCAGAGATGTTGTTTCAGGGCATCTGCAGACTTAAGACATCACTGCAACAGTTCACATTCAGTTCACATTTACAAGGTTCTCTTTACAACCATACAGACCAGACTCTACATTTTTAAAAAGTGAAATCAGATTCTACAGTACAAAAAAAGGCATCTTTCAGATAAAAACTCTCTGCTTGCCAAGCCTCTATGAACTAATCCTTTTGATCCTTGTTTTCTTAACAAGGATCATATCTTATCAAGATGTTCTTCCTTATCAAATTATTCCTTGCAATGTGGTATTTGCATATGCCCACTCTGCTGTAGCTAGATGGCCTCCAAAGATTTAGTTTCACCTTTGTAAGGAATCCTCCTACCTGTGGAAGGTCTAGCTAAATATACTCTACATTTCAGATTCTATACTTCTCCAAAGGTGTGGACTTAATCAGTTCTCATTCTTCAGACCTCAGATGTTTTAAGGTGACCTCTCCATAGGAGAAAGGAAACCTTCTCACCCTTCAATTTTCTTTTCATTATTTTCTTTTTCACATCATGTCTGAATGTCCACGTTCATAACAGTCCACATATACTTCAGCTTTTGTGGACAAGAACAGTGGTCTACTTACCACTGACAAGTGAGTTGAACAGGTCATCAATCTAAAGCATGCTACAGTTTGAAAAATCTCCACAGATATTTGTAATCTGAAATTCACAAGGTTGTTAGATTCACTCCACCCCCTTGAAGATGATAACAGCTGACCAGAATGCCTAAGACAAAAGGTGCCTAATCTTTGATCCAATAAATTAGATAAATGTATTTAACAATGGTTAATTTCCAGAGAGGCTCGTCAAGATCAACATAAGACAATCCAGTGAAATATTGAGTATACTGACAGTGGCCTAGGTTACCTTCTTTTCAGAAGGACCAAGAACTGGACGGTCAGAATTCAAAGCATCTATGGATGCTTGCCTAAATAACAAAGGAAGCATGAAAAGCAAATGACTATTTAAGGACAATGTCTATTGTTTGGGGAAGATGTACCTGAAGTTATTTGGTTCATTACTATTAACATTTATTGTACAGTGGGGCCTAAAAACCACATCCAGGATGTCTAAATTAAATAGATCAATACACAAATAGGTACTGAGGTAATGGAAGCAAATTCAGTCAACCTGGACATGTCATGAAATGAGTAAAAAGTATTACTATAGGAAGCCAGCAACTAAATATTCTCTCCAAAGGTTTCAAGACTTAATATTAAATGTTTTGTTATCCAGATCAGTAGGCTGAAGCTTTTCATTCTTTGGACCATCACAGCCAGAATACTGTATTTAACCCAAGAAGAAAAAAAGATCCACAAGATCACAATCTTACACCAATGAAAGCTTTCTAGTTTCTGATTCAAAGAATGACAGACATGAATCCACTTCTCTTTCAATCAGTCAAATCAAAATTCACTTAATGAAGTGCCTTTTTTTCATCTTGTGCTGAAAAGCACTTCCTCAATCTAGGTCCTCAAAAGGAAGAATCTACTTCTGGGTAATTCTGTTTGCTGTATTACTATTATTCTCCCGTCCTACAACAAAACCGTATGGTAAGACATATAATGCCACCTAAGCAAGGAGATAAAAAAAAAAATCATTTAAGGCCTGTATAAAGGAATCAGCCAGTCCACTTTTATATAAGTAAACAAACTTCTAGAGGAAACAGTGAGTAGTAACAAAGATCCACATAAGAAGGAAAATATCACTTGAGAGAACAATCTTCAGAGAAAAGAACAAGATTTTTTTGAAGGTGGAAGCAGAAGACTGCAACAAACAGAATTACCAGTTACTGTACTAGTTTTCCCCTCTTGTATATACTCTTTCCCCATCTGATAACATATCTGTACAGTAGGCAGTAACACACAGAGGAGACTTATATAATGAGAAGCACCAATATAGCCATATTAAAGAGGAGATTTTCACTACATAAAATCAGAGATCAAAGGTAAGGCAGAGAACTGCCAATACCTACTCTGTCTGAAGACTTTTGCAACCACATCTCAAGATCATGATGCTACAGTATAAAAGAGGGGGACCCAGGAACAGACTGGCATTTCCCATGATTAAAGGGACAGCCTTTTGACACATTGTGAGATCAGAAATCTAGCTGAGTAGTTCACTCTGGATGAAAGGGAGGAGAGGATCCTGAAACTTATGGGCAAACCCAAACTGTACAAAACGTTAGGTCAAAGCTAGACAAGTTTCTCAACCCTTTAAACAGCTAGACAATGTAATCTAGATGGGAACAATGGAAAAGGAAACAAAAGCCAGCAAGGCTACCTCAAAAGAAAACTGTACTTGCAAACAAAACAAGAAGAGAACCAAAATTCACTAAGTGAAAATACAAGCAGAGAAGATTCCCAATCAAAGACCCCTGACTTATCCATTTTACCAGTTAATGAATATGTAACCCTGTTGCTGGTTGATCAAGTGATTAAAGAGGAGGAGAAAGAATAGCCTCACTCTAGAAGAAGAGCTGGTCAGAACGTTTGTGATTAAACATTTTAGTGTCAAAATATGCTGTTCTGTCAAAGCGAAAACATGTTGCGGAGATACATAGATTTTTATGAAGTTGTGGAAAGGAAGCCTTTCAGTTGGATTCTGGTCACAGAAGATCCCAGCCTGAATTGAAAATGTGACCTCTCTCATCTGAAAACAGATATTTAGACAATTCCACTTAGCAAAAATGATCAATAGGTTTTGTTCCAATGCAAAACAAAAAACAGATTTCAAATGTCTGAAAATTGTTCTGAAATGGAATTGTTATTCTCCATCCAGCTCTGCTTAGTAAGCAAAGAAAGGAAACAGCCCGAGTTCTCCAGCTACGTACGAGTACATGCCACAGGGGGCAGTTGTGGCTCCCTGTTCCTGGGTTGCCCAGCTTCGGAAGAAGTTAAAGTAGATCCCTCCAGCTATAACTTACTTACACCACCAGCATGAGGTCTGTAACAGACCTTATGCCAGAGGAAGATACACTACTAAAAGTGCAGTTTCTTTGATTTTTAAGTGAAGTGGCACCATATCCACTGGTAGTCCTATAAAGGCATCAGAAGGCATTGTGTCCATATGGGCAAGCAGTACAACCCTTTGTGCTAAGAACTTGGACTTCAAAAAGCAGATGGTGTAGTCATATCATATGATGATGATAACACTCGTTCCATTCCACTAGTATCTCAGGAGGATATTAAACAGCAGCTACTAAAGTTAGGCATTTTTAAGTCAGCAGGTCCAGATAACTTGCATCCAAGAAGCTGGCTGAAGAGCTCGCTAGACCATGAATGTTGAATTTTAATAAGTCTTGGACCACTGGGGAAGTTCAAGAAGACTGGAAGAGAGATTATGTTGTACCAATATTTAAAAAGAGCAAAGAGGATGACCTGGATAATTATAGGCCTGTCATTCTGACATCAATCCCAGGCAAGATAATGGAGCAGCTGATATGGGACTCGATTAATAAAGAATTAAAGAAAGGTAATTACTAATGCCAATCAACATGGATTTATGGAAAATAGATCCTATACAACTAACTTGATATCTTTTTTTAAATGAGATTACAAGTTTGGTTGATAAGGATTATAGTGTTGTTATAATATGCTTAGATTTCTGTACAGCGTACATCATCTTGATCAAAAAAACCTAGAATGATATTAAGTTAACCATATTTTAATCCATATTAAATGGATTAAAAACTGGATAACTCATAGGCCTCAAAATGTAAATGTAACAGGGAAATATCATTAAGGGGCTAGGTTTCTAGTGGGATCCCACACTGATTGGTTCTTGGTCCTATGCTATTTAACCTTTTTATCAATGGACTGAAGAAAACATAAAACCATCATAGATAAAGTTTAGACGTGACACAAATTGAGGGAATGGTACATAATCAGGGTGACAGGTCACTGATACAGAGCGATCTGGATGGCTTGGTAAGTTGGGTGCAGGATAGCAGAGAATGCAGGCCATACGTACAGGATGGGAGACGCTATCCTGGGAAGCAGTGAATCTGTAAAAGATTGGGAGAGGGGAGTTACATAATCAGAGTGCTCACTGCAACACTATGGCCAAAAGTAGAAGTTATTTTACCTCTGTATTTGGCACTGATGTGACCACTTCTGGAATGCTGTGTCCAGTTCAGGTGTCCACAGTTTTAAAAAGCTGCTGATAAATGGGAGAGGGTTCAGAGAAGAGCAACGAGAACGATTAAAGGAGAAGAAAACATACCTTATCATGATAAACTCAAGATGATCAATCTATTTAGCTTAATACAAAGAAGGTTAAGGGGTGATTTGATTACAGTCTATAAGTACCTACATGGGGGAAAAAATACTCGATAATGGGCTCTTCAGTCTGCCACAGAAAGGTATAACGTGATCCACTGGCTGGAAGTTGAAGATAGACAAATTCACATTGGAAATAAGGTATAAATTTTTAAGTGAGTATAATTAACCATTGGAACATCACTGGCAATTTTTAAATCAAGATGTGGATGTTTTTCTGAAAGATCTGCTCTAGGAATTATTTGGGGGAAGTTCTATGGCCTGTGTTATACAGGAGGTCAGACTAGATGATCACAATGATCCCTTCTGGCCTTGGAATCTATGAATCTATGGTTTCCCAAAGAACAAAAAGTGATCTACGAGCCCCAAACTTACATCCACATAGCCTTTCAAAAGGGTGAACCCAAGAGAGAGAATAGGCAACAGTTTAGGGAGGCAGAGCTGAGTCAGGGAAAAACTCATCCACCTTCAAAAAGACATAGGTCCAGAGCCAGGGACTGAAGCTTGAAAGGATGCAACAATCTACAGCCCTCTCCCACAAAATGGAATGTAATCACAGGCTTTGCAGGCCTCAAAGCAGAACTATCTTCTGCTTCCCTCCCTTCCTCCACCCCCACCTTAATATCTTCACTGTTCCCATGTGCTTTTGTTTTTCCTCTTGGATCTTATCTTCCAAGAAGGATCTAGAGAAGAAGAAAAAATGATGAAATAAGTTACATTAAGGGGATGGAAGAATGAGGCTGTACTTTATGCTCCCTGTTGAAAAAACAAAAGATTAAGGTAGAAGTGGATGGGGCTCCTTCCTTGACTTTTGGTTGATGTAATTTATCTTCTCTTTTCCTAGTAGTCAGAGGCATAATGGTTACTTTATTGATTTCTGTCGGATGAAGAGATGGACAATGATAGATATATTAAATAGATGGATGGATGGATGGACTGTCCATCCTAAAGTATTAAGTAATTTACTCAATAACTTATATGAAGACACTCTAAGATATTTTGCTTGGCAACATTCTTCAGAGAGAATCCAGACGCCATTCCACCTGCAGGAATTCCACAGGTCCATTGTACCACTAGGAATTATCAGAGAAAACTCAAGAAAATTCTATGGGAGCATCCAAGATGCCATCCACTTAAGATCTGCCACTGGCATGTCCTCAAGAGCTGGTCCAATGGTTTTATAAAAGAAATTAATATAGTTCATAAGGTCTTGCAATAACTCATTTTTGAGCCTTTCAATTTGTTGTTTTCTTTGATGCACAAAAACAGCAATTTTGTTTCATCAAGAAAAACTGACTTACCTTTTTTACAAGATCAGTATATACAATCTAAAAAATGGCTTAACTATACAGGTTGACACTTTCTGCCTTGGGAATGTAATAAATGAAATTCTCATACTTTAATGTCATCAGTGTCTCAATACTTGGGAATTTTAGCAAAGGTGTCCTTTGAAAGGAAAAAACTTCAAAGCCATGGCAAAGTACATGAATTTCCCTTTTTTCCCTGGATACAGTTTATCAATCTTGGACTAAAGAGGCTGATCTCAGATAGGTTGTAAAGACAGCTTCTATCTACTAGGAAATGTGGGGCGTCAACCTGCCTTTTGGGAGGTCACTGAGAGTTTTGCCATTGACTTCTGTGAGAGTGAGAACAGGCTCTTAGCTTCGGCACATTCTTCTGCACCAACCAAGGAATTTTTTCATACACTTGTTGATTTTATTTTAATCCAGTAAGTAGTATGACCCGAGTTAAAAATGTTTAATTTTTAAAAAATAAGTTCCAAAAATAATCAAAACAGGAGAGGAATCAAGTAGTTGTATATACTTTTGTGTAACAGATCTGTTGTTTCAACTAAACACAGGGAACCTAGAAGTTGGTATACATTAGAAATCAACATAAGAATGTCCATACTGGGTCAGACCAATGGTCCATCTAGCCCAGTATCCTGTCTTCTGACAGTAGCCAATGGCAGGTGCTTCAGAGGGAATGAACAGAACAGGCAATCATCAAGTGATCCACCTCTGTCATCCACTCCCAGCTTCTGGCAATCAGAGGCTAGGGACATCCAGAACATGAAGTTGCATCCCTGACCATCCTGGCTAATAGCTACAGATGGACCTATCTTCCAAGAACATATTTAATTTTTTTTTGAACCCCATTATAGTTTTAGCCTTCACAGTATCCCCTGGCAACAAGTTCTACAGACAGACTGTATGCTGTGTGAAGTACTTCCTTATGTTTCTTTTAAATCTGCTGCCTATTAATTTCATTGGGTGACCCCAGGTTCTTATTGTGTGAAGAGGTAAACAACACTTCAGTATTCACTTTCTTCACCTATTCATGGTTTTAAAGACCTCTCATATATTCCCCCCAGTTGTCTCTTTTCCAAGCTGAAAAGTCCCAGTCTTTTTAATCTTTCCTCATATGAAAGCTGTTCCATACCCCTAATAATTTTTGTTGCCCTTCTCTGTACCTTTTTCAATTCTTATACATCTTTTTTAAGATGGAGCAGCCAGTACTGCACGCAGTGTTCATGGTATGGGTGCACCATGGATTTATATAGTGGCATTATGATATTTTCTATCTTATTATCTAGCCCTTTCCTAATGGTTCCTAACATTCTCTTAGCTTTTTTGGTTGCTGCAGATGTTTTCAGTGAACTATCCACAATGACTACAAGCTCTCTTTCTTGAGTGGTAAGAGCTAATTTAGATGCAATCATGTTGTATGTATAGTGGGGATTATGATTTCCAATGTGCATTACTTTGCATTTATCAACACTGAATTTCATCTGCCATTTTGTTGCCAATCACCTAGTTTTGTGAGATCCCTTGCTGACTGTTCACAGTCTATTTTGAGTAATTTTGTATTGTCTGCAAACTTTGCCACCTCACTGTTTACCCCTTTTTCCAGATCATTTATAAATATGTTAAATAGCACTGGTCTCAGTACATATCCCTGGGGGACACCACAATTTACCTCTCTCCATTCTGAAAAAGTACCATTTATTCCTACCCTTTGTTTCCTGTCTTTTAACTAGGGCTGCCAAATGATTTAAAAACATAATTGCAATTAATCACGAGATTAAAAAATAGTAACAGAATACCAATTGAAATGTATTATAAATATTTTTGGATGTCTTTCTACATTTTCAAATATATTGATTTCAATTACAACACAGAATACAAAGTGTACAGCGCTCACCTTACATTATTTTTGATTACAAATATTTATACTGTAAAAAAGATAAACAAAAGAAATAGTATTTTTCAATTCACCTCATACTGTAATATGTAACACTGTACTGTAGTGCAATATCTTTATCATGAAAGTGCAACTTACAAATGTAGAAGGTTTTTTAACTGCACTCATAAACAAGACAATGTAAAACTTTAGAGCCTGTAAGTCGGAGCATGAAGGGGTATACAAATTTTTAGCATTGTAAATAAGAAGCGGGCAGCATTATCACCCGTAAATGAAAAACTTGTTTGTCTTAACAACTGGCTGAACAAGAAGTAGGGCTGAGTGGACTTGTATGAGGTGAATTAAAAAATACTATTACTTTTGTTTATCTTTTTACAGTGCAAATATTTGTAATAAATATAAATTGAGCCCTGTACACTTTGTAATCTGCATTGTAATTGAAATCAATATATATGAAAATGTAGAAAAACATCAAAATATATTTAAAATAAATTTAAATTGGTATTCTATTATTGTTTAACAGTATTAAAACTGTGATTAATTGTAACTTCTTTGAAAATCTAGTTCATTTGTTTTGCGTTAATCGCAAGCAGTAGCTGCGAGTGACAGCCCTACTTTTAACCAGTTACTGATCCGTGGAAGGACCCTTCCCTCTTATCCCATGACTGCTTACTTTAAGAGCCTTTGGTGAGGGACCTTGTCAAAGGCTTTTTGAAAGTCCAAGTACATGTTTGTTGGTCCCCTCGAAGAATTCTAACAGATTGATGAGTTATGATTTCCCTTTACCAAGGCAGTGTTGACTCTTCCCCAACAAATCGTGTTCATCTATATGACTGATAATTCTGTTCTTTACTATAGTTTCAACCAATTTGCCTAGTACTGAAGTTAGACTTACTGGCCTGTAATTGCCAGGATCGCCCCTTGAGCCTTTTTAAAAATATGTTTCACGTTAGCTATCCTCCAGTCATCTGGTACAGAACCTAATTTAAGTGATAGGTTACATACCATAGTTGTTAGTTCTGCAATTTCATATTTGAATTCCTTCAGAACTCTTGGGTGAATACCATCTGGTCCTGGTGACTTAAATTGATAAATTAAATAGTGTTCCAAAACCTCCTCTACTGACATCTCAATCTGGGACAGTTCCTCAGATTTGTCATCTAAAAAGAACGGCTCAGATGTGGGAACCTCCCTCACATCTTCTGCAGTGAAGACCAATGCATAGAATTCATTTTGCTTCTCCGCAATGGCCTTATCTTCCTTGAGTGCTCCTTTCGCACCGTGATCATCCAGTGGCCCCACGGCTTGTTTGGCAGGCTTCCTGCTTCCGATGTACTTACATATTTTGCTGTTAGCTTTTGAGTCTTTGGCTAGTTGCTCTTCAGATTCTTTTTTGGTTTGTCTAATTCTACACTTGACTTGCCAGATTTTATGCTCTTTTCTATTTTTCTCCGTAGGATTTAACTTCCAATTTAAGGATGCCTTTTTGCCTCTAACTGCTTTTTTTACTTTGTTGTTTAGCCATGGTGGCACTTTTTTGGTTCTCTTACTGTGTTTTTTTAATTTGGGGTATACATTTAAATTGAGCCTCTATTGTGGTGTTTTTTAAAAGTTTCCATGCAACTTGCAGGCATTTCAGTTTTGTGACAGTACCTTTTCATTTCCGTTTAACTAGCTTCCTCATTTTTGTGTGGTTCCCATTTCTTTAGTTAAATACCACTGTGATGGGCTATTTTGATATTCCCCCCCCACCCACCCCATAAGGCTGATACATTTATTTATAGCATGGTCATTATAACCGAGAGATTCAGTTATACTCACACCTTGGACCACATTCTGTGTAACATTTAGGACTAAATCAAGAATTGCTTCTCACCTTGTGGGTCCCATGACTAGCTGCTCCAAGAAGCAGTCATTTATGAGGTGTTGAAACTTTAACTCGGCATCTCATCCTGAGGTGACGTACTCAGTCAATACAGCGATAGTTGAAACCCCCCATTATTACTGAGTTTTCTATTTTCATAGCCTCTCTAATCTCCCTGAACATTTCACCATCACCATCATGGTGGTTGGCAGTATATTCCTACTGCTATAAATCCATTCTGTTGTAGTTACGAGTTCAAGGTACTAACTGCTACATCTTCTTCCCAAAAATGACTTATCTCCAACCCTCAGTTGTTTCTGGATCATCTGTATCTTCAGCTTCCCCAATGAATGGCTTGAAGTCCTCAAATGTCCCTTCTTCCTCCTTTTTCTCATTAGATTATATAGAAACAAAATCTGGAAACAAATCTGCTCTACTGCCGTTAGAAAGCCAACCCTGTTCTATTTGCGGCATTTTTTGCAGATACAATACAATTTGTTCCATGTTTCATCATCTTACCTCCCTTTCTATTTAGTAGTCATCTATATAAGAAATCACTAGATCTCTAGGTTTGAAATGAAATAAACCTCCCACTCCCCACTCCTCCCCGCGCGCACACTCACACTCTCTCTCTCTCTCTCTCTCTCTCTCTCGTTATAACTAAGCACACTTAACCCATTCAGTTTGTAGCAGATTAGAAGAATGTTCATTATTTTAAGAATTAAAGATTCATTAGATTATTGTAATTCCATCAGATTCCTTTAAGCAATAAATAACCTTCAGAGGGATGCCATTTACAAAGACAGCTGCAAGGACAAAAATAAACTATACCATCCTACTTGTACTGTATGTAAAATAGATGTTTATGA
>NW_020664540.1:5793646-5865732 GCF_002925995.2 Terrapene triunguis
AGAGAGAGAGAGAGAGAGAGAGAGAGAGAGAGAGAGAGAGAGAGAGAATGTGTATACACACACACACACACATTCATTTAGAGCTCTATATCCACAAGTGCTTTAAGTACACACAACTCAAAATAGATTTTACAAAAATATCACAGTATTTTACAGATCCATTTATACAGTATTACTTAACAAAAGTTATTTCTGTCTTTACCAGCTGTTTTAAAAATGTGTGAAATCTGACCTTGTGCCACTGCAGTGACTTTGTGATCACCGAGGAAAGATTATACTAAACTGCTGATTTGTTATTTGTGAGGGTAAAAAAACCCAAGCACTTGATCTTTAATTTCACTGAATAATTACTCTGATTTACAAGCCCTATGATTTCCCTGCCCAGAATCTTTAAAGAAACAGATCATTAAGGTTTCCTAAACAGCACACATTAGTAGTTCTTTGCTTGTATTCATTTTTAAGGTTTAATATTTTAACAGAAGAGTTAAACAACAACAGATACAATACCTGAAGAAGGTCACTGAGGTCAAGTAACATGTCTGTGAAAAAGTCAAGGAATATAAATGCATGTAAAATTTGATAATTTGTTTAGCAACTTTATAAAAGGAGAAATAAAATCATTTACATCTGGCAGTGCAGGAATATGGATTAAGTAGTCTGATCCCGCATTCCTGCTAAAGAATCACATTGGTTTCAGTTCCTGAGTAAGCCCTACCTACTCTCACTATGGGACACAAGGTGCCATTACAAACAAAGTTTATATGTACGAGAAGTGTCTCTAAAAAAAGCAAGAAATCCTTTGAGGAATGAGCTGACTACACATACTGTATATTGTATTCTGGAAATCATCAAGTGGTACAAAATAGAGACTTCATTTTTGAAAATCTAATTTGTCACTTTTTTCTATGCCAATTTAGGACCTGATCTCTCATTGTGCAGAAAAAGCCATGGGAAAGGATTAGGAAACTCTTCCAATTTCAGGGCATCTACACAGATGGGCAGCCCCTCTATGTTGTTGTATGAGCCCTCCCCCATAGGCAGAGCTCACTTAAGAGCCATGCTGCCATCAGTTCCTTGACTATACAGACCCTGCCTCCTCATCTCTGAGCAAGATACAAAATTTGTAACAGGAAACGAATTAATTTTGCTGGAATGTATATCCACTCACTCAGTCTGCTTCCACCCTGACATGCCAGGAGGACTGAGGGTCTTCCATGGGAAAGGATTATGGGTGCAGGAAGAGAATGTCATGTTGACACCACTCTTCTCCCTCTAACAGTTTAGGGTCAGTACATCGGAATTTTCATTCCTTTCATCCTCACACCATACAGTGGAAGGGAGTTTGGGCCCAAAATGTTAGTTTGAAAATACTAGTTGTATTAAGAATGACTACAGCAGCTTAATGATTGTAATTTATTTAAGAAAAAACCACACTGAGAATAAAACAGAAAGCTACTAGAGAGCATTTACTGAAGATTTTACAGAAACTGTTGAGTAAATGTACAAATGTTTTCTATTCTTACAGTACTTAAATAAAAAGGAAAGAAATAGTAGGGGCAAAAATAAAGATAAAACACTATTCACAACCACCAAAACAATAACCACAAGTCTACCAAAAACTCTATTTAATAACAGTTTCTTTATACAAATATTTTAAGAACTTTAAATTTCCTTTGATAATTTTAGGCAATTTTATCCTAACAAGTGCCAAATGTTGTGTCTGCTTTAAAGACTTCAAGACTTTGATGCTTTTACCAAGGCTGTTTTTTCCTTAATTACGTTTCTCTTTTAACTGAATAAGAGACTAAATATGATCTTAGCTAGCTGGTTTTAGTTTAACTATTGTAAATATGTTCCATTTTAGAGTAAACAAACAATTTAATAGAAAAAGCAACATGCATAACAAATCAATGACTATGGTAAAAACAACAATTGTAAATAAGCTCACTATAGTTCAGTACATTGTAGTAATGTAGGTTTTAGCCTGTTTTTATAAAGTATATTAAACTAATACTGAATATTAGAGACCCATGGGGGGTGAGGTCGTATCTTTTATTGGCCAACTTCTGTTGGTGAGAAAGACAAGCTTCCGAGCTTACACAAAGCTCTTCTTCAGTACAGACATTTTTCTATATAACATCAGCTTTTTTTTGCCCCCCCGGGGGGAGGAGGGGGAGAATTCTGGTAACGATCAGTTTATGCATAAACATTTGTACCACTTACACCCAGCATATTAAAACTGTACAGACTCAACATTCCAAATTTGTTCTGCATGCATTTGCCAAATTCAATATAAAATTCTAACCTCTTATTGTGTTAATGTTCTTAGCACAAGCTAAGCTTCAATAATGTGGGAGAATAGTATGCCTGGGCATTCAATTAGCTAAGATCCCAGTAAGTCTCTGAACTAAAATCAGAAATTCACTATACAAAATACTCTCATATACAATTAGAAGTCAGCAAAATTCAAATCAGCCAAGAGACTGCTGACAGAAAAGACAGCTCTAATTTTTTGCAGTTTTTTTTAGTGAAAGACAGAAGTCCAAGCAAAGCACTACTGAAATGTTCACAATTGGACTGGTGTAAGCAGGGAGAACATGAGAATGGCCATACTGGGTCAGACCAGAGGTCCATCAAGCCCAATATCCTGTCTTCGGACAGTGCCGGGTGCCCCAGAGGGAATGAACAGACCAGGTAATCATCAAGTGATCCATCCCCTGTTGCCCATTCCCAGCTTCTGGCAAACAGAGGCTAGGGACACCATTCCCGACCATCCTAGCTAATAGCCACGGATGGACCTATCCTCCATCAATCAAAAAAAGGAAAACTAAAAAAATACTTGAAAAATGGAAGTGCAGAGAAGCCATAACCACCGACAACTCTTCAAACATAGCCAGACTAGCATTTTACTCTTTCTTTGCCCCGCCCACCCCCACTCAGTAGACACAGAGCTGGTTTTAAAAGTTTTGCTGCCAAAGTAATCTTCCTGAGTGGAAGCTGCCTATCAATCCAAATTGTATGGTGATTTTGTTTGCAAACAGGAAGTAGGAAGAGACTCCAAAACTTGATTTATTTGGGACACAAATGTTTCAGATCGAAGCTTTCAAAAGTGACACATGATTTTGAGTGCCTCAGTTACTGGGTGTCCAATTTGACACACCTTGGAGGGTCTAGTTGTCAAAGTGCTGAGCATCCATCCTCTGAAAACCAGTCCCTTTATGGTGCCTCAGAAGTTGAATACCCCCAAAATTGAAGCACTTAAAATTACTAGCCATTCTTGATTATTTAGAGATAAAAGGCTAATGTACAAATACACTAAACCACCTAGACTGCCTCTCCCCCTCAATTAATATATCTACTTATAACTTACTCTGGTTTAAGAGATTTTATTTTGAATGTAAAATAAAAAAAAAATTAATCACAAGTTTCATTACTTTAAAAAAAACTTGTCCATTACTAGAGAAAAATATTTAAAACACTGCATGCATTTAGAATACTTGACATATGTTGAGAAATTCACTTTCACTAGAGTGAGGCAATTTAGCACAATAATACAGCTGTTTTAATGCACTATCACTTTGCTCCTTGGTGAAGTTGGTTCAAGTGTTCACTGAAATTTAAGAAGAGATCACAGTAAAAAGGTAGAGTTTCTGGATCTCATATAAGTTAGCCTGCAGCAATCTCTCTCAGTGATTAGATGTGTGTTTGCCACAATGAAGGGAGAGGGAATGGGATATTTGAGTCATTCAGTTCCAATGGGTTGGCCTATGTTATGCATACTGTGAGAGCAATTATCAACAGGAAGTAGATGTAAAAACATGCTGTTGTTTTTAAGCTCATTTTTAGAGGGTGGAAAAGTTTGGGACTGTGAAATACAACTGAAAAAACAGATAATATGTTTTTAATAAACAATATAAATGTTTGCATCGTTAAAGCTGACAGAAAACAATAGCACTTTCATGTAAGTACAAACCTAGCACACGAAAAAGTTCTCAATAGGAAAGAAAGCTGTTAATAGCAGGGATACTCATAAAATAGAAGATAACTAGTGCCCTACCAAATTCCCGGCCAAAACGCATCACAAACAATGAAATCTGGGGTCCCCCCATGAAATCTGGTCTTTTGTGTGCTTTTCCCCATACTATACCGATTTCACAGGGGAGACCAACGTTTCTCAAATTGGGGGTCCTGACCCAAAAGCGGGTTGCAGCAGGGTCGCAAGGTTATTTTAGAGGGGATTGTGGTATTGCCACCCTTACTTCTGCGCTGCCTTCAGAGCTGGGCAGCCAGACAGCGCTGGCTATTGATTGGGTGCCCAGCTCTGAAGGCAGTGCCCACCAGCAGCAGCGCAGAAGTAAGGGTGGCAATACCAATCAGGTAACATTTAATGTTAGCTTTTACCAGGAAGCAAGACTGCCATTTGGCAAAGTTATTTATAGACACACAATCAGGAATGATCACAGAAAATCTATTTAAAGGAAGAACCACTAAACATAATGCAGTCCACACACACACAAAAATCCTAGTTAAAATGGTCTGACTAAATCTACAAAAGCCAGGAAACTTTCATGTAAATTATCTCATGCTATTGTATCTAAAGTCTTTTGCAGCATATTGCCCTCAGTGCTTATGCAACGTGAAAAATTAGGAACCGTATATGATGGTAAGAACAGAGTTAGCGGTTTGTTATTTGAATTTTCTGGATTTTGTAGGTTTTTCTCAAAACATTAAGATTTTAATCATTTTTATTGGCATTTTTTTTTTTTTTTTTTTTTTTTTTTTTTTACACAGAACTGTATTTTTTAGTGTCAGATCCCTCAGTCGAGATTGCAACATATCTTACTGAAAGAATGAGGCATACCCTTAGAAAAGGGACCCACTCCTAAGGATGCATGGTTACAATTCACTCATTGAGAACACGAGTTCAATAAATGTCAGGTAGTGACAGACTATCTTAGGTTCTTTGAAAAGATGGGGAATATTTATTTTTACATACAGCAATAGCACAAATAGTTACATTAACACTATAAAAATGTAAATATGAAATCATCTATCATGAAACACTTCAGCATTGTGTTAATGCAAAAAAAAAAAGTTACACTGACTAGAAAAACTGGATGAAATGCAATAAACGAACAGAAAAATTGATGAAAACTAAACTGATTCCCCCCCCTCCCAAATTTCAATCAACATAGAAGATTATTATTTATATTAAGTTAGTGCCAAGAGGCATTGTGATAGGCACCGTACAAGCACAGCGTGGAGACAGTCCCTACCTTAAGAGTTTCCAGTCTGAACAGGCATGACAGACCAAGGATGGGAGGGGATTAAGAAAGTCAGAGGTGAAATGACCTGCCACAGGTAATACAGCAATTTAGGGGCAGAGCTGGAACTAAAACCCAGATCCCTCAGCTTCCAGTTCAGGAACCTACCTACTAGACAATACTGCCTTCCAGTATTTTAGTGTAACCGGTGAATTTCTGGTTATGATTTGTTTGAATTAAAGCTCTGGTGCTTTACAAATTGTCAAATTTTAATTAGCTTTTAGTTAAAATTCACTGACAGCAATAATTGTCAAAATATACACATTCCCCCTCCCCCTTACACTAAACTGCAGGATTACAAAAATGCAACTTAATCCAAACAATTCAAAATATTTTTTGGAAAATAACAGTTTCTTAAAGATTCAGCAAAGAGATTAGTCCTGACCCTGAAATTCTGGGAGGCAAGTTTTCAAATACAGCCTCCACGTTTGCAATTTTCCATATGCAAAAAGGAAGTCTGCGCACAGGGGTTGTCCTTGAGCATGAAAATCAACTTGATGTCTAACTACTCAACTTGTGAACATGAATGTCATTTGCACAAAACCCTAACTGTATGGTCTGTGTAGGCAAATGCCCATGAAAAACAGAACCAAATGGTTTTTAGTCTCCAGTTAAAATCCTTTATTTCATATGGTTATATGCTGAAATGCTTAACTATTAAAGGGCAAAAAGCACCATTACACAAACTCCTGTCTAGGTTAACCATTTAGCTGAAGTAATTCCACTGATCTCAACAGATTTGCTGCCAGCATTTTTTTCCTAAATATATAATGAACGTAAGAAAGATAAGGCAGGAAACACATTTCCTGAACAACATCCCTAATGATCTGGCATGTCTTCTGCTGGTGATCCTTGTTCACAACACTGCATCCTTTGTTTCAGTAATTAACATTAAGTTAATAGAGTTAATTCAAAATTATACAAGCATTTAATTAGGCCCATTAAAAAGGAGACAAATTTCCAGTCTGCATTAATACACCAACCACCCAAATGTATGTGATGGGAATACACAAAACAACATACTAAAATTCAGACTTTACAAAGTTAATACTGTAAGCTTTTCTTAATCATCATCTTCACATTCATTCATCATTTAGGGTAAAATTTTCAAAGGACCCTAGTCCCATTTGCTTTCAATGAGACTTCGGTACTTTGAAAACAATACCCTTAGAGAGGAAGTCCTCAACAGAACAGAATCTAGAAGGCCTTACTCCTACTATCATGATAGTACAGACTATTTATATAACACAGTCAATTCATACTACTGTTTACAAAACAACATAAAATATATTTCCTGTCCCAAAAAGCTTGTGTTTACCACAGATGAGAAAGTCCAACCAAAACAAAAGGCTGCAGTTCAGGGAAGGGAAAGAGGGAAAAGTAATTGGTGAGAAAAAACAAGGAATTATTCCCAGGTCAGCTTTAAGGAGGGATATAAAAGACGGGTTGGCAGACAAGTAGCGGGGCATTGTTCCACTCACAGGGAGCAGAAGTATGGAAGGAGTGAAGCCAAGGATGCAGGAGACACAAAAAGCAATACAGCATGAAGAGTGGGAGAAGTGTAAAGAGTGAGGGGGGAGGAGAAGGAAGGGAGTTCAAACTTGTAAGCAGGGATGAAATTATGCAGTCTTCAAGGCAAAGATAAAAAATTTGCAAATAATGGGCAAAGGACAAGAAATTAATGAAGAGATTCAAGAAAGTGGTGAGAAAGACATGTGAAGAGCCAGAAGAGCATTATAGCAGCAGAGTTCTCGATAGATTGGAGGAGAAAGAGGAAAAGAAAGTGAAGCAAAGAAGGGTCCCTTTCTTCCTGTACCCAAAGATTACACAAAAGTTGTGAGCCTGGGAAAAGGAAGGATGAGGGAGCCGTCAACAGTGGTAGAGAAGAAAGATGAGGAGGAAAGGTAAGAAGCTTGGGTTTGGAGGTTAATTATTTTGGGATGGCAGTGGGACATCTAACAGCAAGTGCTGGAAAGATGTTTGGAAATGGAAGGCAGAGAGGAGGGTGGGGAGAGGTCAGGCACAGAGACAGGTACCATCAGAGGTGGTTGCTGAAAACATGGGTCAAATGAGACTGGCAAGAGACTATACTGATCTATTAATAAACTCAAAATCTTTCCAAAACATTTAGATTTTAAAAAGGACGACACTGGAAGGTCCACATCAGTTAGATAATCTTCTACAGTCACTTATCCTACAGTGTCAGTTTTTTCTTCTAACGAGACAGTGTTTGATCAGGCTCACAGAAGAGAATCTTAAATGTTATATACATACCTTAGAGAGATACAGTGCAAAAGTTCTAAAAAAAAAGAAATACTTGTTTTGAAGCAATAATCCTGAATCCTTGTAAACTGATAACATGTTCCTTGTTTTAAACATGTAAATCATACCTGCCCAGTGGCTCATCAAAACAGTGTCCTGGTTTATTTTACTGTAAGTGCCCACATTTACTTCTACAAAATTACTGTTACTCTGATTAATAAAATACAAGACCAAAAATAATGTATAAATATAGAACTATTTTTTTCCATGCTAGAAGCCAAGTGTTACATCTTTATTACCTAACACACACACACACACACGCTTTCTCTCTCTCTAAATATAATGCACTGGTATTATGTGCTCCTTAAAGAATAATGATCTCAACAGATACTCGTTTGGAGGAAAGTTTCTGTTGTTGGGTGGCTACACTGCTATATTTGCTCAGTAGTGTTTTAGTGCTATTAACTTGGAACTCAGTCTACACATCTATGTACACAACATCAAACATATGTATGTGCATGTATTATCTATCTTCATAGAAATGTAGGCCTGGAAGAGAACTCTGAGGTCATCTAGACCAGCCCCCTGCACACCAAGACCATACCCGACAGGTGTTTGTCTAACTTGTTCTTTAAAACTTCCAATAAAGGGGATTCTACAACCTCCCTTAGTAACCTGTTCCAATGCTTAACTATCCTTATAGTTAGAAAGCTTTTCCTAATATCTAACCTCCCCTGCTGCAGATTAAGCCCATTTACTTCTTGTCCTACCTTCAGTGGACATGGAGAACAAGTGATCACCGTCCTCTTTATAACAGCCTTTAACATATCTGAAGATTTATCAGGTCCCCCTCAGTCGTCTTTTCTCAAGACTAAACATGCCCAGTTTTTTAACCTTTCCTCACAGGTCAGGTTTTCTAAATCTTATCATTTTGTTGCTCTCCTCTGGACTCTACAATTTGACACATTTTTCCGAAAGTGTGGCACCCAAAACTGGACACAATTCTCCAGCGCAGGCCTCACCAGTCCCAAACAGAATAGAACAATTATCCTGAGTCGAAATACACCCCAGAATATTAGCCATTTTCACAACTACGTCTCATTGTTAACTCATATTCAGTTTGTGACCCCTTATAACCCCAGACCCTTTTCAGCAGTACTACTACATAGCCAGATGTTCCCTATTTTTAATTGTGCATTTGATTTTTTCCTTCCTAGTACTTTGCACTTGTTTTAGTGAATTTCATCTTGTTTATTCCAGACCATTTCTCTAATTTGTCAAGGTCCTTTGAATTCTAATCCTGTCCTCCAAAGTGCTAGCAAGCCCTCCCAGCTTGTTGTCATCTGCAAATATTATAAACATACTCTGCACTCCATTATCCAAGTCATTAATGAAAATATTGACTAGCAGCAGACTCAGAATAGACCCCTGCAGGATCCCATTAAATACATCCTGTCATCTTGACAGAAAACTATTGATAACTACTCTTTTTCAACCAGTTGTGCAGCCACTTTATAGTAGTTTCATCTAGACCACATTCCCCTAGTTTGCTTATGAGAATGTCAGGTGGGGATGTGTTCAAAGCTTTACTAAAATCAATAATCCACCACTACAGAAATTTCCCCATACTGGAGGCCTCATTCCCAAAAATGACAGAGTCACTGAAGAAATTTATGTCATTTTTGTTATTGCTAGATTGATGGCTTTGTGGTGATTTTTGTTGGACAAAACAACATTCAAAATTGAGATGTTTCCTGTATTAAAAGGCCCATAGTGATTGCATCAACAAATTTCCAGAGTCTAGCACAATGAGAAGATGAAAATTGTCAGTCACCCTGTTACAAGCATCTCTATATTAAATGCATGTATGTACATACACCTCTACCCTGATATAACGCTGTCCTCGGGAGCCAAAAAACCTTACCGCGTTATAGGTGAAACCGCGTTATATCGAACTTGCTTTGATCCGCCGGAGTGCGCAGCCCTGCCCCCCCGGAGCACTGCTTTATCGTGTTATATCCAAATTCGTGATGGTTGCATTATATCGGGGTAGAAGTGTATAAGCACACACCTTTTTAATTATTTGAATTTGGTAATTGTCAAGAAGTGCCAAAAGGAAGTCCTTTATCCAGAGGATGGGTAGTAGAAGGGCACAACATTCCACCAACATACTTCAAATTGACCTGAAGACCCCATCTCCTGGGCTAAGAGTTCAGTCTCCATGTTCAATCAAATCTAAGAAACCTCTGTTGAGATTGAAACCGCCAACCAGAGTGGTTTGAATAACATGGCCAACACTCCACTAGAAACTGGAATGATCAACCCTTTCAATACAGGTAACCAAACTTTTAGTTACCACTCTCTTCTGTCATAATCAAAACAGGTGTTCTGGTTAAAGGCTCCATTATAACAATACCAATCCCACAGTCATCTATCATTCTTTCTTATGGAAATAGCATGGTGCTGAAAAGTTGGTTGCTTAAAAACTGTATACTAGCAACACTCATAACTTAATGCAATATGCCATTTTTACCCTTGTTGAGATTTTCAAAGCAGCCCAAAGGATTTAGTCATATCTTTCATCAAAATTCACAGATGTGTGGCTAAATTCCTGCACTGCTTAGAAAATCTCAGCCCATGCCTAACGGTTCAGAAGTGCTTACACTAAATATAAAATTTTATTCTACGCAAGAACAGTCATATTCTGCACTAATGCATGAAAATTAACTGTGACATTCCCTCACTTACTATAGTGTCACAGCTCCCCCAGCTTCATACATTCAAGGCGTTCAGTGTCATCAACTATTTGGAGTAAAATTTACAACAGCTACTAAAACCAAGTGTGATGTACCGAGGTAGCAAAAGTAATTCAAACATGATGAAAGCATGAGAAAAATTCCCAAGAACCTTTGTTGGCAATACCTGCAATAATACCCTTTGAAAAAAAAAAATGAGGATGTCCATTAATGTTTTAGAAACAATTGATGTTCATTAAGAAAATGAATGTGAAAGCATTGCTCCTGGTAACCACATAATTAGTGTCTAATGCCATATCTATCTTTTTGCAGAAATGTACCGAAATTAGTTAATATATTTATAAAAATATTAAGATGTGCATGTGCAAAATATACATAGTAAAATATATACAGTGTATATATATTTCTAACACACACACACACACACACACACACACAGGCATATATATTAATATTTTTATTTTATTACTTTATACACTTATATTATCTATATTGAAAATACATTATGGTGCATGAGTTTGTTATGCTCACATTACTCACAAATGGCAAAATCACAAGTGGAAGTTAAAGGTGATCTCAAATGTGTGCTACTAAGATCTTTACCATGCTGAAGCATAATGTATTTTGAATATGCCATGTGTTATAGAGAAAGTGTTAGGAATATTTTAGAGAGGATTTGTTTGGGTTTTTTTTTTTTTTAAATGTATTTGGATTATTTTTTTATCTTTTGCCTTTGAAGCCATGTGTCTTAATTACCATGAGTCCAACTGCACGGGACTGAAAGAAACTAAAAAGAAACTCTATAATAGTCCATATGGTTATAATGTCATGTAACTCAGTACAGAATTTTGCCCAGTTGTCGAAAAAAATGCAAGGCTGGGTCAAGAGCAACACCGCAAATGGAAGAAATCCACACTGTATGTGGGACCTCTCATTTAAAGTAAATCAGTCCTAGTTTTTACCCCCCGTTATCCAAAATGCCTGACTAAGAAGGCAGTATAACAAACTTTAATTTCTTTATTTGGTAGTGGACTGAATTCAATTTTGCTCCTATTTGTTCTACAATGACCAGTGTTTGAAAAGATTCAGGGAGTGTTAATTTCAGATGCTACCACATTTATCAGTGACTCATCTTCAGGGAAGTATTCTGAAATGAGTAATGGAATGCCACTCATTGTTTTATTACGAGAGTGTGTACACATCCCACTGAAAATATAAAAGCTTTCATTAAGTAATTTGTTGCAATTCTTCTACGCTTGTCACAGACTTTACTATTCTGTTGATATTATTGTCAATATTTACTACACTTCAATGGGAAAGCACAAAGCATTCCAATATAATGCAGCATGGCATCGGTTGGTGAACAGCACAATAAAATCTACTTGCAAATAGTATTTGTCAAGTTTTTAAAGAGCAACAACTTCCATTAAATGGTTTTAATCAAGATGGAAGATCAAGAATATCTTCTTGAAGTGTCATTTTAAACTTTTATCCCTAAATTATCTTTTTTAATCCTCTAAAGATGTCAAACACTTATGTCTCTCTTACGGCACAGAAACAGCTCTTTCACAATCAGTCTTTAAGGCGCTGTAAACTTATCTCAGCTGCTGAAATTCTTCATGAGAAAAATCAGGAACAATGTACATATCTGCCACTGTGGAAATAAAGCTGCCAGTGATAAGTGGGAAAGATCTAGTCAGGCACCTTTTACACTGTGTTGCAGTACTTTTATTGTGACCAGGTACTGTAATTTTAAATAGCTCTCTAAAGTACACTGATTGCAATCTGTTAAAATACAGCTGTACTCTGAAAAGTGACTAACAGCACTGTAGGTTCATGTTTACATCTCATTGATCCTATGTCATATTTGCTCAGCTTACAAATAAAATGCCCACCCCTTTTTTTTTTTCCTAATTGCCAGCCCTATAAACTCAGTCTGAGATGCAAGACTGTTGGGCTCTTTCCTACACATGCATCAACAATAAAAATGATTCAGACGCAAGTTATGTATACAAGTTATACCAACGCACACATTAGCTTTAGGTGGGGTTGCACAGGTGTGCCCAAAGGGCATGATTGGATCAACTGATTTAACTGCAGCTGCACCAGAAAATCAAGATGAAAAAACAGGATTCTTGTACCTGGCTGAGGCTTGAATCTTCTTAGCAAATGACTACTCTTGTTTAGTGGATAGCAGGATTATATCTCCTATGTAAGTTAATTACCTTCTGCAAGAGAGTTAGTGCACTGTACACTGATGCTAAATGAAAAGAGAGGGAAGAGGCTGATTTTACAAACAATTAAATGGCAGTTCATTACAAAAGTACGGACAAATTCCTATAAAAAGATGGAATCCACCTACCACAGACTCCTTTACCAAAAAGTATCTGAAATATTTATAATGGTGGAGCAGTCACAAGACCACAGGGCATAGCAAGGCTGCATCAGGATTTTCAGTTTTAGATAGGATTTACCCTTAGACCTTTGCCTATCACAAACGAAAGTTGTGTTATAACACAAAGTTGCACTGCTTGCTTTCCACCACATTCCTATTAACAAGGGTTCAAAACATTTACCTGATATTTGGTAGCCCTGAGACTAAGTCTACTAGCCAGGATGGAACACCTATCCTGCCACACACTCCAAACCCACACCTTCCTTCCTTTTATTTTAAAGAATATGCAGTTGTGCAAGGTATAAGTTGTAGTATATTGCTCATTTTCTGTTTAATAACATTTTAATATGTAACTTACTATGTCTTTCTTTTTGTTTATCCCTTTTCTCTCCACTTCCTTCTCCCTCTTCTTTCCTATAATATATAAACCATGGCTTATATTTTTCTTGCACTGTGTTCTATGTCTGTTTCCTCTACATTCTCTCCCTCTTTCATTCTTTACATTTCCTGCTTTACCTCCTCTCTCTTTTCTACCTCTCTCAAATCTCTCATCTCTATCTGAGAGAGAGAGAGATTTAGGAGAGACACCGAATAGCCAGATGAATAAACTGAAGGAATAACAAAGTCAAGAGCTGAAAATCTAACTGCCCCACCAGTGCTAGGAAAACAGTGCTGGGATTCCAGTCAGGCTGCTGTTCCTGAACCCTCTTTGAGGGCTCCATATTTTGTGGCCTCCTCACACACATTCCATCTCCCCTGACTCCTGAAAGAAGCAGCAGCACTCTGTATGCTTTGCTCCTTCCACACTAGAACCTACTGTCTTCTTTGAGAGTGGCAATTAGTGGGGGAACAGGTTTCTCTAATCCACCTTTATTCCAACCTCTATTTTAGGGTCCTCCTCTCCAGCGATTTGCTTCATTGCCCGATTCCCTTCTCAGCTTTTCAAAGTTGCAGCAGAGCGAACTTGACCAGCTACTCAATTTCGCTGATGCCCACAGGGTTTCCAATAGCAGTAGTCTAAATTGAGACAGACTAGATAGTTTCACTCCGCTTCATCTTGGAAAGACAACAAACAGCAGTTGAGACATGGATCCCTCTGTTTAAGACAGGCAGTGTCTACGCTACAGGGGCGATACTGGCATAGCTATGGTGCTGTAAGTATGCAAGGATAACCCCATAGCGCAGACACCACCTATGCTGACCGAAGGGGTTTTTCCGTCTGTGTAGGAACACCAGCAGCCCGAGTGACAGTAGGTAGGTCAATAGAAGCACTCTTCCATTGACCTAGCTGCATCTCCACTGGAGATTAGGTCAGCATAGCTACATCGCTATGGGTTGTAGATTTTTCACACCCTTGAGCGTTGTATCTATGTCAACCTAAATTTTAAGTGAAGACCAAGTCTCAGAAAACCAACACTGCATCATAGGAGTCCAACAGAAAAGCACAGAAAGCACCATCATTTCACAACACTAGCAGCTGGCTGCAGGGCTGCAGACCAAAACTCCAAGAAAAAAGATGTGTTCTAACCTCGAGATAGCGAACATGAGGTAAAATCCTAATGAAGACAAGGCAGTCTGTAGTCCTTACACAAGTTAGCATGTCAGGGTAGTCATAAGCTCCTCCATAGTTTTTAACTCAAACAGCCTACCTGTATGAAAACTACAAACTGCCTTGTCTTCTCTAGGATTTTACCACATTGGTTAACAAGTTAAGAGTACACATTTTTATCTCAGTGACAAGGTCAAAACTACTGCCCATGGGCACAGAAGGAAAAAAAGACAGTGATGAAAAGGAAAACGGTATAAAATGGGTGAGGGAGAGAAAGTTTCCTGTCAAGTTCCGGAAGATGAGATAGAGTCAATGTTTGGATTTATGTTTTGTACGTGATAAAAGGCTTACATGTTTCAGTTATAATCTCCTACATTCCCATGTCATCTTGCTGAAAGTTATTCTTCTCTGATAAGGAATTTTTTCCTCCATATTATAAGTTTATCACATGGAGAAAACAAATGTTGTGCAGTCTTGGACATACTATATACATGTAAGATTACTCCTTCAGCGCAATAAAAGAAAATCTGATTTTTCACTCTTATAGTTAAGACAATTGTGCCTATGCCGAATGTGCTTTCCAATATCAATACACAGTACGTGACAATATAAGATGCATGTATCGAAAGTGCACCACACCTTCCTTAATCCAAAGTGCAGCTCAGAGCCACTCTGATTTTTCATCAATGTCTGTGCATAATAGGCTTAAAATTGTATTTAAAAGGATGACAGGACAGAGAAGAAGCAGAATAAATCTCAATTTTAATTAGTAGCTGCTTAGATTAAACTTTATTCTCAGTAATGTTTTGATACTTTCATGCATCAGAGTAATTCTATGTGTAGCTCCCAAACGGGAAATATATTTTAAATTTAATGAATTCACTTATGACTGACCTAGGAAGGTGAAAGCTCTACAATTCATATTTTATCTCAAGGTGTTTAAAAGGTTTACAAACTTGAATAATATGCGTAATACACAACATTCAAAGCACATATTACTTTGGTTAAATGTTTCAATATATTATTCCAATCAGCAAGTCAAAATAGAAAAGACTATAGAAACAGTCTGCTGCAAAAGCTCTGTTGCGTAGGAAATCAAACTTCGGATAATTTTTTCAACTCATTTCCCAAACTGTTGAAACTAGGCCCAATACAGAGGTCATTCCTTTGCTCTCCACAAAAGAGGGTCACTTGCCATATTTTTCTCCCATCATCTGTGCTTACTGTAACTAAACTGACTGTAAGATTCAAAGGAGAGTTTCTATTTGTCTTCTAAGAAGGACGCAGATGTGCAAAGAAGATAAACAGATAGTGAAAAGGCTCCACTTGCAAGAATACTTGGCATGAAATTACAGAAGCACTAAAATAATAAATTTAATAGTGTTGCCAACAGAATTTCTGGATGCAGTCTGTTATGCAAACAGTTCCTAGTAACAATCCTCTGAAGAAATCAGATTGCTGTCAGAAAGGTACTCTGGCAAATCTTCTAGACTTTATACTTCATAAAAATATATTACTTAAAGGAATCCATTAGGATATAAAAAAGTCAATATTTAGACCACTTTCAAGCTTTGCTGAAGGTGTTTGCAACTTTTTAGCTTAAGTCTTAGTTAACTGCTGTAATAAATACAATATTTTTCTTTTATTAAATCGGAAACTTAAATAATGTTCTTATTGCATTCCAGTCCAATTTCTTCATTATTAATATGGAATGGTTCTGAATTGCAGGTACATCAATGACATGTAGTACTCAGATTTTCCTAAACAAATCTGAAAGTTGGATAATATTGCTCCCATGCTACGTTGTTGTATTTTATGAGGAATATGAAAATGTGCTGGAAAAAAAAAACCATTCAGATAAGACTTAGGAAAACAATGAAAGTAGAAGCATTCTTTTAGAAGATGACTAGCTAAAATAGCATTGCTGATTAAAGTAGAAGTGCTTTGTGTTTCTGGAGCCACCAATTACAACTATGGTACAATATTTAAATATGTTTATGGGTGCTACTACAATGGATTTTACTGCTCCTGTTCTATATGATTTCATATTATATAAAACAGTTAACAGTATGAATTTGACTTCAGAATTAATTCTCTATTAAAGAGATTAATGGTATTTTCTCACATCAGCTCAGTACACTGCCTGTTATTAAGTACTGTTATTCCCGAGATAACCCTGGGAGTCAGAGATTTAGCTCTTGCTAACAAAAAGACCAACCTAATCATTTACTTTTTTACATAAAATTTAAGATTTCTAAATATTAAAAAGTATATTGAACTACATTTTAACACCCTGGCAAGGATCTATTTAAAGCCTACAGATATTAAAAATAAATCTAGAGCCTAATTATCAGGCGTGCTGAGCAGCCATTGAATTCAGTGTGTTGTGGGTAGTCAGCAATCCTGAAAATCACGCTTTTAATTAACCTGCAAGGACATGCTGTGTCACATTCTTGGAATGTAAGCTCTTCCAGGAAGGGACCATTTTTTGTTGTTTGTATAGTGCCCAGCACAACAGTTACTTGAACTCTGTTTAACTACACACCAACACAATACAAATAAATAATAATACCTCAGTTGCGCTGTGGTGTGAATCCACAGCAGCTACAGAGACTTCAGTGAAGCTACTCTAGATTTCCCGTGGTGCACCAGAGAGCACAATCTGCTCCTTTGTTTGTAGTGTTTCCTCTTTACCAATCCAGGGACTGTAGAGTTATTTTGTTCTTTGCTGGCAGAAAAAAGACTAACCATTGATGAGACTTATGTATACCGAATCCCTTGGTAACAAAGCCTATGTTTCTCAGCAATAGTCAGGCCAGTAAACACCAATACTGTACTAGGAAAAGAATTATTCATAGACCAAAAACCCTAAAACTGCATCCTGCACCCATAAAATGAAAAACAGTTCTGGAATAAAGTTACAAGAGAGGATTAATTTGACCTTCACTCCCCAGTATCTTCAACGAGTGGGGGGAAGCAAAAACCAAAACACTGAAGCCAGATAAATCTGATCTCTCTGACAAGGCATTCACCACTATTGTTTTCCCTTAATTTGCTGCAGATATTTTGTTCAATACCACATGATGGAAAGTTCACATTTTCAGCCACCCGGATGCCACCATACTGCCAAAAAAACCTTGGCCCAATTCTGTACCACTGGATCAATGACAATTTTGCCATTAGGATGGAAGCAGGACCCAGTCCATAATTTGAATCTTATATTGCCAGTGCCAGTAATTTAAGAAGTGCAACAGCCGTCTGATATGTATAATTTTTAAACAAAATATTAGTACTTTTTAAAAACAATTTTTCCTGCTTCTTGGAAAACTATTAACTCTAGAGATCAGCATCCTCATGTGAATGTCCAAGATGCTGTACCACACATCCTAAATTGGTCAGTTACTAGTATTACACTTGCAGCAGCTTTTCCCTCCCCTTATGATTTGACCAGTGACACCAGAACAACATCCATAATTGGCAGTTAGCACAAGGCTTTAAACAGGGAGATCGCAATCTGACATTCTAGCCTATGACAAACTGTTGTTTCCCCTTTAATTTTTTTAATGCACAAAAATGTAATAAGTTTATGACCCAAAATAATGGAAAGCTGAAACAACCCCTGAAACAGCACACTCTGTAGGAATTATTGTCCTGCTGTAGCATAATAATCCACAAGGGGAAAAAATTTCAAGGGACAAATCACTTAAGTAGAGGACCTGAGGGCCACAACCTCCCAGGTGCTGAACACTTCCGTTCATTCAGGTTCATCTTTGGTAATTTTCTTTTTAGAAGGGAAATTAAAAAGGCGCTGGAAATAATCTAAGATGCACCAGAATATGCACGTCTGCCAGTGACACTAGAATCTGGTTTCATCATCTATCTCAGTGTTTTCCCCCTTCTTTCTGCCCCTTCCCTATATGACTTACTATGGGTATTGTGACATTATGCCCAACATTCTTCATAGAAATATGCTTATGATATGAATATGGCATAACTAAGATGTATTTTATGCAAGATGAGTCATGTGAGATATCATTGGAAAGGTTATGATTTACTGGATGTGATTATCCTATTTGTATGCATGTATCATTTCTGTATCTGAAGTTAGGAATATGGACTATGTATCAATTACAAAAGAGTTTGTACCTGGGGAACGCCCACCAGACAGTAGGCAATCAGCCTGGATGGGCCATTAGGAAGGACAAAAGGACTTTGAAGAGACTAATCTCCCCCTTTCCTAAGAAGTTTCCTGGGATGCTGCTTTAACACAGGGTCAGGTGATCATGTCACCTGGTACTGGACATCATTTTGGACTTCTGGTATTTTTCCACCTGAAGGGGGTGGGGGTCAAACTGGGAAACAAAGGATTCCCGCCATAGGCAAATCCTATTTAAGGCTGGGAAGTGAGTTAATCTTGGCTCTTCTCCACTGCCTCCCTACCCAAGAAGAAAGACTGCTGAAAACACCTGAAGAAACAAAGGAACTAAGCGGGGGGGCAGGAACTGAGCCCAGGCAAGAAAGGTCAGCCTGTGAAAGGAATACCTGGAGATTTAAGCCACAAGCAGTGCAGTTTACCTTCAAGAAACTCTGCAACTTACATAAAACAACATTTAGGGTGAGAAACTACTATTTGTAGCCAACTTCTTTAATGTGTTAAGCCTGGTTTGCGTTTGTTTTATTTGCTCAGTAATCTGCTTTAATCTGTTTCCTATAATCACTTAAAATCTACCTTTTGTAGTTAATAAACTTATTTTTTGTTTATTCTAAAACCCAGTTTGTGCAATTCATAACTCGGGGCGGGAGGAAGCTGTGCATATCTTCCTCTACATTGAGGGAGGGAGCAAATTTAATGAGCTTACGCTGTATCAATCTCTATACAACACAAGACAATACAATTTTGGGTTTACACTCCAGAAGGTGTGTGCACCTGAGTGCTGGGCAATTCCCTGAGCTGAATCTTCCCACACAGAGCTGACTGCAGACACTGTGTGATTCTACAGCTGGGTGCGTGTGTGTGCGCACATACGCGCAGCAGGACAGGGTGAGGGAGTCTAGGCTGGTGGAACGGGCGGGCTCAGTGGGACCCCAATATATCAGGTGGCACCGCAGAAGGGGGGTCCAAACTGTCACAGTATGTCTACACTTATACCGCAACGGTGGCACCACAGTAGTGCTTTGGTATAGATACTACCTACGCTGACGGGAAGGGTTTTCCCATAGGCATAGGTAATCCACCTCCCCGAGAAGCGGTAGCCAGGTCAACAGAAGAATTTTTCCGTTGACTCAGTGCTGTCCACCTGGGGTTAGGTTGGCATAGCTACATCTCTTATGGGTAGGGATTTTTCACACCGAGAGATACAGCCATGCCAATGTAAGTTCCCAGTGTAATTCAGCCCTGTGTCAGAGTTCTCACTACACGCAGCCAGAACTGGAGCAGGGCTGACATTGTCCCATCTGGTCTCATGGAACTTAACAGAAAAAGTGAACAGAAACAGAAGATGCAGAACCCTCCCTCTCCTATAGAGCTACGCTACCAGCAAGCTCATTGGGGGCCAGAGCTACAACTGAAATATGGGACCTCCATAAGGAAAGGCTTGGGGTCAACTTTACTGCAGTGGGGAAAATCCCACCCCCAATCCACATCAACAGGACAACACAGGCATCTCCACAAGAGAATTCTTGCAGAGATTCCCCATTAAGTCACCTCATATGGTTAAAAGCTGCAGGAAGACATAATGTGGGCCATATTTACTATTCTATAATAGACTGGGATTTGTCTGTAACAAAGGACATGTTTTTCTCAAGAAAACTAATTTAATTTTAAAAATTGGAAGAGACATTTTAAAAACAAAAAGAGAACACCCCCAACTTTATGCATCATCGACCCTACAAAAGTTATTCAAAAAACAGGAGGATGGATAGTAGGTTGGGAAATAGTAAACAAAATATTGCATCATTTGCAAAAGCTTTCATGTACAACAAAAAGGATTACTGATGAAATGAAATATCCCTTCGTTAAAACAAATTAATATTCCACCTGGAAAATACTACGCAAGCCTCTTTGTTTTTGAATGACCTCTGGGCCAAGTACAGATCACAGACTAACCAGTAAGTCAATCGAAAACCAAGTCTGACTCTTCCAAAGCTCTCTCTTGGGAACTCTAGCAACAGTTAAAAAGCTCTTTGTTTCCATTCAACCCAATATGTAGGGGTGGAAAAGCTTTTCAAAACATTAAAGAGAAACAAGTGAGGTCTGTTACCGTTCCAAGAAGCAAATTAAGGTCTAAATTCTGAGACTGTCAAGCACCCGCAACTTCCATTAAAGTCAGAGGATGCTGGCTGTGCTCAGCGCCCCTCAGGATTTGGCTCTAATGGTAGGATAACCGGTTTTTCCAGAATTCGCTGCTTTGGAACTTTTAAAACCATTACCGCCTTTGTGTCTATTTGTTAGGTTATGTTTTTATAGCTCACAGCAATAATATAAATACATTTTAGAGGGATATTATAATACAAGTTCCTGCAAGCAGTTCATCTGAATGCTGCTGAAGTACAGTTCCCAGGTTTAACTAATAACTAGCAAGCCACTTTTCCTTTACAAATATTAGTATGGAGAAGGAATAATGTTAAAAAAAATATTTTAAAAAGGGCCATAATCGCTGTATTGAAGCTTTACATATCCAGTGAGAAAAGAAATTCGAACACTGAAAAATGGAACAATGAATCAAAGTGATCTGGGATAAAATCTTACCCACTTTGATAAATTCACCCAGGAGCTACACAGAATAGTTTTAGTTTGGATTATTTCAAGTGTTCTAGATTTGTTTGCTAAATTGTTACTTAAAAACTGCATCATACTACGTGAATCTAAAAGTTACTCTTATTAATTAACTAAATAATAAAGGAAAATTAAATGTGTGGCATACCAAGGAGAACTGGAATCTAGTCAGCTATAACTCACATTGTACCATTAGATCTGGCCTGAATTTTCCTAAAAGGTCATCCCATAGCCTGGCTGATCACATATTTGTACATAGATGACAGGTATATTATAGAAAATGTAAGCTAATAAGCAGGCCATAAGAGAGACACACTCTCTCTTCCATCAACTTCAACCTAACATGTCCAAAACTGAACTCTTCCTTTCCTCCCAAACTGACCCCACTCACTCAATCCTGTCACTGTTGACAACACCAATATGTGCCCTGCCACCCAGACCCATAATTTGGTCCAGACTCCATCTCCCCTGACCATCACATCCAGGCTTTGTTCAAATCTTTGTTTCTTCCTCCTAATACAGTATTTCTAAGACACCGCCTTCCTTGTGAAGGGAGTGTTCCACTCACTCATGCTGGGAAAGGGTTAATATGAGGCCAATTAACCCATCTGCAAAGTCTGGCGGATGGGGCAAGCCTAATTAGAAATAAAGCCCAGGGCTTGTTTCCATAAAAAGCTGAGTGAACCCAACTGAGGAAAGGAGACTGGGAGGAGACGAGGTAGAGAGTTCCCCTTCTCTGGGAAGCAGTATGTAAGAAGACTGAGAAGGATAGTACAACAGAGCTAACAGGCTACTGCCCAGGTAAGCTGCAAGCCTAAGTGGAGCCAGGGGTCCTGAGGCGCTGTAGCCTGCCTGTACCCCTGAGTAAGGGAAGGGGGACTCCAGGCCCTGGGCTATGGGATTGATTGAGGTACAGAAGCCTCTACTTAGGTAGGAAGACAGTATACAGTAGCAGAGGCATGCCTATGATGAGATGGTTGCTCACTGAACCCATCTGGAATGAAGGTTTGGTTAGTATCCATTTCTGTAAATGACCCTGTGGGACAGGACTCTGCAAAGTGGTCTCTCTGGAAAGCCAGGACACTCTTATGGCCGGAGTAGGCCAAAGGACAGTGAGGGAAACTGAGGCAAAGGTTGCTGCAGCACCACAGCCAGCCAGGAAGGGGAGTGTTGAGGTGGCAACTTTGCCACCCCCTCACGTCTCTAACATTGTAACTTGATACCATCTATTCTATCTAGCCCTCCCACAATCCCTCCACTTCTACATATGAAATTCAAGCTTCTCGGCCTTACCTTCTGAACCATTAGCAGCTTTTTTACTTCCTATTATATCCATTCTATCCTCTCACCTCCTGCCCTCTAGGCACCGCTAACGACAACAGCCTCATCTGCCCATTTGTCCATGGTCTTCAACCAAGATAGTCAATGATGACTGGTGATTTTGGGTGCCAAACAATTTCTTTAACACATACCTCTTTAAGGTGTCTGAAGTTGGGCAGACAAAAATTGAGGCACCCAGTCATCCATCACTTTTGAAAATCTTGCCTGGGTGCCTTCTTCCATGCCGCTCATTATCAATAGACTGCCCTCCCTGAACTGATCCCTAAAACCTTCTCCTCCAAATTAATCCTGAATAAATCTCTTCTTCTATGATGACTATACGAAATTGGCAATCTGACAATGGACAGATTAAATACAATCTGAAACCAACAATCTGTCCAAGGGAAAAAAAATCTAAAAAGGTATATAAATATTGCACATTTTGATGGTACCCCTCATCCCTCAGCCATCACACTTTGTCTGTCTGTGTGGGGCTGTGTGTTTTTCGCCCCCGAGTGTATATCTTTACTTTGTTAGTACATTGCTCTTTCCTGCTCCCTTCATCAGCTTCTTGGTCCTCCTAGAGTAAAGCTTTTGGGGGCATGGCTGCCTCTTATTATGCATTTATACAGTGGCAGACACAGTGTGCCCCTGATCTAAACTGGGACCACAAATATAACAGACCAAGAATAATCCACACCACCCTTAAATGGACGTAAGCTCAGAATTGGCAATATATGTATTTATGCCTTTTCCAAGTTGCATTACAAACTTTCAAATATTCAAGTTTCAAAACAAAAGGTTAGATATGGACAGGGGAGGGAGGGGAGAGGAGAGAAATGGTTAATTTTATGTCCGGTACCAGACTTTATTCTCAACTGTGAGTTGCTGTTTTTGAAACAAAAGAAGCTAATGGCTTGGCAAAAGGCAGACGACATTTTATACACCAGAACCTGAACTCATCCTTTCAAAGCAGACCGTTCTGATCTGTAGAGCTTTTCAGTACTGTTGAACTCTTAGTATCCCTTTAGTTACTGAATGAATGTTTACGTAACAGATTAAAAAAAACACCACATGGATAATTGAGCCATATGGCCGCACACACTACCACCTCTGAGAATCCAGATGTCACAGTAACCACAAGAGGAAAGAGAGTAGCTTGTGATGCTGAAGTAAAAAGACTTGAGTTTGTCTGTAGGGGCTTATTCACCCTAGTGTTTTATAGTGGACTAACACCTAGGACGTTATCTTAATTTAAAGAAAAAACAGAGATAAATGAAGGTATTTGTGAAGTGTCAATTACTGCAGTATATTTTGCATACAACTTCATATCACAAATGGAAACACTTTCAAGATGGATGTTTTAAACTTAGCTATTTTTTGTTTTGTTTTCAAGTGCAATCATCAACAATTTGTTACACAATTACAGCACTCAGCACAACAACATGCTGGCTTGCTTATCACAGCCATACTCTTAACAATATTTTGTACTTTTTAAGATACCACACTACCATCAAGAAAAATGTTAGCATCATCATTAGGTAGTTTCACTTCACAACTGTAAAATATCACTTTTTCAAATGTCAGAAAAGGCTGAGACAACACTTGCAACATTTTAATGAATGCTGGATTTAAAGTGATAGTACTGAATCAAATTGGGACCCAAAGTTTAGGGTTTTTTAACTAACCTAAGTCTAACAGGACGTTTAACTTTCTGAAAGTGGAATTTTATTAACATCACGGGAACAGTGATTTTTCAAAGTTTTCGAACATCTGATGTGTTTTACCTACCGATCCAAAAAAATAACGACCTTTGTTTTGCTCAAAAGCGAAAGGATACGAGGCGTTCCTTCTGTTCTACACACCAAGTAGAGACATGCAGCAATTACATGGGTCATCTTTCTCCCACGGGTTAAGTGCTTGCTCACCGCCATCTTGAAAAAGTTAAAGGCAGTATCAAGACAATGCTGGTTGAGTTGCAACTGGTTTCCCAAGTGATGAATTTGACGTTTCCCTAAGAAAAGAGAGAGAGAAAACTCTTTAAACAATTTTGTAATTAATCCACTTTTTAACAAAGGACCAAACTTAAGAAAAACTTTGCTTAGGAATTCAAATTACTTGGCATTTTGTTGCAGAAGAATGTCTTTCTTTTAATAAAACACAGAAAGACTAAGAAGGCATATAATACAGTAAGTTATTTTCAACATAGAACAATTTCTTAGATCATGTAGCTCCATGGAGATTATGCCCTACATTTTCAAATGTGTCCACTATTTTTGGGCACTCAATTTGAGACAGTTAGACTGATTTTCAGAGGGTCCCAGCATCCCACTGAAGTCAACCAAAGAGTTTTGGTGCTCAGCACCTCTGGGGAAAAAAATCAGGGCCTAAGGTCTCAATTTGGGCAGAACTGAGGCAACCACATTAGTAAACATCAAAAACGTAGATCCATCCTTCTTCGTTTGGATGAGATAGCATCCAAAGTGTACTAGACCCTTTTCCAAATACCACTTTAATTGCAAACAAATTATACATTTTGTGGCAATTTTCCCAAAACTGATGAAGTATGTGGTTCCCTTAAAGACACACCAAAACCACAAGGAAAGGAGCTTATGGAGCTTATCTCAAAGCTTATTCATGGTTGTCACTGATAGGGCAGAACTTCCTTCCTCTGAACATATTCAGAGAAGAGGCTTCATTTAAGGTTTAGCTGCCAGACTATGTGGATTCAGGAAAACAAATGTACATGTCTTTTAAGGTGAAGGCACTTCAGATGAGTCATGATAGGAAGTGATACAGCTGCTAATACAGACATGGAAAGCAAGGTCCAGCCCTCTCTCAAAGCTCTAGCTATCGGAAACCGTGCCAAGAAGGGAATGTGAGGCTGTAACATGTAACTCTGAATTTGATTTGTTACTAATACTATAGCAATTCTAACTTTTCACTTCTCAAGGGCAGGTACCTGTATCCACCTAACTAGGGCATAAGAAAAGAATCTGCTGGTAACAAATTTTCTATTCCATGCCCTCATTGCCACAAGCACAAACAAATGAAGTATGAGTAGCAATTCTTCAGTGGATAAATATATATGGAGGGGAAGACTCGAAAACACATCCAATGAAGCCAAAATAAATACTTTCTAGACCTTCAACAATCAACTAAACTCAGTACTTAATGCCACAGTAAATAATTGGAGTCCTAAAGGAGGATAAATACACTACCTCCTTGAGGACTCGGTGCCTGAAGGCTGAGTACAAGTCATAAACTGGCTATAATGCTTTGTAAAAATATGCAGATACCTCCTGGTTGTTCTCCTTACCCAAAGATGTTGCTACAGCTCGAGTGGAGTGGGTTACAATTTTATAAGGACAATGTACTCAATTCTTTGTAGGACTGGTAAATGCACAGTTTAAACCCCATAAGCAGGCCTATGAAGGTGGTTACAAAAAATCTGAGCCTGATGCAAAGTTGAAGCAGGAGCTAGTGGATTCAAAGAGGGGGAGGAGATGTTCTGAATGACAGGCAAAGATGCTACTGGCATCATTTTCTATGGACTGGAGATGGAAAATATGGATGTCCAGAAGGCCTTAAGAGGAGTAATTAAAGCAGATGATGAGAGGAGGACCTGGCACAAGAATTTTCAGCATTAGAAATAAAAGGACAGACTGTAGAAATGATGCAGAGAAGTGGCAGGACTTAAGACGCTGCCTGGGTATGTGGGGCAAGGAAGAGGGAGGAGTCAAAGACAACTCCCAGGATATGAATTTGAGTGCTGGGGAGGAAGGTGGTTGATGGTGAGGGTAGAAAAGCAGTTTGATTTTGGTCACATCAGGATTTAACAGAACTTGTTAGCTCCATTTTTTTTATTTTTTATTTTTAATATTCATTAATTTATTCAGACAGAGGTGAGGAAAAAATAAAGGGAGAGAAAGAGGACACTGAAAGGGAGGGAGAGAAAGGAAAAGATGGAGTGGTGCATAGTGTGTGGACTGTGAGGAAAAGAGGGAGGGGGGGTTGGATGATACAATCAGTAAGTAGATGGAAAAGAACATCCAGAGTTCAAACAGTAAAAAGCAGCTTAACACTGACATCTAAGTGCTGAAAAGGGAGAGAGAGAGAGAGAGAGAGAGAGAGAGACCTATCCCTGGGCCTCTTCCTGCTCCACTGCTGCAGCTCCCAGACCTTGGTGGGGAAATCCTTGCTACTTCTATGTCTTGATGCTCTGCTGATGCTGTTTACTCAAACTAAGCTGCGTTAATCAGAATTTGTAAACTCAACTGTAAAAGGTTGATTGATTGCTCTGTAATTCAAACTAATGTAGGTTGTTCATGATTAATTTTGAAAGCACATTTAACAGAAGTTGTGTTGTCTGTTATTTTTTCACCCAAGAAGATTCTACTGCTGAGATAAAATTAATACATGTTTAATCCTTAAACAGTTGAAAGGCTGTCTTGCTCGTGAGAAGTGTGAACACACATTTATCTTTAATGAAAGGTATTCCTTAGCTATCTGGCATTAAAGGATTAGAAAGAAAAAATCACTACAAGCACTTCAAGACAGAGCTATTGATCATAACAGTGCATTGTTCTTCACTCCTATCAAAGCTTATTTATGCTCGGTTTTAATCTCTCTGTTTTGTTTGGACAGTGTTTTTACATCAAATCACATTTATATTCACATTTTTAAATGGCATAATTATTCTTAGTGATTTCTACAATGCATGTCTACCATTTATAAGTCAGTTGTTACCCTTACCACAACAGATGGCACATTACTGCTGATCTGCACACTTACTCCATCACCCATCTACGTCACTTCTAGATTGTTCTAGGCAGAGGAGATTTGCTTATGACTAGTGATCTGACAGTTTTAGAAAGGATTGCTTTTTCCCATGATTTTAAAAGATATTTTTCAGCCATACCAAAAATGTCAGAACTTGCTCTACAGAAGTTATAAACCACATTGCAGTTAACAAAAAATAAATTTCATAAATCAGCAAACTGAAGAAAATTCAAAGTTACAGTTCATTGCCCATAGATAATTTTCCCAGGCAAGTGCCATCAACTTCTGCAGAATCTGAACTTCTGTTTCATATTAAACACTAAAAGCTACGTTTCTGTTATGTAAAACCTTTCAATATAAACGGAGTACAAATTGATGCAGTGGCGTCTGTCTGCTAGCAGTCAGCTCCAGTGACTCTGCAGATGGTAAGAGGTTTTCTAAACTGCGGCAGAGTGAAAACAAACAAGAGCCTTGTCAGCTTTCAATGTTCTTCAGAATCCTGTGGGCATCAGTGAAACTGAAAAGAATCCTGTTAATTACATTCTGCAGCAGCTTGGGAAACCAGAAACAGTAGCAGAGGAGCCAGGCATTGGAGTTATGCAATGAGGAACTACAAACTGATGCTGGAGAAGGGATAGAGCAACAAAAACATCCCCCATTGCAGCAGCTATATAGCGGAGACAGAGAGATATACACTCCGTATCTCAGCAGCCATGAGCCTAGAGGAAAAAGAGTAACAGATACCCCCCCAATCAAGCTCACAGAAACCATGGGTCTTCAGATTTATCAGATGCTTACTAGATCGAGGCTGATATGAAAGATGAAGAAGCCTCTGAGCAGGGTCCAGGGAACGACACCCTGGCACATAAGAATGGCCATACTGGATCAGACCAATGGTCCAGTATCTTGTCTCGGACAGTGGACAGTACTTCAGAGAGAATGAACAGAACAGGGCATCTAGCCCAGTATCCTGTCTTCTGACAGTGGCAAGTGCCAGACACTTCAGAGTGAATTAACAGAACAAGGCAATTATCAAGTGATCCATCCCATCGTCCAGTCCCAGCTTCTGGCAGTCAGAGGTGTAGGGATGCCCAGGGCATAGGGTTGCATCCCTGACCATCTTGGTTAATATCCACTGATGTGTCTCTCCTCCACGAACTGATATAATTCTTTTTGAATGAGAGTCAATGTGATGCACTTGCAAAAAAGGCTAATATCATTCTGGGGTGTATTAACAGGAGTGTCATACGTAAGGCACAGGAGGTAATGGTCCCACTCTACTCGGCACGGTGAGGTTTGAGCTGGAGTACTGTGTCCAATTCTAGGTGCCACACTTTAAGAAAGATGTGGACAAATTGGAGGGAGTCCAGAGAAAAGCAACAAAAATAATAAAATTTTTAGAAAATCTGACCTACTAGGAAAGGTTTAAAAAGTGAGCATGTTTAAATCTTAGGAAAAGAAAACTGAGGGGGAATCTGATAGTCTTCAAATATGTTAAGGGCTGTTATAAAGAGGATGTTATCCTCCATGTCCACTGAAGGTAGGACAAGTAGTAGTGGGCTTAATCTGCAGCAAGGGTGATCTATGTTAGATATTAGGAAAAGCTTTCTAACGATAGTAAAGCTCTGGAATAGGCTTCCAAAAGAGGTTGTGGAATCCCAATCATTGGAGGTTCTTAAGAACAAGTTAGACAAACACCTGTTAGGGATGGGTCTAGGTTTACTTGGTCCTGCTTCAGTGCAGAGGGCTAGACATAATGACTGAAAGGCTCCTTCCAGACCTACATTTCTATGATTCCAAGATAAGGTGGGTGAGAAGGCAGAAAACATGATATGGGGGTGGGATGGGGAGGGGAGATAAGTTGTTGAGAAGAAGAAAAGACAGTTACTGAAAACTACACAAGACGAGATAAACATTATCTACAATGGAAAGAAAAAGAAAGAAAAGTGAAGGGAAGCCAGGAAGGAAAAGGAAGTATAACAAAAGTAAGATGTCTAAAGTTTAATACAGATTTAAAACATTTTATATATAAAAGATGACAGCAGTGCCCAGCTGTTCTATTCTTTCACACAGAAGAGGGCTGGTGGCACAAAACTTGGTCCTGAAGGTAGGAGGCGTCAGGTAATTTTTCTTGAAGTCCTAATTAAAGAATTAAACTCTGTCCTTAAATAATCACCTTCCAACTGGATATTGCAGTTACAGAGTTACATATAAATTTTAGTACATGTAGACAATGGAAAAAGTTAACGACTGAGCTTCAGCCTCCACATTTAAATTTCCTTTCTTTTAACTGTTAGTCTTAGATTAAAAATAAATTCAGGCTAAATTGCAATGAGTCTTGGCTGTAAAATGATGTGAATCGGTGATGTTATTTATCAAACCAGTCTTGAATGCTATCTGTTGCTGCTTTGAAATGAAAATTTGTGCTTAAAGAGTGTGTGTGTCACATATTTCAGCAGAATTACCATTCCAAAATTTCTTCAGATTTTCAGACTGCCCAAGTAAAGATTTCTTAAAATGTAATATGAAACCTATGTACTTCAACATGGCTGGTGTGCCCCTGACAGAAAATAGTGTTAGCACATTTATATGGGTAATGTCTGTCTGAATATGAAAATACATTTAATCCTTGCCATTCATTTGAATCTACTCTGGGAGGAAGGGTTTCTTTATTCTTCCTTTACAGTCCTAATCTAGCTAACAAAAAACAGAAAAAGAAACATAAGAACATAAAGAACAGCCATACTGGGTTAGACCAAAGGTCCATCTAGCCCAGTATCCTGTCTTCCAACAGTGGCCAATGCCAGGTGTCCCAGAGGGAATGAACAGAACAGGTAATCATCAAGTGATCCATCCCCTGTCACCCATTCCCGGCTTCTGGACACCAGCCCTCCCATCCTGGCTAATAGCCATTGATGGACCTATCCTCCATGAACTTATCTAGTTTTTTGAACCCTGTTATAGTCTTGGCCTTCACAACATCCGCTGACAAAGAGTTCCACAGGCTGACTGTGCGTTGTGTGAAGAAATACTTCTTTTGTTTGTTTTAAACCTGCTGCCTATTAATTTCATTTGGTGACCCCAAGTTCTTGTGTTATGAGAAGGAGTAAATAACACTTCCTTATTTACTTTCTCCACACCAGCCATGATTTTATAGACCTCTATGCTATCCCCCTGTAGTAGTCTCTTTTCCAAGCTGAAAAGTCCCAATCTTATTAATCTCTCTTCGTACAGAAGCTGTTCTATACCCCTAATCATTCTGGTTGCCCTTTTCTGAACCTTTTCCAATTCCAATATATCTTCTTTGATATGGGGCAACCACATCTGCACAGAGTATTCAAGATGTGGGCATATGATATTGCCTTTATATAAATCCATGGTATTTTCTGTTTTATTATCTATCCTTAGCCTTTTTGACTGCCATTGCCTCTGATGTTGTCCATAATGACTCCAAGATCTCTCTCGAGTGGTAACAGCAAATTTAGACCCCATCATTTTATGTGTATCGTTGGGATTATGTTTTCCAATGTGCATTACTTTGCATTTATCAACATTGAATTTCAACTGCCATTTTGTTGCCCAGTCACCCAGTTTTGAGAGATCCCTTTGTAGCGCTTCGCAGTCTGCTTTGGACTTAACTATCTTGAGTAGTTTAGTATCATCTGCAAAACAAGAACAAATTAGGCCAGGGGTGGGCAAACTACGGCCCGGGGGCCACATCCTCAAGCTGCTGCCAGGGAGCGGGGTCCAGGGCTTGCCCTGCTCCGGTGCTCCAGCTGGGGGCTTGCCCCACTCCGCACGTGCTGTGGCTCCACACAGCTCCCGGAAGCAGCGGCATGTCCCCACTCCAGCTCCTATGGGTAGGTGCAGCCAGGGGGCTTCGCACGCTGCCCCCACCCCAAGCGCAGCCCCCGCAGCTCCTTTTGGCTGGGAACCATGACCAATGGGAGCTGCAGAGGTGGCGCCTGAGGACAGGGCAGCATGCAGAGCTGCCTGGCTGAGCCTCCGCGTAGGAGCCGGAGGGGGGACATGCCGCTGCTTCTGGGAGCTGCTTGAGGTAAGTGCCGCCCGGAGCCTGCACACCTGACCCCCTCTTTCACCCCAACCCCCTACCCCAGCCCTGATCCCCCTTCCTGTCCTCCAAACCCCTTGGCCCCAGCCCAGCACACCCTCCTGCACCCCCAACCCCTCATCCCCAGCCCCACCCCAGAGCCCATACCCCCAGCTGGAGCCCTCATCCCGCCCCCAGATCCCAACCCCCCTGCTCCAGCCCGGAGCCCCCTCCCGCACCCTGAACTCCTAATTTCTGGTCCCACCCCAGAGCCCGCACCCCCAGCCGGAGCCCTCACCCCCTCCCACGCCCCAACCGCGAATTTTGTGAGCATTCGTGGCCCGCCATACAATTTCCATACCCAGATGTGGCCCTCGGGCCAAAAAGTTTGCCCACCCCTGAATTAGGCCCTATAAGTTCAACTTTTCACCTCAGTAAAATATGGAACATTAAGAAAAGGAGAAAAAAATCCCTGAATTTTTAGGGGATAATGAAACAAGCTATAAGAAAGTATAAACGTGAGTGTATGACTAGGGATTGATGATGTAAAATTAAAGGAATAAGCAAGCACAATATTAGGAAAACCTTCCTTTACAATAAAACCTACTGGACAGCATAATAATCTCCCAAGGAAAGTGGTGGAAACCCCCATTGCTTGGGACATCTGAATCCTAACATAACACCACATGAAAAAAACACGCAATGGGGAACAATTTGATATTGACAGGCTAGATGGCTCCATTTGTTAAACTCCTATGATTTTATGAAATTTTAAATATTTCAACAAACCTTAACATCTATAAATGCTAGACAGTCTCCAACTACACCTCTACCCCGATATAACACAACCTGATATAACACAAATTCGGATATAACGCGGTAAAGCAGCACTCCGGGGGGGGCTGGGCTGCGCACTCCGGCGGATCAAAGCAAGTTCGATATAACGCGGTTTCACCTATAACACGGTAAGATTTTTTGGCTCCCGAGGACAGCGTTATATCGAGGAAGAGGTGTATTTAAAGTATTCTGTACGACTGATACATACAGAATAGGAAAATTTATCAGGTTATGTGAAAATTTCCTTTCTTTGAGTAGTAAGGTCCACAGATCCATTACAATGGGTACAGTATTTCAGCCTGCTTTCAGATTGATGGTGGAACAAGATCTATCAGTCACTGACAGCAGGGGAATGCCCCACCCAATGAAATTCCCTCCAATTGGGAATTCCAACTTCCATTCTATTTTCCTAAAATTACATATTGCATTAATTATACTTGGAAGAAAAAGCAATGATTTCTGTTACTGCAGGCCATGGGGATAATTTCCCCTAATGAAATAAACCCAAATCTTTGGATGTCAGACCATCTAGAACAGAGATGGAAATTATTTGTCTTCAGAGTGGGCCAGATATATGGACCTTATTAATCAAAGAACATTTCCTTTCAAGTAAACAAAGATACATTTTCCTATTCATTATATAAATGTACACAGCTCCATTACAGCAGTGTGCCTCCAACGTGGGAAAAAACAGTTACCTACCTTTTCATAACTGCTGTTCTTCAAGATGTGTTGCTCATGTCAATTCCATTCTAGGTGTGTGTGCGCGCCCACGTGCACAGTTGTCAGAGATTTCTGCCTTAGTGGTATCCGTAGGGTCGGCTGCGGCGCCCCCTTGAGTGCCATGTTCATGTGTCAGTATATTAGACGCCACCGACCCTACGCCCTCAGTTCCTTCTTGCCAGAAACTCCGACAGAGGGGTAGGAGGGCGGGTAATGGAATGGACATGAGCAACACATCTCAAAGAACAACATTAGGCGAGATAGGTAACCATTTTTTCTTCTTTGAATGCTTGCTTGTGAGAGTCACCTAGAATGGAATCAACATGAGCAGTGTCCTTGGAGGTGGGCTCGGAGTTCACAATCTGAAGGCTTGTAGTAGTGCCCTACTGAAGCCAGCATCGCCCCAGACCTGCTGAGTAAACGCGTAACGGGACATGAACTTATGGACGGACGACCAGGTGGCCACTCTGCAGATGTCATGGATAGGCACTTGGGCCAGAAAAGCTGACAAAGGGGCCTGTGCCCTGGTCGAGTGGTCAGTTACAATCGCCGGGGATTACACCTTCACCTGATCATAGCAGTAGCAAATGCAGGCAGTGATCCACGACAAAATTATTTGTGCAGATCTCGCATCCTGTCTGCCACTGCGACGAACAATTGCGTCAACTTGTGGAACGGCTTAGTCCTTTCAATGTAGAAGGCTAACGCCCTCCTGACGTCTACGGAATGCAACTTACACTCCTCCTCCGATTTATGTGACTTTGGAAAAAAAAGACAGGTAAGAAAATGTCCTGGTTTGTATGAAACTGAGAGACTTTAAGCAGAAAAGTCAGGTGTGGTCTCAGCTGAACCTTGTCCTTGTAAAAGACCGAATAGGGCGGTTCTGAGATGAGTGCCCTAACCTCTGAGACCCAGCAGGCAGATGTTATTGCAACCAGGAATGCAACCTTCCAAGACAGGAGAAGGAGAGAGCAGGAAGCCAGAGGCTCAAAGGGGGGTCCCGTGAGCTGCAACAGCACCAGATTCAGGTCCCACAGAGGAATGGGGTCCTTGACGTGCAGGTAGAAGCACTCGAGGCCCTTGAGGAACCTGGCCATCATATCTTGGGCGAAAACTGACCTACTCGCGAGCGGCAGATGGAAGGCCGAGATAGTCGCCAAGTGGACCTTGATAGATGAAAGGGACCGGCCTTGGAGTTTGAAATGCAGAAGGAGAGAGGAAATTTCCTTGTTGCTTGTCACAGCTCCCAAATAAACTACCAGGGAACCAGCACCACTACAACATTTTCTTCCAAGACTAAATGTTTGCTTATATGCTAGCAAAACCTTGTAAAAATATGTGTAACGGCACTATCTAGTGACCTTTCCTATAAGAATATTTTAAAACATTGTTGTGCATTATCTCTATGAATGTGGGATTTGAGTAGAAGAGCTGATTTTAATTCTGGTCATGAATAATCTGAAAAATGTCAATCAAAATGCATGCCTCAGTAAACAGAGTAACAGCTTGAGACCCCACTAAAAAAGAGCAATTCTTTTTAGTCTAGGTTTAGTCAATTTCTGCTGGTAAGTGGGGAAGGCTCTCAACAGCCAATTTAAGAAATTTAGGCATTCCTATGAATGCTTTAATATATCAATGTTCATTTATCATTTGTCTAAAGAACAGTTTTATGTTCTGTACTGAAGAAAGGACATCTCTGAACTAGTGGTAGTCAAGCCCAGGTTATTAAAGTGACAGCCTTTAAAGTGGTTAAGAGTTAAGCAAAATGAATGAACCATTTCAAAGTGTATAGGAAATGTGTCTACGTTTAAACAACTGTTTTAGAAATATTGTTAGGCTATTAAACTCCATTGCTGTTCAAGATGAAATGTCAGAGAGCATTTAATATCACATTGAAAATTCTTCAGAGAGCTTGAAATGGAAAAGTGCTCCCCAAAGCTGCAGCCCATCTAAAACAAAGGCAGTGACAAAAATCCTATTAGAACAAGATATTTCTCCTCATCTTTCTCATTTTTAAATTGCGTGGATAAATTATCAGTCAGCCCAGCTGGGGGAAGGAGGGGAGATGTGTATAGACCTGAGGTACTGCAAGCAGTGTGTCCATCTGCTAGCAGCAGTCAATGAACAGAACATTTTTAAAAAGCCTCCCACCCAAGTTCAGTCAAGCCAAAAGACTAGAACAAAAAATAAAAAAAAATAAAAATACACACCACCACCTTCCTCCACTCTGACTGCAAAGGCTTGAAAGTACCAGGACGGTGGTATATAAATATACATGTAAAAAAACCCACCGTTGAATCAAAGGGTGAGCTGATTTCAGCTGCAAACCTCTCTGTCAATGAGAGAACACATTTATTCTTTTAAGACCAACGGTGCTCACAAACTGCAAAAAAATTAGATTTTACTTCATAGGCTGCCAATAGAGACAAAAAAAGTTTTTCCAATCTGTGGGAAAATATTGTAGTTTGGGCATACAGCTCATTGCTTTTCTATCACGATACACTGTTGAAAGACATTGCACTGACAGCACACAAAATCAAAATCTTCACCACCCACAAAACGAATATAGAAAAGAAATGGAAGTGGGTCAAATTCTCCTGAGCCAAGTCAAGAAAACTGTTTGCCCATGAATGCTCCATGGGCCACAGAATCTTTCCCCACAGCTTGTAGAATCCCGGCAAATTTATTCTAGAGCACCGTTTCTCGCATGTGGCCACCAGGGGATTTCCCTGCAGCCATAACAGCTTCCTTAGGGGGTGGGGGGGGAAGGCGGATGCCCCTCCCCCTTCCTCTCCCTCCTTGTTGCTCCTGGACGCGCCACTCTGCAGGTCTCCGGAGACAGGTGAAGGAGCAAGATGAGTTCTCTACCGGGGGGCAGGGGGGAGGAGAGGGCAGGAGGACTTAGTGGAGCTCGGACTTCAGCCTTGGGGTGGTTGGGCGGTGGGGAATTAGGAGCCTGGCTGCAGATTAGTGCTCCAGCCTCCAAACCCAGGCTGCGCAGAGGGGGCTCCAATCCCTGGCTCTGGCTGTGTGGTGCAGACCCCCAATCCCACCAGTGGCCGCTGGCCCCAGGCTCTCCAACCCCCAGCCTTAGTCACTGACCCCAGGTGACGATCCTGAGCTCCAACAGCTGCTGGACCTGGGTGCAGATCCCTGGCGCTGGCCTTGGGCCCGGCGGGTGCTGGCTCTGGATGCCAACCCCTAGCCCTGGCCGTGTGGCAGCAGGCACAGACCCAAAGCGCCAGCCCCAAACCCCTGTGGCGGCCAACCCCCTGCCGCGCACTCTGACCCCCAGCCCTGGCCACTGACCCCGGGCACTGCTCCTGGATGTCAGCCCTGGGTTCCGGCAGGTGCTGACCACGGCGCCAATCCTCAGCCCCAGACCCAAGCCCCGGGTGCAGATTCCCAGCCCTCGTCACACAGCAGCGGGCACCAACCCCAGGCTCCAGCCAGTGCTTGCCTTGGATGCCACCTTCCAGTTCCGGTCATGCAGGAACAGGCTCCAGTGGGTGCTGACCCTGGACACTGACCCCTACCCCAACTGTGCGGCAGCAGGCGCAGACCCCAAGCGCTGACCCCTGGCCCCGGCCACACCAGTTTGCTCCGGTACAAAGCACTGGGCCCCCAGGATGGCTGCTCTGGAGTACCAGGCCTCCTTCAGACTCAGGATCTTCCACAGCAGCATTCCTATTTGCTGTGGTTCCAACCCCCAGACAAATCTCAGTCCGACAAAGGCCCAGCCGACCACTAAGCTATCATCTGACCCGATTTAGTCCTACCCACTCAGGCTGGGAAGCAATTAATTATGGGACAGGTGTGGCAGGTCTCATCTCCCCTTAAAGGGATCAGTCACTCTGTAGTTTCTGCAGCAGATGCATCACCCCTATCCAGCAGGCATTTTGGCCCATGTATTTGACATGTATAGTCAAAGATCTATGGCCCCATCCCTCTCCAGAAATCCTTTGCATGCTGCCACAAAAGGGGCCCAACAGAGTATACCTCTGAAGCGTGTAAAATGTGAAGTCCACTGTGTACACTCCCCATGTCCTACTCCATGCAGCAGAATCACACTAGTCCTGTATTAGTGGCCTTTGGCTAATACATGCCAATGGGCATGGCAGGATATAACCCAGTGAAAGCATCCTTGTATCATTCAGCTAAAGTGCCTCAAGCTCATTCAGTGAAGTGAACTGAGAGTACATTTTCAATGTGTCAAGTGAGGAAGTAGGGGCTGCTATAGAATGTGGTACATACAGATGAGATTTTTCTCTCAGAAATTATGAGTTACTTTGTCTGTAAAGTCATCTGTCACATCTCAAACACATATTAAAGAAATGCTTATCGATAGTCATCATGCCATGCAGCACATTACCGTTATCCTGAACAAGTGCTTCTTCACTAGCTATGTCTGCTCATAAACCATTAGGATGTGTTAGACGATCTCTTATAATATGGCCACCCTGAATAATAGTTCACTGCATAAAACAAGTGGATATTTTAAGCACTCTGTATGCAGTACATGACTTCACATTTACAGTCTCTGAGTAGTTTAATGTTAACTGTTCTTTTAAGTACAGTTTCATCCAAGTTCATTTGCTATTAGTAATTTGCCAACACACATGGTGCACATCTAATAATCTAAAGGGAAAATGCTATCAACTTAATGGGAGTTTGGCTAGTCTTAAAAACTGCTTTATGGTTTAAAGTAGAAATGATTTTATCATTATACAAGAAAGTACCATTGCATTCAGCTTGGATATAAAACCTAAATGATAGAGCTGAAACATTTGATTGACTAGAAACAACTTACTAACCACAGTACATTAGAGTGAATTATATGAATAGTGTTAAACATGGATTTTTATTTTCATAACAAAATCAAGCTGTAGACACACAGAAAACTTAAAATATTATAACAATGTACGTTACCATTATTTTTTGAACTCACTCGACAAATCTTTCCCTTCAAAGCTAAAATTATTTCCTTTTAGGAGCTTATTACAAAATACAGATTACAAACACAAGAGATTATTTTTGGGGGGGGGAGAAGGGGAAGAGGGATTATGTGCAGTTATCTACTTTCCGGCAGGATATAAAACTATGAAGAGAATCAGGCTTATGAATAACCCAGTCTAAATTCATCTGATTTGAATGGTGATACTGTACAAAATGGCTGTTTTTTTTAAAAAGTGTTAGCCCACCAGGTATACTATCTTGATAGATTCATAGAATATTGGGGTTGGAAGGGACCTCAGGAGGTCATCTAGTCCAACCCCCTGCTCAAAGCAGGACCAATCCCCAACTAAATCCCCAAATGGCCCCCTCAAGGATTGAACTCACAACCCTGGGTTTAGCAGGCCAATCCTCAAACCACTGAGCTATCCCTCCACCCTTGATATAAAGGATCTTCTTGAGACACAAGTTCCAGTTACCTACAAGCTATTTTTTGAAAGAGATTCACCGTCAGTGAATTCCTCAAAATGTGATACATATTGTTCTAGTCTAAGTTTTGTATCTTACGGAGACACACATATCTCGTAAGTTAAAAGAGAAGATTTTTTTTAAAGGAACCTAAACTTTGGTGTTTGTAAGTAAGAACATTCACAAGCATGTACTTTAGAATCAACTCACCCTTCATTTGCCTTCCAAGAAAGAAGCTAAGATTGGTGTTTCCCCTGAGGCAACTGTTATCTTACTCTAGCCAAATAATGAACTAAGAGAGAGTAAAGAGGTAGTAGGAGAGAATAAAGAGTAAAAGGAAAGAATTGTCAATAGTTCCTTCAATTCAGGGGTCAAAACTGGGCCAGCTCACATTGGCTCAGCAAACCAGTATTTTATTTTTTTGGAAACTGCATCACAGTCTTCAGATTTTATTTTTTAAGTAAGTATAATCCTTACAGTAGCAAAGAATCTTCAAAATATGAAAAAAGTGTAAACCAATAGAGATGTCTGCTTGAGTCTACATAGAGCCTGAACAGTAACTCTGCCAGATGTGAACTGCCCCATTTCAATTAACTATTTCCCTGCTGGGGGGTGGGGGGGGGGAGGAGAAATTATGTCCGAATTTAAGGACAGAAGGGAGCACCAGATCATCCAATTTGACCTCCTGTATATCACATGCCACCAGATGTATTATGAAGCAAATCTTATTTTGGGATCTCAAGAGAGTAGGTGGGTGTGACTATGTGCAGAGTTTAGGGGAATACCAGTGAGAGGGTCATCCCTCCCCCTTGCACAACATAGGGGTCAAATTATCTCCAGCAGACATAAATCTTTTTGACTTGACATATCAAGATATCCTAGTTCTCCACATTAAAAAGTTATGGGACCAATCAGTGTGCAGAATGATCTGAAGTATGTCTGAGTCAAGTATCATTGCAGAAATCTCATAGAAGTTAGAGTAGTTGTGCCAATTGAGCATCCTTTTGATTCTTAAAATATTCAAACCAACCAACATTTAATCCAGCAAAAAAAAGTTTTAAAATAAGTTTGACAATGATAAAAGCAGGGGGGAAAAGTATTTCTAGAATATAGAAAAAATAGAATATAGAAATAATATTTCCATTAAGATTATCCTGAGAAGATGCTGGTTTATCGAACGGGTACTTTTTTAATACACCACTCCCTCTTTACTCTATACCATTCCCTCTTTACTCTATACCATTCCCTCTTTAGTCCTCTGACCCTTCTTACCTTAGTGTGTTCCTCCATCTGTTTCAGTGATAGTTTCCTCAGTGTTCACAGTTATTGTGCATCCCCCGTTATCTGGCTCTCCTATCAAACTGGGAGCTCCATTCTACAGAGCTACAGTTTGGAATAATGTATTTAGATGCTGTTCTTCAAAGTCTTAAAAAAAAAAAAATGACAAAAGTGATTCTTCAAGAAGGATCTGAAAGAAAGGGCAGTGGCCCTTCCGGTCAGTTCACCTGGGTGAGTTCCACGCACAAGGGGTAGAGTACAAGAAGGTGTAGACATACTTGTGCAAGAAGCTGGTGAAGGATGGTGTCATTGGTTTAGCAGGGACAGTAGGGCGACAACAAGAAGGGAAAGAGTTGTGATGGGCCTGGAAGGAGAGGAAAGGGAGCCTAAACTTGCTAGAGTAAACAGGGAGAGCCAGCAGAGCTATTAAGCAGTTCTGTTTTGGCCATGTAACGATGAGATACCCAGATAGAGAGGTCAAAAGATAGTGACACTGATGCAGGACTGGAGTGGAGCAGTAACTCACTGGAGAAAAGCAGATTGGGGAAACAGTAAAAAGATAAGATCACTCCAAGAGAGAGAATGGGTCAACCCATCAAATGAGAGGCTAAAAGACTGACCACAGAGACAGGAGGAGATCAAATGAGAAAGCTCTACGTCAATGACAGGAGGAGAAAAAGGGAGGGAGATGGCATATCTTGGGCTATCATTGCTTGTTTTTTTGTTAAATAAAAGAAGTGTCCTTTATTTCTATTCCTTTTAACCCATTTCTTCATCCACAGCAGTCTACCAGTGATACTGGTAAAGGGCAGAGCTCTCTATAAATGCTTAAGATAAACCAGGTGCACCAAGACCCAGTGACGGCAAAACAGTAAGTTTCCAAGTACAAAAGAAGAGACAAAAATGCATTCAGAGAACTTCTGCCAAAGTTCCTTATTGTTTAGCCATGAATATAAAAAAAATCCATTACCTACATTAATATTCATAACAGGAATAAGCAGAACAACTATTGGCTTAAAGAAAGGAGTAAAAATACATTTCAGTAGCCCAGAAGTTACATTAAATATAAAACTGTACATAGCTACAATCCTCAAACTTCAGTTTACTGGAACTCAAGTATCTATGCCTAAATTAAAAGTAACTAAAGACATAATTATGCTATTGACCACCTTTCCCATTTCCCCTTCTTTCTGACCACTGAAGACTGTATGAAAGCATCAGTGCTCACAGACATAGTTGGAAGTAATTTGTTCTTGAATCTGATATGGATATAGCAAGAGCAGATTGCCTGCAAGGAAACAAGAATAAACCAGCTATTTAGAGAGATTACATAATCTAGTGTAGTGTTGCAAAATGAGATTTAAAGAGACAAGAGTCCTGAATTTCATTATTGTAAATAAGTAAGTACCTATAAAGCCCATCCAACACAAAAGGAATTTCAAAAAGTTCAGCAGATGAAGAAGTCAGTGTCTTTTTATAAAAAAAATCTTATTGATGGATCCCCCTCTCAAGGTAGAATACATTTGATCCAGTTTAATTAACTGGACTGCAATTATATTAATACTTTATTTCTAGCTCTTATTCCTGTTTGGTGGGTAATGGCATCATTTAAATGGCTTCATTTTTTCTAATGTAAAATCCATTAATCGAATGCTGAGATACAATTCTCGCCTCACAGATGTGCAGATTTGAACAAAAACCACTTTTGAGGTCCTGAGTACCAATAAGAAAGGATATACATCTTACTTGTTGATCTTGTGTAACTGGGTATTAAGTGCATTAGCAAAGTACAGTATATTATAAATGAAGCTCTGGTATGCAGATATTGACAAAGGCAGTGAATATCATCTATCATTGGATTAATATTTTAGCAAATTTAAATAGGACTGAAGTTTTATAACTAAAGCCACTTCCTGAGTAAATAAAACACAAGTATCTTTTGGTTCATCAAAAACAGCCAGAAGATATGAACCACCATGAACTACTGTTAAAAATAGCAAGAAAACAAGCAGCTAAGGCACAATAACAATAATACATGGAATATACCTATCTCATAGAACTGGAAGGGACCTTGAAGGTCATTAAGTCCAGTCCCCTGCCTTCACTAGCAGGACCAAGTACTGTCCCTGACAAGTTTTTTTGTTGTTTTGTTTTTTTTCCCCCAAATCCCTAAATGGCCCCCACAAGAATTGAACTAACAACCCTGGGTTTAGCAGGCCAATGCTCAAATGACTGAGCTATCCCTCCCCCCCAACTGAAATCAAGGAGTGTCCTCAAGAGATGCCTTCCGAGTTCTTGGGGGATATCACAGCGGGAACTGTGGGAAGTTAACTCTGTCTACTGTACATACAACTGAGTCTAAACTTTTCAGGCCTGAGACCTTTGTTTGGAAGCTATATAAAACAAACAAATCAAAAAATATTGCAGGAAAAGCCCAGAACTGCTAAATAGCATGTGTTTGATATTTCACTCCTTTGTTCTTCCATTTGGGGGCTTTGAAGAGCCACCAGTTACCACATACAGGTATTTAAATGAAAAACTGCTTTTTACCAAGTTCATAACAGTCTATAATCACATCACTTACACAAATGATAGCCAACGTGCATAGCAACTTATATTTTGCTACTAGTTTGGCCCATTCTGACCACTATACGAAGTGATTAAATTAGATATAGTGGGCCAAAGTCAGCCCTTTTGTAACTCCATTGAAAACAGCGAAATTACAGCAAAGATGGATTTGGCCCAGCATCAGTTTCTATTTTTAGCAGGCTGCTGTCCTATTGCTGGATTTTTCCCCACATTAATGTAAAACATACAGTATTTTTGCCAGAGCAGTCATGCCAGAATTCTCAGACTACACAAAGCCTCTGTCATTCTTCCTAGCTGCTCTAGAATACATTAGGTGACAACCTTTAGAATTCCTTGAGTTCCACAACCTGTCTCTGCTTCCCATGGACTCATCTTCTCTCTGGCAGCACTCTTACAGAGCAGAACTAGAAAGAAAAAATTGAGTATTTACACTATTAAAAACAGAAGTACACATCCATGAATGGAGAAACACCAGTGTGTAGGAACAAATCCATCTCCTAGGAGGTACACCTCTACCTCGATATAACGCTGTCCTCGGGAGCCAAAAAAAAAAATCTTACCGCGTTATAGGTGAAACCGCATTATATCGAACTTGCTTTGATCCACCGGAGTGCGCAGCCCTGCCCCCCCAGAGCACTGCTTTACCGCATTATATCTGAATTCGTGTTATATCGGGTCCCATTATATCAGGGTAGAGGTGTATTTGAAATAATTAAAGAAAAAATTCCTGCTTCTGTAGCAATCTCAATATCAGCTTATTTCACCAGGCTATTTGCAACTAGATAAACTTCACAAATGCAAACTTTATGGGATGAGTGCACAACTCAATTACTACACATCTATTTAATATTTCTTCTTCAAATTAACAAACTATAGCACCCAAGGACAAGAACACTGTGCTTTTTTTAAAAAGTCATGTACCAATGACTTCATATTTTCTAGGCAATGAACATTCACCACACTTCTCTTTAAAAAATGCAAGGTAATGTAAATAATTAGGCCACTATACTATAAGTGTAGATGCAATGATAATATCATGACTAAGGGCATATGCTGACAGGGAGAGATTTTATAACTTTGCTCCCATAGCTCAGTTTGTCATTATGGACCCTGCAAAACTTAAAATACACCAGCCAACCTCCTCCTTATGCAGAAGCAAAAAGAAGGGCCTTACCAACCAGGATAGCTATATGTGTACTACAGACTGTTCTTGTAGTGTCTTAGCAAGCACACTGCTGTACACACCGAGAAGGAGTTTCTCACAGACATATTGGCAGCTAGGCAGATGCAAACTTGCTACAGAGATTTGAGTCCAAATTCCCTTTTCTTGAATAAAGGAAGATACACGTGATGGAGTGGAGGTAAGGAGACCATGGATAACCTCAGAGCAAAATATTGACTGTTGTAAAACTATTTGAAAGAAAGTTTCAGTTTAGGTATCCATAATTACTTGAAAAAAAGAACAGGAACTAACAAATTTATTTGAGCATAAGCTTTCTTAGGCTACAGCCCACTTCTTCGGAAAGCTTATGCTCAAATAAATTTGTTAGTCTCTAAGGTGCCACAAGTACTCCTGTTCTTTTTGCGGATACAGACTAACACGGCTGCTACTCTGAAACCTATAATTACTTGGTAGAAGACTGGAACTCTGAAGTAGCACAAAACAGGGAGGATCATAGTTACAGTCCTACCAAATTCACAGCCATGAAAAACAAGTCACGGCCCGTGAAATCTGGTCTCTCTCCCTCCCCCCTCACCCCCGTGAAATCTAGTCTTGTGTGCTTTTACCCTATACTATATAGATTGCACAGGGAGACTAGCGTTTCTCAAATTGGGGGTCCGGACCCAAAGGGGAGGTCACAAGGTTATTTTATGGGGGTCGCGGTATTGCCACCCTTACTTCTGCGCTGCCTTCAGAGCTGAGCTCTTAAGGCTGCGCCCTGCCAGCAGCAGCGCAGAAGTAAGGGTGGCAAAATACCATACCATGCCACCCTTATTTCTGCGCTGCTGTCTTCAGAGCTGGGTGGCCGGACAGTGGCAGCTGCTGACTGAAGGCAGCGGCACAGAAGTAAGGGTGACAATACCATACCATTCCATCCTTACTTCTGTGCTGCTGCTGGCGGTGGCTCTGCCTTCAGAGCTGGGTTCCCGGCCAGGAGCCGTCCCTCTCCAACTGCCCAGCTCTGAAGGCAGCGCTGGCGTCAGCAGCAGCGCAGAAGTAAGGGTAACAGTACCGCAACTCCTCCGCCACAATAACCTTGTTACCCCGCCCCCCCCCCAACTCCTTTTTGGATGAGGACCCCTACAATTACAACACCGTGAAATTTCAGATTTAAATAGCTGAAATCATTAAATTTACTATTTTTAAAATCCTATGACTGTGACATTGACCAAAATGGACCGTGAATTTGGTAGGGCCCTACTCATAGTGAAGAGGTTCATCACACAAGTGGCCAATACACACACAGCTCAGCATTATTCTCAAGCAAACCGTTCATCCAATTCAGGAGATACATTGTCAAATTCCAGAGAGCAACATCCAGTTCTGCTCAGCACAACACACAGCCTCAGAGAGTAACTGAAAAATAGAAGGTACTTTCTAGGTTTTAAGGACTCCCGAAAAAGAGGAGGCTAGTATATTCAAAGAATAATATTTTTTTCAGTATTTTACTTTTCTAAAGTTAGCGTTACAAATATTGTGAAGTAGCAGCAAAGAGTCCTGTGGCACCTTATAGACTATGAGCTTTTGTGGGTGAATACCCACTTCGTCGGATGCACCCACGAAAGCTCATGCTCCTATACGTCTGTTAGTCTATAAGGTGCCACAGGACTCTTTGCTGCTTTTACAGATCCAGACTAACACGGCTACCCCTCTGATATTGTGAAGTAGATAGTTGTACATAACAGCCACTTTGTTTAAAACTTAAATATCTGTCCAAAATTAATTTTTAGTTAAGGTTCATTCCTTCACGTAATTAAACTTCACCTATTGATAGAATTTTCAAAGTCTCATGAGGTGATCATGTAACTTTGGGCCAAATTCTGATATTGTTGCTCACATTGAGTAGCACTTTACTCCACTGTTAGCCCCACTAACATGGTGTATGGTACTATTCAGCATGAATAAGGGTAACGTAATCTGGCCCTATATCAAATTACTCTACAATTATTTATTTGTGCAGATCAGTGTTATCCTCCCTGTTTGTATGCAGGCACAATTTTGGCAACCAAGATTTCCTTTTCTAGAGTTGTATGTGTGAAAGCCTGTACTCAGGAAAAACATTTATTTTAAAATATGCTGTAAGAAATTAGGATGATTGGTAAGATATTGATGGACGCCCACCTACATCACCTTTTGCGAGTCTTTAATGTGACAAAAATCAATCAGCTGTCACCTCAAGAACAAAAGGCAACACTGTTGATTAGCCAACAAATGGCAATGTATATCTGTGGATAAAAAGTAACATCATCTAAAACTGGAAGATTATTCCATTTCTAAATTAAAACCTCTTTCATTGATTAAAAAATTCAAAAGGGTAATTTTCAATTATACAAACGACATTAAAATGTATACCATGCAAACATTGTGTTTTTAGGCTTGTCTACCTTTTCCCTTATTTATACCCTCTTTGGAAGCTTGAAATTAATTTCTTCTCCCTCTCCCTCACCTCCCCAATTAGAGTTTTTTATTGTAGGTATATTTGAATAAGTCTTAATTTAAAACTGTATGAAAATAAAAGCAGTGGAACACTTATGCTTCGAAATAAATGTGCATAAAGCACTTCAAGAACTTTGCAAATTGATAAGATGATAAAAAGGTACAGTACGCTATCTGCTAATAAAAAGTACAGTGGACCTGCCAACCTTGAAAAAGCCCTTTTAAAATACTGTCAAGTGCCATTATCATTTATCCAACAACTATATGATCTCATAAGGCAGATTTATAATAATCCAACAAGCGCACAATGTAAAATCAGCAGTAGGGAGAATTACAGACTTGTCTACTCTACTGAAAATAGTTATGCAAGGGTTTGAGGTCACTTTCAAAACTAAATATTAAACATCAATCATAGAATATCAGGGTTGGAAGGGACCTCAGGAGGTTATCTAGTCCAAACCCCTGCTCAAAGCAGGACCAATCCCCAATTAAATCATCCCAGCCAGGGCATTGTCAAGCCTGACCTTAAAAACCTCTAAGGAAGGAGATTCCACCACCTCCCTAGGTAACCCACTCCAGTGCTTCACCACCCTCCTAGTGAAAGTTTTTCCTAATATCCAACCTAACCCTCCCCCACTGCAACTTGAGACCATTACTCCTTGTTCTGTCATCTGCTACCACTGAAAACAGTCTAGATCCATCTTTGGAATCACATTTATGTTGAGCTAAAAATCGTACAACAACAAGACTAAAGTTTGCAAGTACCATTCTGGAGAGTCTGTGCTCGCGATTCCTTTCCCAAATTGACATGGAATCCTCCTCCTAATGATGGTGTTTTACCGGCACCTATGGGGGGAGGGGGGGGAAAACAAAGAGTAACAATTATCAGATACAACTAAAGCATTAAAATAGATCTTACAATGCATCCCTTTCATTCAATACTTTTACAATGTATGATGGGCCAAAATTATGGTCTGGTAAGGGTGGTAACATAGGGATTTGAGGGGTGAAAGGCATAGCACACAGAATAAATTGCACTGAGTTTTTCTCCACAATCTCTCGCCTGGGCTACTCCAAGGTTAGCTAGTGTAACAATGTGCCGCCCCTTACTCCAGAAAAAACATTAAGTCATAATCTAGCCCTCAATTGTAAAATCTTTCTCGCAGTAAACCACAGAACAACTGCTCATTTATATTTTGTTTGAGAAATGTTAAATACTGAATTTTATTAGCTAAACATCTACATTACAGAACAGAAAATGTGGTCAGCGTGCAAAAGGTTCTGTGTTAAGGCTAGTATATACACACCTTGTACATTGAAACAGCTGCAATACAAGTCAAGCACACATACTGTAAATTGGGTCACAGAATTGTGTGTCTAAAATGTAGAGTCGATGAAGCAATCAGGTATTAAAAAATGAGATGGAAGGTTAGAAAGTAACAAATCTCAGCAGAGTTGGAGGCCTTGTCTACACTACCGGGGTAAGTTGACCTAAGTTATGCAACTCCAGCTACATGAATAACATAGCTGGAGTCGACGTAGCTTAGGTCAACTTACTGAGGTGTCTACATCGCGCTGCGTCGATGAGAGATGCTCTCCCATCGACTTACCTTACTCTTCTCATTCCGGTAGAGTACCGGAGTCGACAGGAGAGCAATCTGCGGTTGATTTAGCGCAGGGGTAGGCAACCTATGGCACACATGCCAAAGGCGGCACACGAGCTGATTTTCAATGGCACTCAAACTGCCTGGGTCTTGGCCACCAATCTGGGGGGCTCTGCATTTTAATTTAATTTTAAATAAAGCTTTTTAAATATTTTAAAAACCTTATTTACTTAACATACAATAGTTTAGTTATATATTATAGACTTACAGAAAGAGACCTTCTAAAAATGTTAAAATTATTACTGGCACGCGAAACCTTAAATTAGAGTGAATAAATGAAGACTCGGCACACCACTTCTGAAAGGCTGCCAACCCCTGATTTAGCAGGTCTTCACTAGACCCGCTAAATCGAACCCCAGTGCTTTGATCGCAGCAGCGTCAATCCCAGCTAAGTGTAGACATGCCCTCAGATGCACTCTTACCTTGCTAAACTAGCATATCCTAAGGGACAGCTGCTGCACTGAGTGGCTTTAGTGTGAGCAGGCTACTTGAAATCAACAAGAATATTCACAAGAGTAAGGGCTGCACAACTGGCCCCTAAACTATTAGTGATGAATAATTGGATTGTTTCACAAAAGATGATTTTTTCAAAAATAACCATAAGGTTAATGTGACAAGTTGGACCCCTTGGGAAACCACCTGATGTGCTGAGATACCACTGAGTCTACCTGTTCCGCCAGCATGGGCCCCCTTTAACCTGTCTTGCTGAGCCAGGCTCTTAAAGCCTCCTCTAACACACACACCAGCAGGGCCACACCCAGCTGCAGATCAGCTCTGGGAAGACTCAGCTTAAGGGACTTGCTCCAGCACTCCCATGTCCACCTCCCTTGGAGTGCAGAACCAACAATGTATTATGAAATTCGCCCCCTCCCTCAATGTGGAGAGAGGTGTACACACTTCTTGCCCCACCCAGTTAAAATTACAGAAACTAGGTTTAATAATAAACAAACCAAATTTTATTAACTATAAAAGACAGATTTTAAGTGGTAAAAGGGGTAACAAACAAAACAAAGCAGATTACTAAGCAAATGAAATCAAACACGCAAAGTACGCTAGTTTCACTAAAGAAATTGGTTACAAATAGTATTTCTCACCCTAGATATTGTTGTGAGCAGTTTGCAAAATTTCTGTGGTTCAGAGTTCGTTATATTCCTTTTCAAACCTAACTCCTGTCTCAGTCTGGACTCCCCCACAGCCTTCCCTTTTGCAGTTTTTCTTCTTGGGCAGACAGGCCATGGAGAGGAGAAGTCTTGTTTGCTTTCCTCTCCGCCCTTAAATAGGATTTACATAAGGCGAGAATCCTTTGTTTCCCAAAACTTGGCCACCCTTCCCTTACAGTGGAAAGTTACAAGAAGTCACAGGTAATGTTTTAGTATCATCAGGTGACAAGACCACCTGACTCTGTAGCATCACAGCATCCATGAGTCAGTGGCAGTATGGAGCATCCACAGGAAGACCAAGCTTTTCACAGTCCATTGTCCTCGCTGATGGGCCATGAGCCCTGTCTGGCTTTTCCATTGTTGTACCCGAAGTGTTCGCAGTGGGCATCACCCAAAGCAGCATAGTTGAAATACAGATACATAGTCAATATTCCTAACTTTAGATACAGAAATGATGCAGGCATACAGATTGGATAATCGCATTCAAGAAATCATAACCTTTCCAATTATCTCTCACATGAGCCATCTTGCATAAGGTATATCTGAGTTATGTCATATTCATATCATAAGCATATTTTCAGAAAGAATATGGACTGACACATCAGTTACCTCAAGCAAAAAACCTTGGAAAATATCAACTTTAACGGCAAATCAGACCAAAATGCTAAAACCTGTAGTACTGAATATGTATGCTGTTAAGTAGTTAATTATCTGAAGAATATTTTGGACTCCAATAGTCCTCTCTTTAGGGTGAGAAAAGGAGAAGATATCATGTTCCTATCAAATCCCCCCCCCATTCCTCCAAAATTAATGGAACTACATTCTTCCATATGAGTACAGCTGTACAAGACACTCTCTAGAGCCAAACACCTTTCTACAATGAGACTCTAGCTAGTGAGATACTTCCCTCCTTTACATATCATCTGGAAGTAATTCCAGGCATTCTCTCCCACACACGGCCTCCACAATAACGTAAATTCAAGAAGTGAAGAACTGAACTTGGATCCCAGATTGTTTCAGCCCCATGGAAATATGCTGCACTGCTACTGACTTGCTGGGATAGTGCCCACTCTTAAATGCTTAAATTAAATTAGTTGGAAAGATGTACAAAAAAGACAAAAAGTTAGACAACACATTCCTATGAAAGCTTTCTGGACAACACTTTTAAGCTTGATTTTCCATACCAGGGTATACAACCCTTTGAATCTGGTCAGGTTTTCAATACTCTCCACTCACCATGGTGACAAACCAACTTCTTTAAGGAGCTCCTTTCAGCCAAATACTTCAAAGGCTCTAGATGTGGAGGCTCCACAGTTTAAATGTTACAGCTCACAATCCTCATTAAGGAACCAAAACACTCACCATGGCCTCTGACTCCCAATGTGTCTGTCTCTAACCTCACTGTTCCCTCCATCTCAGACTGCTGTGGAAGATAATACATCATCTCTCCATTCCCATATATACAAAATGGCCAAATCCTTAAATGCTCTAAGACAAACTAATTAGCTATAAAGGACAGGGCTTTCCAAAGCAGAGTGTTCTAGAGCAGTGGTTCTCAACCTTTCCAGACCACTGTACCCCTTTCAGGAGTCTGATTTGTCTTGCATACCCCCAAGTTCCATCTCACTTAAAAACTACTTGCTTACAAAATCAGACATAAAAACACAGAAGTGTCACAGCACATTATCACTGAAAAATTGCTTACTTTCTCATTGTTACCATATAATTATAAAATAAATCAATTGGAATATAAATATTGTACTTACAATTCAATGTATAGTATATAGAGTAGTATAAACAAGTCATTGTCTGTATGAAATTTTAGTTTGTACTGACTTCACCAGTGCTTTTTACGTAGCCTGTTATAAAACGAGGCAAATATCTAGATGAGTTGATGTACCCTGTGGAAGACTTTTGCGTACCTCTAGGGGTACGCATACCCCTGGTTGAGAACCACTGTTCTAGAGAAGTGCACAAAGATTTCATTTAGTATTAAGAGGTCTAACTACCAACATGCATTTCAAGATTGGCTCATGCTGGTCAGTATGTATTACTATCATTTTTCTCTTTTAAAGTACAGCAAAAAACTAAGGCCCTGATCCTGCAAACACTTACACTAATGCCTAAATTAAGTAGGTGAGTAGTCCTGTTGAATTCAACTGAACAATTCAGGTGAGTAAAGTTAAGAACATATATAAGTGTTTTGAGATACAGCTAGAGCCTAGGAGAGTTGAAAATAAAATAAGTTATTCTTAGACCAAACAACGTGTAATGGAAAATATTCTAATATTAATTATTTGTATTATGATAATACCTAGAGGCCCCAGTCAAGATGTGCTAGGATGTGTATACATATACATACATACACACACACACACACACAAAGAGACAGTCCCTCCCCCAAAATCTTACTGTCTAAATATACCAGACAAAAGATCAGAAAAAAAGGAGTATTGTAGTCCCCTTGACATTGAAACCCATCTACTAGGAAATGGTCCAGTTTTGCATAAGCCAAACAGGCACAGCAGATAGATAAGGACTTTCAGTTACTACCAACATCAACTGGATTCGAACTTGTAATTTAGACATAAAAGATTATCTCCCTATCCACTAACATATGTGGAACACTTCACCTATTAGGACTAACAGCATAGAAACAATTATGCTTCTCATGTTTTATGCTTTTTCTACCTTCTCATTCCTTGTTGCTAAGAAAGTTTTCACGAAAATAAAATTAGAGTGGTGCTAAAAAATATGCACCTCTGGCAAAAAAAAAAAACCCCAACAAAGTGGAACCAATTAAAACAACTCTACAACCAACAGAACACCACCTCCAGGAGAAACCACTACACCATGACCTGCCACATGGCTATCACATGACACCACATCATCATCAATCCATCAAGACTACCCCAAACAAGAACTGAAGGATCTGTACTTTCCAAGGGACCAAACTTCTGTCCCATCATAGAACCAGGTATCATACTAACACGTGGAAACCTAGAAAAATTATTCCACCGACTCCACCTCAAAGAATTTTTCACAACAAAGATGACACCACCCACAACTACCATATCCCACCGACAGACATAAGAAAAAAGAATCGTCTGACGAGACGTGCCTCAGTGGATGAAACCACACATTGGATGATTACATTGATTGTTTCAGGAGGTTAAAAAATAGACACTGAAATCCTCAATAAAGAATACTTCCACCACAATCTCTCTACCACTGAGAGGACAGCTATACAGTCCCTGAAATCCAAACACCAGATAGTGATCAAACTAGCTGACAAAGGGGGCGCTATTGTAGTCCTTAATTATGATGACTGTCAATGAAGCAAACAAACAAGTCTCTGGACACCACCTATAATAAAGAACTCAAAAAGGACCCCAAAACTCATTCTTCTTGATGCCATCAGTTATTAGCTCTCCTTCCCCACTAAGTAGAAGACCTTCACCTTCCTCCATCTTTCTCTTGCTTCTAGTGTATTTAAAAGACAATTTAAAAAACAGTTCTTTATGTCCCTTGCTAGGACTAACTCATTTTGTCCCGTAACCTTTCTGATTTTGTCCCTACATGCTTGTGCTATTCTTCTGAACTCCTTAGCAATTTGTTAATGTTTCCATTTTTTGTAGGACTCCTTTTTGATTTTCAGGTAATTAAAAAGCTCTTTATGGAGCCATAGGCGCCGACTTCCCCTCTTTCCCCTGGGTGCTCGATCCCACCTCTGCCCTCGCCCCCACTCCACCCGTTCCATGAGGCCCCGCCCCCATTCCAACCCCTTCCCCAACTCTTCCCCCTCCCTGCCCTATTCCAACTCCTTTCCCAAATCCCCGCCCCGGCCCCGCCTCCTCCCCTGAGTGCGCCACATTCCCACTCCGCCCCCCCGGAGCGTGTGAACGCCACCAAGCGGCCGGGCGGGAAGCGCTGGGAGGTAGGTGGAGGAGCAGGGACACGGCACGCTCAGGGGAGGAAGAGGAGGGGAGTTTGGCTGCCAGTGCGTGCAGAGCAACCACTAATTTTTCCCCATGGGTGCTTCAGCCCTGGAGCACTCACGGAGTCAGCGCCTATGCATGGAGCCATATTGATCTCTTACCATTTTTCCTATCTTTCCTTCATATTGGAATAGTTGGCTGTTGTGCATTAATATTGTCTCCTTGAGAAACTGTCAGATCTCCTGAGCTTCTTTCTCCCTTAGATTTTCTTCCCATGAGACTTTATCTGCCAGTTCTCTGAATTTGTTAAATTCTGCTTTTTTGAAGTCCATTTTCCTTATTCTGTTGCTCTCACGCTTTCCTTTCCTTAGAATCATTAAATCTATGAATCCATGGTCACTGTCACCTCAATTGCCTTCCCACTCTCAGCTTCACAACCAATTCCTCCATGCTAGTCAGAATCAAGTCTAAAATGACAGTCCCCCTGGTTCTTCCACTTTCTGAAACAAAAAGCTGTCCCAAGAACTTATTGGAAATTTTGTGTTTTGCCAGATTACTTTTCCAAACGATTCTGGGTAATTAAATTTCCCCAGTTACTACCAGTTATGCAGAAATTTCACCTCTTTCTCTTCCTTTAAAGCTTCCCCATCTTGTGTTACACATCAAGATATACACACTGTATATAAAGGTCACTTCTTTTATATGTGATGATATGCCCAGCTCCTACTGAGCTGAAATGGGAACAACACACGTATCTGAATGAAGAATTTGGCTCTGAACATAGGTAGAAAAATAGTTATGTGCTCATACGGTTTAAATGTAAAGTCTAATTTTACAATCAGCTAAACTGCATAAAGTTTCACTAACCATCTTCATAGACTGAATAACAAAAATAATGCAGTGTCGCAGCTGGATAGTTAAAAACTCCACAGAAAGTCAGTAAAGTCAGCCATACTGCAAATGCTGTATGTTTATGGTATACACTTAAAGACAAACAATAATATTAAGCTCATAAAAATAGCAACCACTACACAAGACCAAATTAACATTCTATTTTAATTCTAATTTTTACATTTCTTGACTCTTTTCAATTTTTAACTATGCAGCTTTAACAATGAACTAACAAACTCTTTTCTTTGTTTGTTTTAAAATTTTAATTTCCAAGATTTACCAGAAATATAACCCAGAGCTATTTCAGGGCTTACAAGCAGAGCCTGTTATGTTCCTTGATCTATGGAGTGCAGATGCAGCCCTGCAGAACTTAGGAACGCCACAAGAGAGGGCTGCAGCCTGGGCAAGTCCCCTGTGAGTACTTCCATCACTCTGTGCAACACATCTCTTCTGAAATGAGCACTTCACAACTCTACCAAGACATCTACTAAATATTCCCAGTACCATTCAAACTCTCAGCTTTATTCAATCAAAACCTTCCTCTCTTCCCAGGTTCAGGGTTAGTCTGTGATGGTTAGCTACAAATGCTGGGTAAAGGGAGGTGTGTGGAGATGCACCGCCCCAGAAGCATTTAGGAATTGTACTGCAGGCAAAAATCTTTCCTCAGGCCACTCCCTGCATGCAATCAGATGCACATTTTGCACATGCTGTTGGGATGGCCCAGAATACCCCAAGACACCTGCCCCTACTACACAGACAGCCATGCCTCTGCTTCTTCCCTCCCACCTTTTCAGCATCATGCTCCCCAAGGAGCAACAGGAGCAAGCAGTCTATGCATTCTGGGGCTATTGAGAGTGGCCCAGCATGGCAACCCAAGCAGGACAAAAATGGGGGTGGGAGCAAGCAGTGTTTCTTGCCTATCTCTCCACCCATGTGTGGTCAAAGAAGGACCACGCACAGTCTACACAGTTTCAGCCAAAACATTAATTTTCCAAAATTAATGAGTTAGTGAAAAGAGGGGGTTATAATGGAGGCTTTCTTGCAGCTTTAACTACAGAATAGCTGTTGCTTGATGGGGCCACTATAGTTAACACATGGCCAGCACTGTACGTTTATGAAAGAAAACACTCTACTAAAAACTAGGGGAAAAAAGCTATATTTTAATATCCTCTCTCTGCAGATGCAGAATAAAACTTGTAAAGAATACGGAATGTACCAAATCAACTGTGTCATAACCCAGGGCTTTTACTAACTAGACTGGGAGATTTAATATAAAAAATTAATGAGCTTTCCATTAAAGTTAGACCATGAAACCCAAAAGCAGTGTAGGTCAATGTTCCATTGCAATTCACGTCTGCAACAGCTGAGGATTTAATAGTTTTGACTGCACAGAAATCTTTAATCAAAGTCTATAAATGAAAGACTTCTGTTCTTATATTCTCCCATAGGCCAATTTTACAGACAAGTGAACAGATCTTCACACACTGTAATCTACTAAAATGCTTACGATGAATAAACTCAGCAGAGACATGTTTTCCAGTCTAGACCACTCTAGCTGCACCCGACCCCTCAAAAAGATCAGCTCACTTTCAAAACCACCCCACCACAGGGATAAATATACTGCCCTCTTTCCACGATTTTCCAGTCTGAACATCATACAAAAATCTATGTGGATCTAACACAATGTGAAGGATTCAGCATTTTCATAGCTGCCAACAATATACTCTGCAGTACTTCAAGCAAGCATTTGTTGCTGTCATAAAGATAGCACATACAGGAAGACATGCGCTGCCAGGAAGAATCACCCACTAAGTCTGATGCAAGATTGCCACCTTGAGGAATCCAGGAGATAAGCATAAGGGGAAAGTTATTATTCATAAGTTTCTAAAACTTGCATTTTTTACTTATGTCCCAGACAGATACCTCCATACCATAAGAATAAATAGAGTCTTTGCTCTCTCCTCCTATCACCACCATTATATCTATGGATGAATTTGGTACTCAGGAAAGTGAAAAACTAACAGATCTGGCTAAAGCCAGGCAAAATATGGGCATGTGTTGTTCAAGCTGCCCAATAAGGGTCTGCCAGTCCAGTAGGGTTGCCAACTTTCTAATCGCACAAAACCAAAAACCCCTTCCCCGAGGCCACGCCCCCGCTCACTCCTTCCTCCCTCCCACCATTGCTCACTCTCCCCCACCCTCACTCACTTTCACCGAGCTGGGGCAGGAGACTTGGGTGCAGGAGGGGAGTATGGGCTCTGAGTTGGGGGTGCAGGCTCTGGGTGGGGCCAGAAATGAGGGGTTTGGGGTGCAGGAGGGGGCTCCAGACTGGGGCCAAGGGGTTCAGAGTGGGGGACGGGTGCGGACTCCAGTTGAGGGTGCAGGCTCTGGGGTGAAGGGGGGAAGCTCCAAGCTGGGGCAGGGGGTTGGGGTGGGAGTGTGGGCTCCAGGAGGGAGTTTGGGTGTGGGAGGGGACTACAGGCTTGGGCAGGGGGTTGGGGTGCAGGAGGCAGCTCAGGACAGGGGCAGGGAGTTGAGGTGCAGGGTCCCGGTGGCGCTTACCGCGCTATACATTCCCAGGAAGCGGCCGCCAGGTCCCTTCAGACCCTAGGCGCATGAGCAGCCACGGAGGCTCTGCGTGCTACCCTCGTGCCCACAGGTGCTGCCCCTGCAGCTCCCATTGATCATGGTTCCCAGCCAATGGGAGCTGCGGAATCGACACTTGGGCGGGGGCAGCGTGCGGAGCCTCCCTGGCCGCCCATGCGCCTAGGGTCCACAAGGATCTGGCGGCTGCTTCTGGGAACCACATGGAGCTAGGTCAGGCAGGGAGCCTGCCATAGCCCCAGACCCGCGCTGCGCTGTTGACCAGACTTTTAACAGCCCGGTCAACAGTACTGACTGGGGCTGCCAGGGTCCCTTTTTGACCGGGTGTTCTGGTCGAAAACCGGACACCTTGCAACTCTACAATCCAGTACACTCCTAACCCACATCTCCCTCTGTTTTGGAACCTTAACTATGGCCTCACCTCTTTTATGGCTCAAAGTTAATATTACATGGTGTCAGTCTGTGTACTAGCCTTTCACCTCTGGGGACCCGGATCACAAAGAACAGCAATTTTGGTAGCACTATCCTTGTACACAGTTTTGCCCATCAGGTAAAATAAAAATAAAAAAGCTGTAGAATCTACTCAAGAGTGAGAGGTCAGGATTGAGGTGCATTGGGAGATGGGAAAACTTGTGAACAATTAATGGCTCAAATTAATAACACTGATATGATCTTGACTTTATAAACATAGTAACACAACACAAACCTTTAGCAACATTTGTGGGGTAATTTGCCATGGACAAAAATAAAGTTAATATCGATACAAAACATTTTATTCTGCCAATAATCATAATTGTCTCAATAGCGAGCAATGTACTTCTGCATTTTGCCTACTTATCATGGTGGATAAAAATCGTGATTTTTTTTTTAAGATAAAAATAATTTAAATAAAACTGTTCGATAATTTAAAGCAGATTTATTAATTTGCATATGGCTAGTTCTTTACTTTCCCCCCCATTTTCTAGTCTTAAATTGCTAACATGGATTTTTTATGTATTTCTTTAATTAGTTTTCTAGTTGTTAGAATTTCAGATTTTACACACAGACTACTTCTACTAAGAAGTTTCACACTTAAAATGATTTTCTATCCCAAAATAAAAGACAAAGTCCAAGGCATAATTAACATATTTACTGTTACATGCATCTGACGAAGTGGGTATTCACCCACAAAAGCTTATGCGCCAATACGTCTGTTAGTCTATAAGGTGCCACAGGACTCTTTGTTGATATTTACTGTGTGAACACTCCAAATTCAAAAACACAATATTTATAAACAAATAGCCAAAACTACACTTGCAACCAACCTCACCTTCCAATATATTGAACTTTCACAAGTCAAGAAAGCTGAAATGCTTTGACCAGGCTATATTTCTTCAATCAGGTTTTGCAGGGGACTTGTGTTCCTAAGCCGCCTAAATACCTATTTATGAGTTTAGGAACCTACTTTCGGGCTCCAATTTTTGAAAAAAAACTGCATAAAAAGTTCACAACTTTGTTAATCTATTGAAAGTCTAAATAACTTCACATTGTTTAACACTAAATCAGTTTCATTTTGATTATATGCCACTAAATTTTTAATAAAAAACAATTTTAGTTCCTGATGCTGCAGGCACTTCTGCACGTTATAGTCCTACTGAAGTCAATGGAACTACTCATAGCTTCCAAGGCCAGAAGGGACCTCTGGGATCATCTAGTATGACCTCCTCTGTATAACACAGACCACAGAAATAATTCCCCCAAATAATTCCTATTTAAACTAAGCACATCTTTTAGAAAAACATCCAGTTCTGATTTAAAAATTGCCAGTGATAGGAAATTTTTAAATTTCCGACCCTTGGAAAATTGTTAATTACCCTCACTGTTAAAAATGTATGCATTTCCAGTGTGAATTTGTCTAGCTTCATCTTCCAGCCATTAGATCTTGTTATACCTCTCTCTGCAAGACTGACGAGAGACCTTTATCAAATATTTGATCCTCACTGACTGATCAAGTCACCCTTTAACCTTCTTTCTGTTAAACTAAATAGATATCGCTTCTTGAATCTCTCACTGTAAGACTCTTCTCTGAACCCTCTCCATTTTATCAACATCTTTCTTGAATTGTGGGCACCAGAACTGAACACAGTATTCCAGCAGTGACTGCACCAGTGCCAAATACAAAGACAAAATAACTTTTCTACTCCTACTCGAGATTCCCCTGTTTATGCATCCAAGGATCACATTAGGCTCTTTGGCCACACAGCTGCACTGGGAGCTCATGTTCATCTGATTACCTACCACAACCCTCCAAATCTTTTTCAGAGTCACTTCTTCCCAGGATAGAGCCCCCCATCCCATAAGTACGGTCTACATTCTTTGTTCCTAATGTATGTACATTTATATTTGCTCATATTAAAACACAGATCTTGTTTGCGTATGCCCAACCTACAAAGCAATCCAGGTTGCTCTGTAGCAGTGACCTGTCCTCGTCATTATTTACTACTCCACCAATTTTTGGTCATCTGCAAACTTACGATGGTTTTATGTTTTTTTCCATATCATTAATAAAATGTTAAATAGAGTAGGGTCCAGAACCAATCATTCCAGGACCCAACTAGAAATACCTTATTAAATTTTATTCAATTTTTTTATTCAAAATGTTGTGTGACAGTAAATCAAACAGCTCACAAAAGGTGCAGTATATTTAGAATACACTTACCTTTCTCGACCAAAGTTATAAACTCACCATTCGTGTGAATAAAGTTACATACTTGCAGGATCAGAGCCTTAATTTTTCAATATATTCCCCCTACAAGCAATTGTGTAAAATACAAATAAGATGCCCTATCACTAGTGACCTTTTAAAAAAAAAAAAAAAGTATTCATAATTTAGTTTTAGTACTTGTAATCTAAAATTGCCATAGCACAAATTTTCAAATTAGCTTTTACAAATCTTCAACCTGATTTAAATGATTTTTAATCATGATTTAAATCACTCTACCCTGTTAACCAATATAGATGTATCACATTATCAATATGTATTATTGATATCGCACATATTAATATGCATTAAGAACACAACATCTAAATGACATTATATTGTATGTGTATATATTTGTAGAAGTGACATGGCCTGTATTGGCCTACGTGTTTCTATAATCCTGTTCGTCAATGCTGAGTATCCCATAACACTTGGCAAAGCTGAAGTCAGTCAGCCTTGCCATTAGGAAACAGGAACCTTGTCAAAGGCAAAATACATTAATGTTCTGTGGTAGCAAAGGAGGTTGCTGCACAGACCAGTACCTGGAATGCTAGTATCTGAAACAAAGATAAGGGAGGTACTGAACAATTAAGGAACAGGTACGAACTAGTGGGCAGGATTATAGTGACATGTAAAGAGTTTTGTAACTTGTAAAATCATCCTATAAATACACTGGGTTCCCCCAAATATGATAGACAATGTGTCGCCCCTATGATGAAGTGTCACCATTTCATTGTGATTATGGATAATAATGCAGGTGGCATCCATCTCCTCTAAAAGCATCCACTGCCACCGTCACCCAAGGATAATTACCCGCCCTGAGGAGTGTGGCACCCCTGCCTTGAATTCGGAATGTGTTCCAGGTGGGCTGCCTACCAAGGTTGAAGAGCTTTGCCTATCCTCAGCATTCTGGTTTCTCTAAAAGAAACCCCCACTTTTAGTAGAAAAATTTACAATGCATGAAGGCAACTGATAGGGAGTTTGGCTGTCGGAGGAGGCTGATTTCACCAGCCATTGGGGCATTTTATAGGAATTGGGATATCGTCCACTACCCAACCCCATCCACAACAGCCTTTAATAGCCCCAAACACAGAAGGGGTTTGTTAAAAATTAGGGTTACTCTCTGACATTGTGTCCTGATGACTGTGAACAGACAAAGGTAACAAAACAGGTTTCTTCTATATAAAGGGAAAAGAGAATATGGTGGCAGATGTCCTGTTCAGGAGAAAGGGCTCTGACCTGCTGCCTCTGTCAGCCAGTGGCTCACCCTCCAGCAGCTTTATAAGGGGAAGGTGTTACCCTAAAACTGTGCCAGAGAGCAAGGGGCTCCTTGGACCAGGTAATGAGTTTCAGCTGGCCGGACCAATTCAATGTACCCCAACTCACTATGGTTACAATCAGTATCTCAGGGGCAGGCAACCTATGACACGCGTGCCGCCTTCGGCACGCGAGCTGATTTTCAGTGGCACTCACACTGCCCGGGTCCTGGCCACCGCTCTGGGGGGCTCTGCATTTTAATTTAATTTTAAATGAAGCTTCTTAAGCATTTTAAAAACCTTATTTAACTTTACATACAACAATAGTTTAGTTATATATATTATAGACTTATAGAAAGAGACCTTCTAAAAATATTAAAATGTATTACTGGCACACGAAACCTTAAATCAGAGTGAATAAATGAAGACTCAGCACACCACTTCTGAAAGGTTGCTGACACCTGCAGTATCTAAACAGTGTCATGTAACATCATCGGAAAACTAATAATTCACTAATCGTTAACATTCTTGTGTGATATGTGTACGCAATGTGTACTAAGAGTTATGGATATATGCTGGAATGATGACTAAAATGTGTTTAAGCCAGGCACATCGGGGGAGTTGGTAAAAGGGTCTGCCCTAGACAAAGGAATGTGTATTTGCTTCTCTGACCAACCCAGTTGTTAGGCAGAGAAAATGAAGGTCCACTTACATATTAGGTGAACAAACTATCAAGCTAACAAACAGGAGGAGACAGCTTCCAGCAAGGAAGAGAGACTTTTTCTGGGCATGAAGACAGAGGGGCTAAACTTCAAGTGATAAGCAATTGAATCAACTGAATGTATACAATATTACTGTATTATAAGTTTATTGAGTGAGATATTTTATAAAAGCCTATGATACACTGGTGATTAATATTATCATAAAATCAATGTATTAACACTATAGAAGGAATTATGGATACTCATTAATATTACACTTTATGGTCTGTGTCCATACAAAGGAAGAACAGGTCTCTTCCAACCAGAAGGGAATGTCACAACTATTTACCTGTCTTCTATATAAATTAAGCATGGTGGAATCAAAGCAATGGAAGCCCCATTTACATACAGGTGGACGGGCAGACCACAGGAAGGGAAAAACAGCATGTCATCCTGCCTCTTGAAACAAGGTCATTGAACTTTGAAAGATATAAGCAAAGACAGAAACCATCTTTGGAATCCATTGCTAGATAGACACAAGGGAGAGAAACTCCTACAAGCCAAGAAAGATGGCTCCTTCAATTAAGGGGGAACTGAAGTCTCTGGAAACTGAATATAGGTGAGAAACCTGCTCAGGCAAAGACCTTTCACCTAGAAAGACAAGGGAAAATCAGCCCCTTGTGCTTTTGGGGAAGGTCTTGACTGAGAGAAAGTCAGCCATGGCTGAAAAGAAGAAAGATTGGTAAGAAATCTACCTTGAACAAAGACGGTAGCTTGTTAAGTCTCAGCCACTAGAAAGCATATTTTGCTTTGTTTTACTTGTAACTCTTTCTATCTTCATTCCTTATACTTGAGCTCACTTAATCCTATGTATATTTTGTTAACAAATTTGTTTTGTTTTTACTATAAGCCAAACTCAGTGCCGTGTTTGGACGGAAGGGTTTCCGCCAGTTAAGTTAATAAGCTGCAATGTGCTTTTGTCCCCTATAGGAGCAATAAACCTTATTATTTCTCTAAGTAGTTCAGGTGTGGGCTGGACACTTCAGGGCACACAGTTTTGGGGAAATTCAGGACTGGAAGTATGTTCCTGGCTGTAATCGAGGTGGAAGCCAGAGTGGGGCTGCAGACAGGCTGCTGGAGTCAGAGCTGCTTAAGCAGGGCTGTCTAGCACACAGACACTCAGGGTGTGAACTGCATGCGAGTGACAGCAGCAAAGCATTGTAAGGCACTCAGGGTTGCAGGGCAAGTGGTGACACAACCCCTTACTGGTCTTGATTTCATCCAGCATGCCATGACACATCCCAAAGCCTCCTGGCTGCTATGAGGCAAGGATTCTCTGCTACTGTACACCTTTCTGAGTCTTCTGGCAGCTGTGATGGGTGTGTATCTCCATTACTCTACCCCAGGATTTTTGAACACTTCTCCTGTGATTCTCTCTAGCACCTGTCTCTGCTGAGGTTCACACATGCTTCCCAAACTGCTGCAGAATGAAAATGTCTTGATTCTTGTTAGTTTCAGTACCAGTCACAGAAACTGAAAAGAAGCAGTGATAACAGTTAATCACTTCATTTTCACTCTGCTGCATCCTATAAAACAGCATTGTATTGGTTTAACCATAATTTCCACTTGGAAGGTTATTTCTGTAACCATTAGGGCTAGAAATTTACTATTCTTTAAAATGAAAACTTAGATTATTCAGAAGATAACAGTCACTTGCTCAGTAAATTTCCTACTCACCCCAAGTGAGTTAATTTTGTCAAGCCCAGATAAAACTTTTACAGAACTTGGAAAAGGGTTGTCTCTCTTTGGGGAATCAGAGGGAAAGAATATAAACTAATAAAAATGAGCATCTTTCTATAAATCATTGAGTAAAATCTTCAGTAACTGTGCAAAATTAAACAAGGCTTCTGTAAAGTTCAAAGTATCAAATTATATTTAGGTTTTCACTACAGAGCTAACTGCAAACTTCCTGATCATCTTTTCTAAACACCAAAGTAGAGCACTTAACCTTCCTTACAGCATATCCAGTGAACTTTCTAAAGTCCATGGTAAATTTCCAGCCTCCTTTCACATGGTTCACTCCCTGATAGTACTCTGTACAGACTGCGGTCATGCTGCTGCTTCTCTCAACACAGAACAAGTATTTCAAATGAACTTTAACTGGTGGGTGGGTGAGAATGTGGGCAAGAGAGAGAGTAAAAGATCTCCTTGCTCTCGCTTGCAAATAGAGAGAATTTTAAAATGCCCTTCTAGGATCCAAGACAATACACAAACTTACTATTGCTTGTTTTGCTGTCCTCTCGTGCCTTGTTTTCTCAGTTATGTTTTCAAACCTGCTTATGCTGACTCTTAAGCTTAACAGTACTCTTCTTAGCTGAAATTCTTTTCCTTTCCTTTGGTTAGTAACTAAACTAAAGCTTCACATCACAGCTTCTTTTTTAACTAAAAAAATTGTACACACAATGGACCAAAATCTCACCCAAATATAAAATCCTTCAAATGTAATCAGGGTTGCTACATATTTTTTCTCAAAAGAAATTAATTTTATTATGATGCTGTGTCTGTGTTATGACATCCAAAATAATTCAGAATTGTAATTGTTCTGAAAACAACTGAATTTTGAGAAGAGAGGCAACTTTAGTGGTCGTCTTAACTCCCGCTTAAGATCCGTGAACTGCAAACACAGAAAAAGATCGAGGTTCAGAAATAGGTAGGTGAACAATTTGGGTAAGACCAATTGGGTAAGCCCATTGAGAACAGAGATGGATTACAGAAAGAGGATCAATAAAAGGAAGAGACCACCTAGTCTTGCTCTCTTTGCAAGAAGAACCTGGTCTGGGAGCCCAGCTGCAGAAGGGTCAGCCTCCTAGCAACACAACGGACACAGCTGATCCTGGAAGGAGCTGCCTGACTGATTGCACTTCCTGATTGGTGGAGGGGAGGAGCTAGCTACCACTTGACCCAGCAGTAACCAGAGCTCATTGGCTGCTCAGTGTGTTCCATACCTGCAGCTGTACTTGGTCCTGCTTCCTGTGCCTGCCCAGCCTGTTCCGGCCCTTCTCCGTTCTTGATGCCTCTGATTTCTGACCACATCTTCGGCACACATATGGGCTCTGGCATTTGTCTTCTGATTCATGGCTTTGACCCTCAGCTCTGCTCCTGACCAGGCCCCTGGGAGTCCCGTGGTCCTGATTCTTGACTCTAGCTTGGCTCTGCTCTAACCTCCAACCTGGCCATCTCCATGGTTTCAACCATTAGGCATGACTGCCCACATCCCAGTTACTAACACTCTGAACTATCAGAGCTCAGCTATCTTTTTCCCTTAGTTTCCCTTATTTATTTTTTCTGTCAAACTCAAGGGTCGTACTTATGAAAGCGGACAGTTTCTCCCAGCAACTACCACAAGACTATGGGATTCCCTTCCAGATGTAATAGGAAATGCAAAGTCTCACTTCTCTCTTGCACACCCCACGTGAATGCAATGACAAGAAGCTACAGAGACCACAGTCTACCTTTGGTTAGTTGATGAAAGACTGAAATGGCTGCCAAATGCACCTGGATGGAGTTAATCTTTAAATTACACTCAGTTAGATAAAGAACGTACTCAAGTAATTTTTATGCAGGACAAGAAATAGGGTCTTCTTGGACCCTATCGCATGACATGACAATCACTCAGAGTTGTATATCTTTCCGGAAGATGGCTTCCGGGATTTCAGGAGAACATGACTGTGATTAATCTCTGAGCAAAAGTATTGCCAAGCTTAAAATGAACAAAGGTATTGTCAGTGTTAGGCCTCAAACTTCCGCTTTGCAAAGGTAAAAAGGACACGCTTTGCAGAGGTGAAGAGGGCATGCTTTGCAGAGGTAAGCTAAGACTTGTGGTCAAAACGCACTGCAACCAGATAACACATTCTAACTCCTATAAAAGGAAATAAGTTGTGGCCCCAGGCACAGCTTGTCTAACCCACAATTAAAACAACTGGCTACAAGAAAATAAGTAAGTATAAATTATATGGTCAAAGCAACACAAGGAGATAAGCAAGCATAAATTATACAGCCAAGGTGACAACGCTAACCACATAAAGATTTGGCTGACCCTAATTGGTCGGTCTGTTTTAAGACATAGCGGACAGATCAGATAAAAGTACGAAGGCACGGGACTATTTGTGTGTTTCGGTCATAAGAGAAACCTGACCCACACCCCCTGAACTGAAGGGATGTGCACTTCACGACGATCTGTACCTGACCAGTGCAGAAAACGGCCAATTGAAGGGTAACATATTTTGGGGCAAATGCAGGGTAAGGTCATGGAGTAAAGAAGTCTGGTTGCTCGGGCAGAATTGATCTCAAGTTGTATCAATACTATCGAGTTAAGAATAGTAGTAAATAGCTAATGAATAATAACTTTACATGTACTTGTGCTTCAGTATAACTTGCCATTTATATTAATCCTTATTCGGTGCTGGTCTTTAATCTTGCTTTTCTTATTTTGTCTGTGTTGCCTTTATAGTCGAAAGTCATTAAAAACCTTTTTTGAGGAATAATCAGTAGTTTTAATTTTTCTTATAAGGGCACCACTCAACCTCATTACATCCGTGTTGGGTGGTGGGAAGTAGTGATCACCCAGGGCCCTATTAGGGTCCTGACGCATGCCTCCCTCTTCCTTTATCTCCACAATGACCTACCTGCTCAGAGACACCAGGTCAGCAACTTGTCCAAGACAGGACTCCCAGGTTCTAGATGTGATCTGAGACTCTCAGCCTGATGAGATTAACCTTGGCCATTTGCAACAGAATGGAGAACCGCAATTATGTGCCAGCAAGGAGCTATTAAGACCATGTAATCTTCTTTTTCCAGAGCCTTGCTAAGATCTTTGCTATCAAAAGGACTGGAAGAAAGGGACATGACATAGCCTCATTTTCAAGTGAATGGAAAGGCATCCCTAGCAGTCTTTTCTCAGTACCAGGAACAGAAGACCAGTAGCTGCTTGTCAGGTGAGTGGTGAAAATATCCACCTCTAGTGTCTTCCACTGTAGGAAGAGCTAATCTGTGACTCCCTGATCCAGAGATCACTCAAAAATATCTATTATGGATTAATTTAGTCTGCAATCTCATTCTCCTCTTCTACCAAGACCATGGCAACTAAAAATATTATCACTATTGCTATTGGACAGACCTCACGTCCATCCCCACAGGGCTTCCCAACAGAGGAAGTATGACCTGGTGCCTTCCTGCTTATTTATATAAACAGTGGCCTCTTTGTTTGTTTGAACTACCTTTGGGGAAGATTTGGTAGACCACATTACAGCATGTTGCAGATGCAAACTGGTAAAACCATCATCCAACTGCATCTCTGCACTACAGCTCAAAATGTTGGGGCACAGTACCAAAGGTCTAGCCAGTCTTCCCTCTGATCACAATTGCCTTCACCAACAAGCTCTTGTTGGGATTTAGCCAGTGGCAACCTCAGTGGAAGATGTATTTTTTTTCTTGACCACCTTCAAGACAAGGACAGCTGCATGAAGGGTCTCCCACATTTCCCTCAGCTCCCCCAAAATAGGGTGCAAGAACACAGCAACTTTAATACCCAGGAGGTCCTGACATGGGCACCTTGCAATTTGACTCCACTGGATTCCTGGACCGGTTTAAATTCAAGATTGGTTGAAGCTATTGAACAGCCTCTGTAAAAAAGTGGGAAAAGTAGGGCCGTTCTCTGCAGAATCACGGCCTTGGTGCTTCTTTCTAGTAGAAAAATACTTCAGCCTCAGAAAAGTCCTACAACTCACTCAAATCCAAATAATAGTCTACCAGCCTCATTCTCAGCATGCCCACAATCAAGTGTTTGAAACTGTCTAAATCAAGCGTTCTCACAAAAAAATTTTGGTGGCCTCAGACTGCGGCCACCAACTCTTGCTGGTGGCCATTCTGACAATTTTTTCTAAAATACTTAATTAACTTTAGGAAAAACAAATAAACATGCACACACACAGGTCCAAATCATCATAATTTATTTATGTCTGGGGGTTATTTCAGACTCAATAATAAAAATAATGGACAGTTGTCTCTATTCTTTACTGGACCTAAACAGAATAGAAACACAAATGAGTTCTCCTCAATGGAACTCAACTACCTTTGAAACACCAAATTTCCTAACCCCATGCAAATCTAAGCGCCACAAGACCAGCTTCCTGATGAACCAGAGCTCTCTGACTTCAGGCACCAAGTCCCTGAATGCATCATGGAGCTGATGTGTGGCACAGCTCTCGGCTTCACCGGCCAGATCTATACTGACACACTGGCACCAAGTCAGAGGGATCAGCATTCGTAGCAGACACAGGCTTTCGCTTTAAGGGTTTACCCTTGGAAGCATCCTGCACCAATCTCATGCCAGCCTTAGGCCAGATCTACATTATAAACTTACACTGGTATAACTAAATCGCTCAGGGGTGTGAAAAATCCACAGCTCGGAGCAATGCAGTTATACCGACCTAACTGCCAGTGTAGACAGCAATGTCGACGGGAGGGCTTCTCTCGTCAACACAGCTACCACCTTTCGTGGAAGTGGATTAACTACGCCAATAGGCAAGGCTCTCCTGTCAGCACACTAAGGTCTTCACTGAAGCACTGCAGCATTTTAAGTGTAGACTTGCCCTTAAAAGGAGTAAGATTGAGATAACATTTGCAGATGTATCCAGCAGCCCTGCAGATCATGGTCAATTCCAAGGCAGACAATGTAGCAAATACCACCACACAGGTGGCTGGGAACACGTTACCTTGACTCAATGCTCTCTATACTGGTTCCCCACTGAACAGAGTCCAGTTCGTGTTTGCTGTGTTGATCTTTAAAGCCCTGAATGGAGTTAGACCTAACTACCTGAGTTCACGGTCCTCTCTCTGTCTGTGACCATAACCTCCCACATGTGCTATACTCCAATGGAAAAAACAAAACTGTTAATCAATAAGGGGTACGATAAATCCTTATCACCAGTGTTATCCACACAAGAGGGAACTATCTGTGATGTGTTAAGTATGAAGAAAAAGCACCTGATATGACAGGTATGCCATATGTTCCCTAAATGACATTTGACAATGCAAGGATTCACATTCAAAATAAGGGGATCTCATAACTGCCTGAGACAATTTTCATAAGAGGCAGACCAAGACTATGGAACTCAATGCCAGTGAAATAGAAAATGACTACTAAGGCTACATCTACACTAAGCACCTTACAGCAGCACAGCTGTACCGCTGCAATAGCACCGCTGTAAGGTCTCCTATAAGAACTCTCCCACTGGCATAATTAAACCACCCCCAACAAACATCAGTAGCTATGTCAGCAGGAGACACTCTCCTGCCGACAGAGAGCTGTCCACACCAGCGCTTTTGGTGGTGAAACTTATGTCGTCGGGGGGGGGTGTTTTTTCACAAATCCGACCAACAAAGTTTTGCAGATAAAAGTGCTTGAGTAGACAAAGCCTTAGTTTGCTAAATTTGGAGCTTAAATGCAAAACCCACCTCTTCCACGATGCTTCCCCACAATAATACCCTGCACTTTCATAAGTACACCTCTACCTCGATATAATGCTTCCTCGGGAGCCAAAAAATCTTACCGCGTTATAGGTGAAACCGCGCTATATCGAACTTGCTTTGATCCGCAGGAGTGCGCAGCCCCACCCCCCCGGAGCACTGCTTTACCGCGTTATATCAGAATTCATGTTATATTGGGTCACGTTTTATCGAGGTAGAGGTGTATGTAGAAAAAAAATTAAAGCCTAGCCTGTATCTTGCTGGTTGGGAAGGAAGAAATAGTTGCCATGTTCAGTCATGGGAGGCACTCTGATACTACAGTGATGTAAGAACAAAGACACATGGTCATCTTCACATAGGTGACTGGGGGAAGCAAGCCATGTGCTCACTAATGTAGTACAATTTTATTCAATTCTTTAATTTATTCTTTTAATCTTTTATGACTCTGGTTCTGCAGTCAGAACTCAAGTCAAAGTTACACTGACTTCCAGGAGAGTTGGGACAAGTGGGGATTGCAGTCCTGAGACCCGATTTTCAGCTCACGTGATGTAATTCCTTCCATCAGATCCTGAGACCAGAATCATCAGGAAAAGGGTCTGGACAGTAATCAGTTCTTCCCTGTAAGACTATCAGATCCAGACAGTCCACCACTCTTCTCCCAGCACAACACATGCAGTTGTTCCTACCAGGCTATTTCCAGCCATCCCAGGGTGGGAGGGCAGGAGGGCAAGAAGCAACCAGTGATAGAGCATCACAGGCTCTGAGATTTACCATTTATTTGGGGGGTAAGCAGGTAGCTTTGTCTAGTTAATGTATTTGATATTTTGCTGACATTAGAATGAAATCGTATATCTGATTTTCTTCTTTCAGGTGTCTGGAAACTGCTGTTGAAACAGTTCCTTGAAACACCAGTAATTTAAGTAATTTTTATAACAATGTTCTTCTGCCGTGTTTCTCCAATAGAGTTGAGACCAGCGCAGCAAATGTCTCAACTATGCTTAGCCCTGAAAGAACAGGGGATGGGAAATGTTCTCAGCAGACTTAAGACTAAGGAAAGGCCTCTATTGCTCTCAAACCTGATAAATGGGGGAAGAAAACAGTGCATCATGCTGACCAATATTGTCTGATTGTTTCTTTGTACTCCCATCTCTTTGTATCCAGCTGTCTTATACTTAGACTGTAAGTATACAAAGTAAGCCTCTTTGGGGCAGGGACTTGCTGTGTTTGTACAGCACCTAGCATACTGGGCTCCTAGGCACTATGGTAATAAAAATAATTAATAATAAAATAGAGAGAATCCATAATAAGTTGCACCAGTTCAGCTAGAGTGGCACAAAAGATTTCATCCCAAGTGCTGGAGCCAATCATCATGGGGTCATGATGGGAAAGTACTGCGTGCAGACAGGGTGTTCCACTCAAGTTTGCAGCCAATGCCTTTCCATCTAACATAGACAGGGCCTACTTGCCTGACCTAAAGCACTTTTTAAATAAAATTTAGTTATAACACCAATCATACCAAACTATGTTATAACATGGCCAGGTGGGCCACAAACATTTTACAGTGCTTGTTAGACTTGTTTTTTTTATGCTGTAAATGGGACATTAAGTGTGTAGAGAATGGACTGGCTAACAGTATCACAGGCACTTAGGGCTAAATCCACAAAGGGCCTTAGGCATTGAAACACTCAGCATTGCAACACCCAATTTTTAGGTACCTTGCCACTCAGTGGAATCCACAGCCCTGAATTAGGTGGCTAAGCTCCTCATAAAACGCATGGGGAGAATTAGGCACCTAATAATGTAATTCACCAAAGCCAGCAAACTAAGAGGGTAGGCGACAAGGCTAGCCAGTAGGAAATGCCATGAAGACAGTTTGCCCTAAGCCCTGCTCCTCAAAAGGTATTTAGGTAACTAAGTTTGGGCTGGCGGAAAGCACTTCCCTCCACTCAGAATTCAGTTTGTGAATGCTCTCCTGGAATCAGGTGCTACTATTAGCCTATTCGTTAGGATACTTACCTAGGATGTGGGAGACCTAGGTTCAATTCTCCCCTCTCCCTCATGTGGAGCAGGGATATGAACCTGGCTCTTCCAGGAGACTGCCTTAACCATTGGAGTATTCTGGGACAGGTCTCTCAATCTCTCCTACCCAAGCTGCACTATGCTGTATAAAAATATTCACTGAGACAGAGTGAGAATGACTCTATAGTCCAGTGGTTAGGGCACTCTCCTGAGACAGGGGAGATTTAAGTTCAAATCCCTTCTCCACATCAAGCAGGGGTGCTGAACTCTCTCTCATCCTGGGTGAGTGCCCTTAACTAATGGACTAAAAGTTTAAAAGGGGTGGGACACAAACCTCCTTCCATTTTGTCAGGTTTCAGAGTAGCAGCCGTGTTAGTCTGTATCGGCAAAAAGAACAGGAGTACTTGTGGCACCTTAGAGACTAACAAATTTATTAGAGCATAAGCTTTTGTGGGCTACAACCCACTTCTTCTGATGCATATAGAGTGAAACATATATTGAGGAGATATATATACACACATATACTTAATTGGCCTCTCAGAGTTGGTAAGACAACTCCCACCTGTTCATGCTCTCTGTATGTGTGTATATATATCTCCTCAATATATGTTTCACTCTATATGTATCCGAAGAAGTGGGTTGTAGCCCACGAAAGCTTATGCTCTAATAAATTTGTTAGTCTCTAAGGTGCCACAAGTACTCCTGTTCTTCCATTTTGTGTGCGTTTAGGAATGCTCTGAGAATGCCTATCAGACAGGTCCTTAAACTGAGGGCTGTGTGCATGCTCACTTTTGGAAACTTTGGGTGCATCTTCACAGCAGAGTTAGCTCAAGTTATCTGCATCATCCGACCTGCAAATGTAAGCTAACCGTTGTAGTGGAGACAAACCCTTAGGCACCTAAGAGACTTTAAAAGGGGAAATGTAGGAACCTACAGAGTTAGGTGGCAGCTGAGCTGGGGTTTTGAGAAGCTCAGTGGCACTTAAAGTGTCAGTTAGGTACCTATGTCCTTTTGTGCATCTAGCCCTTAGACCCCAAATCCTGCAACTGAATCCACATGGACGTAGGGGTCTGCCCACATGGCTCCAATTGCAGGATCAGGACCTTTGTTTACATCACTGCTTGATAAAATATTTGAAAGCCGCCCTTCAGTTATATCAAGGGACGGACAACAAAGACTGGAAAAGAGATATTCACTTGTCTCCAGCTGCTCAAGAGTTCCCCAGCCCAAGTTTTACTCTTGAAAGTAAACGCACCAAACACAAAATCTCACCCAATACAAACCAGACGGCTGGGGGGGGGGGTCACAATTCAGACACAATTACTGACCTGTTCACCTGTCAGAAAACCTGTCAGATGCCTTTTGCGCAGGATAACGAGCGAGCTCTCCCCTGCATGCTGTCCCTAAAGCAGTGTGCTGATGGGGGGGGGGGGAGCAGTGCTGGACGATACCCCAGGCCGGTGGGTGAATAGGGAGGGCTGCCCCCACCGCTATAGGGAAAGCGTTGCCCGTCCTGGAGCCCCCAGCCATGGAGAGACTGGGGGCCCCCCACCCCGTCCCCCTTCCCCCGCTCACCGTCCAAAGACACGAACTGCCCCACGGCCGAGGAGCCGCCGCCGCTGTTCTCCACGAACTGCACCTCGGAGACGATGATGTTGTCCTCGAGCACCGAGCCGCAGCCCGTACACACCGCGTCCCCCCGCGCCGCGTCCACCTCGATCTCCGAGCCGCCGCACACGGCGCACACCCGCCCGCCCGGCATGGTGCCCCGCGGGAGCCGGGCCTCTGCCCGCGCCGCCTCGCTCGCTAGCTCGGCTCGCGCGCCGCCGCCGCAACCGTCTCCTCCACCTCCCCGGGCCGGGCGCC
>NW_020664540.1:5865742-5875063 GCF_002925995.2 Terrapene triunguis
CTTCACCTACAGGCCCTGCACCTCCCCACACCCTCTTAATTACCTCCCACCACAGCCCCCCTGCCCCTCCACCACTGCCCATAACCCACCCCCAATCACCACCTCACTGCCCCCCTTCCTTCCACCAAAGTCTCCACTGACCCCCCGGCCCTCAGACCCCCTCTGTCTCCTTCCTATAGCCCCTTCCAGGCACACCACTGTACCCTCTATAGCCCCTAGGAGTCTCTGTTGTTTGGCATGCTGCTGCCCCACACTCTTCACATCTGGATCCATAGTGCATCTGTCATTGCATCATTTGCTTCCTAGCACTAGCTACACGCAGGCAGTGGGACTAGAACCCAGAACCCATGACTCCTGAAAGCACAGCTTCTAGCACTTGCTGTGCTGCCTGTGGTATTTAAACTTAAATCCTCTCTCTGTGCCACTGAATAACAGGTCCCAATAATTTTATCAGGTCTGAGTTACGTATACACCATTAGGTACTAATTATCTCGTACTTGGTATTTATAGTATAGTGTTTTACACTTTCTAAGTGTAGTACAAATAATTCATCCTCAACCCCCCTTCCAGGTGTCCCTAAGAGCATAGCGTGAATGTAAAATAATTTGCCATCTAGCTGTTACTAACCATATGAACTATTTAATGTCTTAATAGGAACATTTTCTGTAGTCCGTAAATTCTCAAGGCCTACTAAGTATATGCACACATGCCCTTCTTAGCACAGTTTTATGATGTGGGTTCCATTTGTTACAAGCCAGAGATATGTGTAGTTCTCCAAGGGTTACAGGGATTTAAAAAAACTTCACTATATAGAGTCAATTACACAAATTACTACAGAAAAATATGGACATGTTGATTGATAAAGTAGCACATTTTAAGGGCTAGTCCTTAGGATCTTAAATATAATATGTAGAATGTATATAGTGCTTTACATATATTAACTAGTTAATCTTCACAACACCTCTGTGAGATAGATAGGAATTATTGTCTCTTTTACAGAAGCGGAAAATGAGAGATGAAGGTTAAGAGACTTGTCCAATGTCATGGATGGAGGCACTACCAGGGATAAAATTAGACCCTGGGTGTTTTTGGTCCTGCTCCAGACCATCAGATCTCACAGTATCATAAGAGCCAATTAAATTATCTTACTATTTGTATTGATCATGCACAAGAACTAACAGAATAAATAATATTAAACTAAATATAGTACCTAGCACTCAGAGATATTTTCCAATGTATGACAGTCCATTTACTGAACTCTGGGGCACAGCCTAACCATTTAAAGTGACAAAGTAAAAGCAATGTAAAGTGGTCCAAATGTGCTCTAAAATAATTCATTCTTACTGCATCACTCTGTCATACCTCCGTGTCTATTTCAAAATTCCCATTCTATCTTTGATTGTCTATTTTTTGTTACAGTGAAGTAGTCAAAAAAGTGCCGATATATTGAGTTCATGCTTTAACCAAGTAGGTGCCAGTGTTCAGCTCCTGACCACTCTGATTAATGAGAGTCAGTGTGGTATGAAGGAATATGTAAATGGTAAGAAATTCAGGAAACCCTAAGCTCTAGTTCAGTCTTGGCCACTGATTGTCTGTTTGGATATTTGGGACCCACATTTTCAAAAGTGGCTGCAGATTTTGGATGTCTCCATTTTAGAATGCTCAACTTAAGACACCCTGGTCCTGATTTTCAGAAGTGCCGGGCAACCACAACTCCAACTTAAGTCAATAGGAGCTGCAGGTGTTCACACCTCTGCAAAATCAGGACCCAGGTATCTCAAGTTATGAGCTACACAAAAGAAATGATGGTCTTATGGTTAAGGCACTAGAGTTGGATTCAGAAGATTGGGGTTTGATTCCTAGTTCTGCCCCAGACATACTATCTAACCTTAAGCAGGTCATTTAATGTTTCTGTGCCTCAGTTTCCCATTTGTAAAACTGGAATGATAATGCTTCTTTTCTCTCATGCTTTGCCTTACCACTTCAGATTGTATGGAGTAGCGAGTGTCTCTATCTATGTATATCTGTATAGCAGCTAGTACAACGGGGGTCTGATCCCAGGAGGCTCTAGATGCCACCATAATTCAAATAATAACATTGAATACTCAAAATTCCTGGAATATTTTGAAAATGTGGACTATAAATATTGTACTTACATTTCAGCATATAGTATATAGAGCAGTATAAACAAGTCATCTGTATGAAATTTTGTAAAAACCTAGTGCTTTTTATGTAGCCTGTTGTAAAACTAGGCAAATATCTAGATGAGCTGATGTACCCCTTGGAGGTCCTCTGTGTGTCCCTGGGGTTTCATACCCCTGGTTGAAAACCACTGATTTAAATAATGGCATAGAGAGTACATGTACCAAGGTTGCGGACGATACCAAGCTGGGAGGAGTTGCAAGTGCTTTGGAGGATAGGATTAAAATTCAAAATGAGCTGGACAAACTGGAGAAATGGTCTGAAGTAAATAGGATGAAATTCAATAAGGACAAATGCAAAGTACTTCATTTAGGAAGGAACAATCAGTTGCACACATACAAAATGGGAAATGACTGCCTAGGAAGGAGAACTGCGGAAAGGGATTTGGGGGTCATAGTGGATCACAAGCTAAATATGAATCAACAGTGTAACACTGTTGCAAAAAAAGTGATCATTCTGGGATGTATTAGCACAGTGTTCTTCATTGCAAGGCTCGCAAGCCAGTGGCAGCTCCCCTCGACCCTAAGTGCGGCTCGCTAAGTTCCCTCTAAGCTGCGCGGCTGCACACCAGGCTATAAATAGCCGTGCAGCAGCTCTAAAGGGCCATGAAGCAGGGACCTGGAGAGGAGAGAGGTCGGAGGTGTGCGGGAACTGGGAGGGGAGCAAGTTGGGACTTGCAGGGCTGCTGTGGGCCTCTCCCCCAACCCAGGAGCTCCCTGCTGCCGGAGGGGAGAGAGGGGCCCTGCTCCCGGAGCTCCATGCTGTCTGCCGGCAGGGGAGAGAGAGAACCCCTTTCCCCAGAGCTCCGTGCTGTCTGCTGGCAGGGAGAGAGAGGCCCCTTCCCCGGAGCTAGTTGCTGCCGGCAGGGGTAGCCTGCCTGCATCCCAACTCCTCATCCCCGGCCCCACCCCAGAGCCTGCACCCCCAACCAGAGCCTTCCTCCTACCCCCTCATCCCAACCCTCTGCCTCAGCCCTGAGCCCCCTCCCGCACCCTGAACCCCTCATCCCTGGCCCCACCCCACCCCTGAAGGCAAGGAGCTCAGTCAATTCTTATCCCAGTAAGCCTTTGTTTGCATTAGCACCCATCCAATCTGTAATAAAGACACTGTGCCATTCTACCAGTTCCATAGTTGGGAAGGAAGGGGAATGGGAAATATATAGTAGCAGGATGTTTGTTCAGTCTGCTTTATCTACCAGCATTTGAATCACTTGAATTATCTGACTTAGTGCAGAAGAGGAAACCCTATAGACTCACTTTCAAAATCTGTTTCCCACTGAGTGGTCAACACGTAGCCAAACATCTGATGCAGCTCTCCTCAACTTGCCAACATTGAATGCCATGTCAGTCTTCTGTCTTTCCCTGACACTGAGCAAGTGAGGGCACTGAGATTGAGTGGCAGTGTGTCAGAAGTAACCTTTTATTCAGGACCTTGAGTCTGCCCCACTCCCAGGGCAACTCCACTCTCACACTGTGCCACATGACACACTGAGCAAATACACTGTGTCACTCTCTGATTAATTATTCCAGGCCAGAGCATCACTGGAAGGCAATGCAACCCACAGTTGTCTAGGCTACAAGTGTGGCAATTACCTGACAAAGTGTGACAGAATCCTAAAATAAGAGGCACTATTAAAAAACAGCATAATAAGAAACACATAATAAGAAACAATAAGAACCACACTAAGGCTACTTTGCACTGTTACAGGAAATTGAGGATCCCCGTGGGTAAAGTTACTCACATAAATATTGGCAGGTTCTGACCCTCCATAACAGAACAATAATATTGGATAGTGTGAGATTATGTATTTTTATTGCTTCTTTTCTTTTTTCCCCTTCCTTTATACTTTATTATTAAGGCAATTTGCATGAAAAGAGGATCTTTTCATTTCTTAAAAGTCCATTTGCTCCTCCTTATTCTTCTCCTGAAGTTATAACCTTCTGTTTGTGATATAATCATTCCCACAGCAGCCAAATGTGATGTCACAAAGAGAGCATTATGACTTTGGGTAGGGAATAAGCAGCAGGGGAAAAAATGATCCTTTTTATATATAAATGTCTTTATCAATAAGAAACACGGGAAGAGAAATATGGAACACATACAATAAAATAGACAATTTGTCTCTAAAGTGTAAATAGAATATCTTCTCAAAGTTTACAGTAAGGTACCAACAAGACTTTAATTCACAGAAAGATAGCAATCGCCAAACCAGATCAGACCAGGGGATCATCCACGTAAGTATCCTGTCTCTGACCGTGGACAGAACCACCTGCTTCAGAGGAAAGTGCAAGAAACCCTGCATCAGGCAATTATAGAATAACCTTCCTATAGAGAAAGTTTCATTGAAACCTCTTCAGTTAGTGGTTGGCCTAGCCCTGAAACATGAGGATTTAAGATTTATATTCCTTCTTAAAAAAAAACTGATATGATTTGTTTGTTTATGATTGTTTGGATTTTTTTGCTCTTTACTAGAAATTCCATCTAGTGTGTACAAATGTACAATCCTTTTTTGAATCTTGGTAAGCTTACTTCGCCTTCATTTTAATGTATTGCAATGAGTTCCACAGACTAAGTGTGTATTGTGTGCACAAGTATTTTATTCTATCAGTTTTAAATTTGCTACCTTTCACTGCATTGTTTCATTGCATGTCCCCCTGGTTCTTGTATTATAAGAAAGGGTGTACAGACATCCCAAATCTTCCTTCTGTATACCACTCATTATTTTGTGTGCTCAATCATGTATCTTGAGAACATGACCTATGAAGGAAGGCTGAAAGAATTGGGTTTGTTTAGTTTGGAAAAGAGAAGACTGAGCGGGGACATGATAGCAGTTTTCAGGTATCTAAAAGGGTGTCATAAAGAGGAGGGAGAAAACTTGTTCACCTTAGCCTCTAAGGATAGAACAAGAAGCAATGGGCTTAAACTGCAGCAAGGAAGATTTAGGTTGGACATTAGTAAAAAGTTCCTAACTGTCAGGGTGGTTAAACACTGGAATAAATTGCCTAGGGTGGTTGTGGAATCTCCATCTCTGGAGATATTTAAGAGTAGGTTAGATAAATGTCTATCAGGGATGGTCTAGACAGTATTTGATCCTGCCATGAGGGCAGGGAACTGGACTTGATGACCTCTCGAGGTCCCTTTCAGTCCTAGAATCTATGAATCTACTCATTCATCTTCTCTTTAAAACAACCTTAGAATTGTCTTGCTTGTGCAGGCTAGATACTGTACTGATATAGATAATAACTGGGACCGCTAGAGGGTGCTAGTGAGAAGAGGAAGTACAGCAGCAAGCTTAGAAAAATTTTCATTTAATGTAATACTAAATGAGAGGAGGAGTTTTAATTTTTGCATTGTAAAGCCCTGAAGACTGAAATTCTTTCTATACTGAACAATGCTGTACAGCATTGGTGTTTGCTCTGCAAGCTTTCTTATACCAACCACACAGCCAAGGTACCTCAACCCTTTTCCACAAGGATTTCCTGAGAATATAGTTTATTCTTCACACCCATAAAATCTTTGGTCTTTCTGCTGAGCTAAGTAGTCTCTTTTTGCCCAGTAAGACCTGGACTGAAGCCATCATGCAGTTCATGTAGGCTCCTAACTAGCAATAAAATAACAGTTGTTAGTAAACTGGCTTAAACTGGATTCAAACTACAGATGAAAAAAAAAAGCTAGCGGTAAGAACCACTTCCCTGAGCCACTTAGTCCTTCTAATACAGAAAGAAAGAAAGAAAGAAAAAGAAAATTAAGCTGCTTTTCATGTAATCTATTGTCATATTTCATACACCCTATTGTCTTTCCTAAGTACAATAAACTGGTGAATGAGGTTGCCTGCTAGCACAGGCCAACCTATTTCCTTCCTGATGTTAGTTGAGAGGAATTGTTTTCAGCTGCTCATAAATGAGAGAGTGGGTTCCACTGCTTATGCTAGTGTTGAAGGAATGTAGATGTCTTACACTCTCACGAGACCAGATGGGAGTTATAAGGGAATTCAGAAAGTACAGGCCCTCCTCCCAGTAAAGAATGCAGATGCTACAAAGCACTTTGGGGAATAAGCGTAGGTGAGTCAATGACATATTAAAGTATTCCCACGAGAGATTTGTTTCCTTTTGTAAATGTAAGGAGCTGGCGGAGAAGATAGTTAGGATTCAGACAATGGGAAAACATATTCTCCAGATGCTGTATAACCCATTGTATTTTAGCTGATAAATTTAGCCTCACAATACCCATGTGAGGTAGGGACATATTTACAGATAAAAAACCTAAGACACAGAGATGTTAATGTCCTGATTTTCAGAGCTGCTGTGAGCATCCTCACCTCCTAGTTATTTCAACAGAAGTTGTGCTCAGTACCGCTTAGAATCAGCCCATAAGTACCTTGCTTACAGTCACACATAAAGTCGATAGCAGAGCTGGGAACAGAACCCAATTCTCGTGATGCTTAGTTCTGTGCTGTGGTCACAATACACCTAATGGCAAATTTAAAGCACTGCAAAGAAAAAAAAAGGAGGGGAAAACTAGCCATTGTTTGGACAGGTTCTCATGAACACCTGACAAATAAAAGAACTTCCCAAAAGTTGCTTATGATTAGGTTGAATTCTATTCCTGGATTTATTGAATGGTGCTGAAAATTCATACCTTAGTACAACCCAACGGAGCAATCTAGGCAAGTCCTATTACAAGGAAGCATCAGTTGAAAAGTAAGATCTTACACAGCACAGCTTCTTTGAATTAAAGTCTTTGTCATGGAAAGCCTTGACTGGCCATATTGATCAATCTCTTCAGACCTTTTCCATGAATTCCTCTGTCTATAAAGTAGGTGTCATATGCACTCAAGCACGTATGAGTAGCTCTGAGAATACAGGGACCAGGGACCTACACCAATTTACACCTGCTGAGGATCTGGCTCCACAGGATGCAAGTAAATCAGCCAATGGGAATTACACCCTATCCTACAAAAGGCTAGGAATCATGGTTGCTTTTTCTTTCTGCATACTCACTAACTCTGATACAAAATACAGAGATTCAAGGAAACTGTTTGGTTTGGGGTTGTACAAAAATAAGGCATAGATTATCCATTCAGTCTGTAAATTAACACACAACTTCTATGGTAATGGGGTCGTATAAGTAAGATAGACAGAAGGACACAGAATTTTGAAACGGATTAACCTTATAAGGTGATAGCAATTGAAAAGATATTTTACTGTCAGCATTTTTTTGAGTAAATAGTGATATACTAGTAACGAACACTAGGGGGCACTAAAGGAAAAGGAAATAGCTATAAAGTCACACCAGGCGAGAGAATGCTGAGTGGGGTTAAGAAGTCTATCATTTCTTTTATTGGTTTCATTTTCTTAACCTGTACCTTTTTTGACTTATTTACCTATCTTTCTATTCTTTGCATTCAGCACCAATTTTTAATGTTTTTGTATCTAATATACTTCCATTTGGGAAGGCCTACTGGTAAGAACGTATTTGGGCAACCATTAAGCTGTGTGGTAGCTGATAGTGTTAACAGAAAGCTTGAATGTGACTTGAGCGCAATTACCAATTTGTCTCCTACTGTTTAGAAACAAGCATACCTTGAATCTTAAGTAAGTGGCTAAGAAACTGCATGGCATCCCCACTTTGACCTCCACATTAAATACCAGGGCTCAGGAGCTGTGTCTTCTTGTGTGATTTTTAACTGAAGTAAACAAGGCCTGCCTTATGAAAAACCCCTTCAATAGAGCAGCTTCCATCCTCTAGTCACTCCTCCCTTGCTCACTTATTTTCTATACTTGTGCTCTAGCAGGGACCTTAGCAACAGAAGGCTGAGGGATTCTGTAACTACAGCGAGAATGTAGAATGTGATGACAGCAGGGAAGTATGGAATCTGGCAGTTTGGGAAGGATGTTTTATTTTGTCCTAGAGTATGTAAGGCAGCTGTGGTTAGGGTTGTGTTACATCTGTCTGTTTGGGTTCTCACTGAAGGAACTTAAGCCATCTAGAGATTTGGAGGCTTTTGGCAGCCCCTTCCCACTCCTGGTGTAAGTGGGAGGAGAAGCAAGGCTGCCCGTGGGGATGGTGTGTAGTGGAGCTGAGTTCTGCTTCTCTTGCACCTCTGCTAGTGTAGGGGACCTTATACTAGCAGTGTACATTCAAGCAGGGTCCCTCCTTTTCTAATTTCCACCAGAGCCACGCAATCTTGAATGAGGCAGCCACAACCATCTCCCTACAGCTGCCACTCTCCACTACATCCAACCACAGGCATTGCTGAGGGTCTGGACCCTAGTCCTAGTGTATTGGAGTCTGGATACCCTGAGACTCTGGTCTACAGTAGGGTTCAGTGGAGTACCAACAGCCATGGGAGCTGGTGCCTTCCTTATTGCTGAATGGGAGCAAGAGTGGAGAAAGGAAGCCTCCCACTTCCATGAAGATGTTTGCCATGAGGGATAGGGAAGCAATGCTCTCCCCCGAAGACAGAGATGGGGAATAGGGTGCCGCTGGGATAGGAAGGAGGGTTTGCCTTATCATTGGCTCCCCTCACATAAGACATTGCTGGTAAGTAAGGGGTCGCTGTGTCTGCTGTGGCACGGAGGCTAAGTCTTCCTCAGGGTTCGTAAACCTCCTTGGATGTTCCCTTTCGGGGAATCACTTTTCCTTTCTTCATCAGCCCCAGGGCCGGCTCCAGGCACCAGCCGAGCAAGCTCGTGCTTGGGGCGGCAGATTCTAAGGGGCGGCATTCCGTCCAATCCTAGGGTGGCATAGCTGCTTTTTTTTTTCCGGTTCGCTGCTCCGGCCGCCCTGTAGGGGGCGGCGGCATGGAGGAGGGGAGCGCCCTCCATCTGCCCCAGCTGGTGCCAGGTCTGCAGCAAGCCCAGCAGCCTGCATCCTTCCCTCCCCGCCGACCTTCAATTCACCTGCAGGCGGGAGCGACGTGGAGCCCTCCCAGCAGGCAGCGTGGCGGGAGGGGCCGAGTGGCGAGCGCCCCAGCTGAAGGAAGCCCTGGCCGCCCCCCTTCTCTCTCTCCCACCCGCTCCCTCTCCCCCGCTAGCCGGGGCACGCACTCTGCTGCCCGGGGCACATCTGCAGCGCAGGGAGTCCCGCTAGCCACTTTTTTTTTTTTTTTTTTTTTTT
>NW_020664540.1:5875163-5877787 GCF_002925995.2 Terrapene triunguis
CTTTTTTTTTTTTTTTGCTTGGGGCGGCAAAAAAGCCAGAGCCGGCCCTGATCAACCCTATCCTTTCCTCTTCTCTTTGTCCTAGCCGAACTTTGGCTATTCTCCAGCAGCTCCTCCCTTTCTCCTTGGCTTTACAGCTTCATCACCTTTTGATCCTTCTGAATTAAATTTCTCCTTGCCTTTAGACACCACTCTGCCCTTCCATAGCACCTTCCAGCAGAGGAGACCCACATGCTTCAAAAGCATACACTAAAAGAACATCCCAACAACCCTGCCAGATGGGTGAGCATTATTAGCCCCAGTTCACTAACAAAGAAATGGAGACTCACAGAGGTTAGATAGTTTGCACAAAGTCCATAGTTGCCCACAGTCCTAGCCAGTGACCTGATATCCCAGGACACAGTGGAGAGAGACAGAGGATACTGGACAAGCTGGCGTCTAGTCTGCTCTGATATGGGAATTTTTAAGTTCCTGTATGTTCTGCTCACAGTCTTTTTTCATGTTAATGAGCCCCAGTCAGGCCCGGCTCCAGGCACCAGCTTAACAAGCAGGTGCTTGGGGCGGCCAAGGGAGAGGGGCGGCACCCGTGGCAATTCGGGGGCGGCAGGTCCCTCACTCCCTCTAGGAGCGAAGGACCTGCCCCTGAACTGCCGCCACCGATCGCGGCTTTTTTTTTTTTTTCCAATTGCCGCCGCCGATCGCGATCGCGGATTTTTTTTTATTTTTATTTTTTTTGCTTGGGGCGGCAGAAATGCTGGAGCCGGCCCTGGCCCCAGTCTACTTTTAGCAGTTGCGGCTTAATGCGTAAAGTGCTGAGTGGCTTCACCTCCATTTGAGAAGCTGAGAACACTCACCTGCTCTCAGGATTGGGCCCTCAGATTGCTAATGGCTCAGTCACATAGCAGAGAAATTTTATAACTGCAAAGGTGCAACACTACTAATAGCATTTTCCTAGCACTTAGAAATACCTTTTCAAAATCTTGCGGCATCCTGAGGAGCACTGGGGCATCTAAAATCTTTCAAGGGCTCACTGGCAAATGTGATAACATTTCGTTTTCCTTCTGTCTGTTTCATAAGTAAGACCAAAAGGATTTACAAGTAGATGTTAGGTGGGACTTTTAGTAAAATAATCACAGAAAATCAGCACTACTGGGAGACAAGCTAGCATAGCCCTAAAAAAGTCACAGTTTGAAATGGGAAAGCACTTGTGTGTTCATGGTGTGTCCATTACTCCTCTCAAGTGCACCCCTTAGGTGACAGCACTGGCTTCCCGCCCCTCACTCTGGGTGGAACCACACAGCTCAACCACTCTGGGACTGGGCCTCAGCCCCCCCACCCCTTCCCAACCATGTTAATGCAACTGGCCCAGTTTGGCACCTGTAAACCCCAAGGACCTGTGACCAGTGAGGTGGTTAACGCAACTCAACAATAGTTTTTTCAAAACAAAGCATTATTTATTCATTCACCACACGTACAAAGCACGTAGAGCAAAGAGTAAAAACAGTAAAGGTGTCTATGCATATTTCCCTAACCCATAATCTTTCCTTCAGGCTTTTGTACGTTTCAGCTAGCCAGTTATCTCCATCTCTGGGCTGTCAGAAGTCAATACCCTAGCTCAGGGGTCGGCAACCTTTCAGAAGTGGTGTGCCGAGTCTTCATTTATTCACTCTAATTTAAGGTTTCGTGTGCCGGTAATACATTTTAACGTTTTTAGAAGGTCTCTTTCTGTAAGTCTATAATATATAACTAAACTATTGTTGTATGTAAAGTAAATAAGGTTTTTTTAAAGTTTAAGAAGCTTCATTTAAAATTAAATTAAAATGCAGTGCCCCCCAGACCGGTGGCCAGGACCCGGGCAGTGTGAGTGCCGCTGAAAATCAGCTTGCGTGCCGTCTTTGGCACGCGTGCCATAGGTTGCCTATCCCTGCCCTAGCTGCTGCTGCATCTCTCTCTCTTTGCCAGCCTGTCATTTCTCACTGATGGGCAGCCTTGGGCCACTCACTCAACCTCCACCCTTTTCTAGGCCCAGGCTCCTGTAATGTTCGTATCCTTCTCTTGACCCTCAGCTTATTCTTAGGAAGAGTAAACCATTCTCAGCCTAGCTAGAGCCAGATAGCGAGTATTCTCCAGTACGTTTCTTCAAGGAGTCTTATCTGTGACATTGTATTACCTATCCTACGTGGTTCTTTTAACAATCCTTTTGATCTGATGCCATAGCAAGCACCGAGAGGCATATACCATATTCATAAAAAATAATACAGATCTTTCCCACTATGTCACAGATGGCCAGATCATTCACCAGGAAATCTTTTTAATGAAGCTGCAGATGTATTATGTACTGTGTGGTCTAAGACAGCTATCACCATGGTATCTAAGCACCGGTGGACATCCCGGTGTAAATACAACTATGCTTCTATGCAGTTTTTGTACACTCAGGGCCATTTATTCAGCTCTTAGAACATACATCTCTTGCAGGCAGAGAACCTGCTCAAAACAGGTAATTGCCTACATAAGTAGCCATTTGTGTATATGGATACTCAGTTGAGATAAGGAAATGCCTAACTATTGTTTCAGGCTGTCTGCAGACTCAGGCAGGCATCACTGCTTAAATAAAGACTGGGAAT